>NW_006159909.1:1968605-1991899 GCF_000334495.1 Tupaia belangeri chinensis | reverse complement strand
GAAAGAGGAGGGGACTTAGTGTCAGAACCCAGAGAGAGAGAGCAATGTAGAGAGCCCCTGCCTCAACCAGCCAACCTCCCAACCCTGAGCTGTCTGTCGCCTTCCAAGTAATATGCAGTCAACCTACAGTGACCCAGCAATTGGAGTTGAGAAACTGAACACCCTAGCCCAACTCTCCTCTCTCTCTCTGGTTTTCTCTATGGGCCCACCAATGACTGATCCCATCCATAAGCTAGAGGGCAAGGGAGCCTCATTAATCAATGCAGTCTCTGCAAGTCAGATTCCCAGGAAAGAAAAGAGAGTGGAGATGCATGGGGGAGTACAGCACAAACAAGCTATCGTGCACCAGGCCTGTCTGCGCCGTGAGATTCCCCCTCCTGCCCTTTCCTCAAGCTCTCCATGGAGTGAAGGCCCCTCACCTAGCCATTGGTAATCAAGTCCATTTTTTTGTAACACAGGATTGCTTTGTAGCAGCACATCCCTACCTGAGCCTAGAAAATTCCCCCAGCTTGTCAGAGAAGCTTTTCTTCCTACTTCTCTCCAGTGTTTATTTCCTTGGCGTGTTTCCTATAATTTGCAAAGATTAAAGATTTAAGCTTCCTTTATTGCAGTGTACTTTCTCTGTCCCATTATGCATTCTGCCTATCCCTCCTGTCTCCTCCAGCAGAGTTCCCAAATTCATTCCACAGGCGCAGAAAACTACCTCCCAGGGAGATCTGACCTGTGCCGGCCTTGGCCATACTCCTGCAAAGTGCTGAGAGATGCTAGCTTCTGCGAGTTGAACCATGCTCCCCTTGTTTCAGCATTATCTTTCAGGTTGAGCTATCTGGGTTTCAGCCTGGTCCCAATTAACAAGGGTTCTTAACACTGTGTAAGAAGTAGCTCTCCCCTTCTCTCTTTCTCTCTCTGGGGCTTTGAATCCTGTTGTTTGTGATGTGTAAACAAATCCTTCATTGCCTGAGAGACCTGCACTTTGAAGGAGCCAGTGTTGAATCATTTGGTGATGAGAGGAATATGAAAATGTACCTAATTCTGTCCAGCACCCATTTGAATTATTATCGGGGCTGTCTTCGTGGGTATGCAGCTTATGCAAACAAGGTCACATGCTCCAAAGGGCCCCATGCTTGTTTAATGATCCATACTCATTGTCTTGAAATACCTTTATTTTTTAATAATAATATTTATTTTTATGAATTTTAAGCAGTTCATCAACAATAATTGTTTAACGAGGGGCCCCACATTTTTGTTTTGCACTGGGAGCCACAAATTAGGTAAGCAGTCTCCGCTATTGTTATGGTTATTGTTGCTGCTTTTGCTGTTATCGCATGTGCAGCCCCAGCTGCATCCCAGCAGATGAGAGCCACCCCCACAAGCCCTGCGATGAGGAAGGAAGCCTGTTGCCGAGCAGCAAGGAGTGCTAGTTTCCCAGTGTCCAGCCAGAACCCAGGCAGACTCACAGCAGGTCAGAGGGCAAGAAACAGCAGAGCAAGCCAAGGAAACGTCCTCATTCATTTGCTTCATTCAATAGCTATTTATTGAGCTCTGCTCTGTGGCAACCACTGTGTGCTGAGGGCATCAGGGATATGACAATGAAAAAGATATTCCCTTTCCTCATTCCCCATTCAGAACCCCAGAGCTGTGAACCTGGCTATCTGCTCACACTAAATAAACTACACTTAGGGTAGAAAGAGTGCCGCATTAGAAATCAGGAGACCTTGCTCCTAGTCCCTGCTCTGCTCTTAACTTGCTGTGTGACATTAGGCAAGCCGCTTCCCCTCTCTGAACTTGATTGCTGTTTGCCCAAATGTAATTGGCCTCGTATGCCCTATACCAGGCTCCCTGGAAATGCAGATTCCTGGGCTCTATCCAGAGTGATCAAATCAGAATCTCCTGGGATGGGCCCTGAGATTGTCACCCAAGCTCTCTCTAGTGAGTGTGCATTCTGAGGTCACCAACAAGTCTAACAATCTATTTGAAAACTTCAGTCCTCAAGTTGGGTCTTCATACCCCACAATGTGTTATGTCCAAGAGTTGTGGGTGGGGATGAGGGCAGGGGCTGGAGGGGCTGCTAGTCACTGCCGGCCTCCAGCCTGGAGAAAAATCCACAGAGGGAGGCCATGGGAAGTTCTAGTAAGGAATCGAATCAAGTTCTGTGGGAGAGGGGGGAATACATGTTTGGGGAAACATGATGGGGGAGTATCTGGGACCCACAGACCACCCACTTAGGCAGGCAGGGTGGTAGAATCCCCATCATCCCCACAGCTCTGAGAGGGCTGGGGGCCGCTCACAGCTGGATGTTCTAGGGCTGTGCTTTTCAGTCAGGGCGACTCTAGCCTCATGTGGCTATTGTACATTAAATTCATTAAATGAAACACAATTTAAAAATTCGGTACTTTAGTCACCCCAGCCACACTTCATGGCTAGTGGCTACCGTATGGGACAGCATAGGTTAGAGAACGTTTCCGTCTTTGCAGCAAGTTCCACTGGACGGCGCTGTTCTAGAGACGGCAGAAACCTTACCCACCACCCTCTCCCACTCACGTCCACTAGTTGCTGCACAGTTATTCTCAGAGTACTCCCTACCACAGCTACTGCTATTTCTAGAGAAAACTAGTGCCTCTCTGGCCCCTCACCCAATCTGATCCGCCTTGGCCAGATCTTTAACTGAGGCACACTAGGCCTGTGTTTTCCCATTACTCACTGGTCTCCAGTAGAAAGGCTTCATTTCTCATTTCCCCTGTAAGCCACAGGTCCACTCTTTTGTCATACTGACTATAGGGTTTCTTAAGCTCAGTCATAGATCAGGCACACAGCTTCAACTAGCTCTGGAAAACAAGTTTTGGCATTGCTCCTGTCCCCTCCCGTGGCTCGCTGAATGTGCTCTCAGTTCAGCCCAGCATGGGCATCTCTGTAATCCCAACATCGTGTCACGCTCATACCTTTTCCAATTGAAGCCTGTTCTTCAGGTCTGTTGCCCTCTCCTCAGTCTTTCTTGGGCAGACTTTAAAGAACATACCTGCTGAAAGTTAACCATTAGTTAATCCTCCCTTCTGAAGTCCTCTTCCCTGATCTGAGAGCCTTTCCTAGAGGACCCACCTGTGGGCCAGGTCCTGGTCTAGGCCAGGGGACACTGGAATGAATTAGACGCAGTCTCTTCTCGAGGAATTCACCGTATCTGGGAGAAATTAACACAAACCACAGGCATACAGGGATGTGCCCACAGTTTAGAAAGAGTGACCCAGGTAAAGAAATCACAGAATGATAGACTCTGCTGGAGGGTAGGGGTGTTGCCCAGAATTCGCTCCTGCTCCATGAAGCCATATGTAGAAGAATTTCAAGCCAAGGTTCTGTTTTCTTAAAACCCCATGCCAGTCACTGGGTGACTCCTCTGGATTATGAAAGCCCTGCTTGTCCTTCCCTCAGGTCCTGTCTGCCTGCTGGACTTTTCTCCCCATGGACTCTGTGACCTTGGAATTCTCACCCCAGCTCCACCCCTGTTCCCCCCTGCAGCCCCACACTTTCCATGGGTCATGACCCCAGTCCTTCCTTCCCAACCTTCCTCTCTGTGCCAGCCTAGTTCATCCTTGAACTCTCCACAAGGCATAGCCCAATGTTGACCTGTGCCCCCTTGTCCCTGACCCAGCGACACTTGTTTCTTTCCTCCACTCCATCTCCTCTCATTTTTGCATTTATCCTCTTCTAATTCTTTTCTTTTTAGGACTTTCCTTGATTTGGCTCCAGATTGGCCTTGCCTGTTTGCAGAGTGAGGCTCAATTCACAGATCTCCCACGTTCAGTAGGTGTTCCTGAGTGCCTGCTGTCAGGGGACCTTAGAGATCCCGACACAGCTTGAATTTGGCCTCAGGGTGCTCCAGCCTGGTGTAGGAGACAGAGGATAAAGGATCATCATGTGCCTTGTCAGAAAAGGATAAAGGACCCAATAAAGGTTCAAATTGTGGTGTGGCAGAGCTCTAGCAGAGAGGTGAAGATACAGCAGAGCAAGAGGAGTCACTTCCGGTGGAACTGGGGGCTGAGTCTTCAGTGACAAGTAGGGAGAAAGATGATTAGGTGGACAAGGCAGAAAGACATTCCAGACAAAGGGCAGTGCATGTGCATTTCCGCAGAACGGAGTGCGTAACAGACAACCCAGGCAGCCCTGGAGCGCCAGACCACAGTTGTGCAAAGCAGAGGGCTGCCCAGAGCAAGGCTGGAGCGGGGGTGGGTTAAGGACCTGGACTCTTTACAAACAAGGGAGAGAGTTATACAGCTTTGCACTTTGGAAGGCTCATTCTTCCAAAGGTGAGAGAGTAAGACAGAGAGGGAGATTTGGTACAGGTTAATACAGTCCTGTAAGTGCATTCTCCATCAATTGTCAGCACTCACATAGGAAGTGAGCCAGGCGCTGCCACCCCTGCAACCTCCTGCTGCCAGGGCCATTTCTCCTGCCAAAGGGAAAAAGGGACAAAGCCTCTCTTCTAGTTATCCATCTCGTGTGGATCCAAAGAGTGGACACCTCTGCAAATGAGCAAGCACTACATTTTCATTTCCTCTGCTGCATCATCCTGCTTTTCTCCTCCTGATATCCTCACCTTCAGCCCGTGGCCCAGAAGAGAAGTCAGTAAATGAAACAAAGGGGCAGGTTCCATGGTCTGGCAGTAAGGCAGCAGGATCCCACATGCCTAACCACTCAGTTTGAGTCCTGGACCTGGCAGTTTGAGAAACATGCCAGACACATCTGTGTGCCCAAAATTTGAGGAGGGACAGGCAGAGGAGAGAGGATTGCAGCTTGACCATTCCCCATGGTGGGTTGTTTTCTTCTTCGCCCTCTCTCTGTCTCTCTGTCACTATCTGGCAAATGTACATGCCCTCTGTGGGGGGTAGGGGGAAGAAAGAGAAGAAGAAGAAAGAAAGAGAAAGAAAAGGAAAGACATGCCCCCCCCCAAAAAAAAAGGAGTTTGACTCACTTCATAATCCCATTCTGTAGATTTGGCAACTGAGGCAAAGAGTTGGCCTAATTGACCTGAATTAGTTTCACATTGCTGCTATAACCAAGTACTACGAACTTCATGACTGAAACAACACAAATAAATGATCTTAAAATTCTGCAAACCAGCAGATGGCATAATGGTTATGTCACTAGATTCCCAGGTGGTCGACCACAGTTCGAGTCCTGGACCCAGTGGCTTAAAACTCACACTGGGCATATGTGCATGTGTGCTCAAGATCCTGAGAGAATTGAGAAGGGATTGTGGCATGACCATCCTCCCAGGGGTGATTTCCCTTTCTATCTGTCTCTCTCTGTCTCTCCAGCGAATGCATGCACCCTACAGCAAAAAAATCTCAACAACAACAACAACAAAAAAAAAAAAAATCTGGAAGTCAGAAGTTACAAGTGGGTTTCATGGGCTCAGTAAAATCAGAGTGGTTGAGCTATGCTCCTCTCAGAGGCTCTAGGAGGAAACTCATCTCCCTGCCTTTTCCAGCTTTTAGCAGCTGTCTGCTTCCCTCGGCTCCTGGAGCCTTCGTCCATCTTCTCAGCCAGCAATGTGGTGTTCTCCATTCTGCTCTGACTCGGGCCTGCCTACTCCTCTCTTATAGGGGCCTCTGTGGTTATACTGGGCCCAAAACCAAAACACAAGAGGGTCTCTCCACCTCAAGATCTTTAACTTAATCACAACTGCAGGATCCTTTTTGTCATGCAAGGTAACACATTCATAGTTTCCAGACATGAGCACTGGACATCTTTGGGGACTATTATTCTGCCAACCACATGGTCTTTTTAGCGTCCCTTTGAGCTTTTTGGTCCCAGGACTCTGTGAGCATCTGTTGTCACTGACCCATGGCTCTGTCCATCTTTGTTCTTTCAGAGGAAACGACATTTGAAGCAGGAGTGAAAGTTCAGATCCACAGTCAGTCTGAGCCGCCTTTCATCCAAGAGCTGGGCTTTGGGGTGGCTCCGGGGTTCCAGACCTTCGTGGCCACACAGGAGCAAAGGGTAAGTCCCCTGGGTTCCCCAGATCAGTGGTCATCAGTCTGCCCTGACCATGTGGAGAGACACCAGGAGGAGAAATGGGATTCCCACTCCTGGCAAGCTCTCACTCTACCCAAGAGGCTGGAATGGGGCTAATCTGGGTAAGGGGCTCTACCTTGAAATTGGAGAAGATGTTGGTTAACCTCCTTCACCAGTTCTCTGGTACCACCTGCTGGTTCCTAAAGTTGGGTATGAGGGAAACAGAGCTGATTTTCCTTTTCACTGAAATGAGTGGGGTTTTCTCCCAGAACATTCTATCACAGTAGATTTTCTAAGCAAGTTGAATTTAAAAAAATAAATTCTGGCGGGGCTGGGGAACAGAGATTACTAAGTAAGGGCAATTGCTAACTAGGGTTTGATAACGTTTCATCACTGTGTTAATACAACTCAAAGCAGCCTATGATAGAAAAAGGATAGTGGTGTCAGGCTTCCCTCATAGAGTCAAAGTGAAATGAACCCTCGTCCATGAGCACCTACCTTCGGTGTAGCACGGGGGACAACACCCCACCCAGCCAGCCAGGGCTGCTGCCTAGAGTCAGTGGAGAGAGGACTAGCATGGTCTCATGTCTGAAGTGGGTTTTACATCTCAGCAGGGGGACCTTCGCAAACTTCCCACTGGAGGAAGTCTCAAAGCAGGACTGTAAAGAGACTGGGACCGTCTTGGTTATTGGTTGGTTGTTTTATTGTTGTTATTGTTTTTCTCCCCATTATATTCTGGATATTCATCTTCCGGTTTGCCTAGAATAAAAGCCAGAGACGTTATGACTCCGAGGGAGTCCTAAACCAGATGAGCTGAAACAATGTGGGAGGCTTCAGGCGAGTGAAATGTGTGGTGAGAGCCTTCAGCTCTGGGGTCTGAGAAAGGAGAAGGAAAGATAGACACATGTTACTTACGAGCTCAGCTTGGTTTTAAAATGTGGCTCAAATATTACCTTTCACTAGGACTGTTCAAAGCTGTTTAGCCATTTATAAAACAATATTCAGTATTAAAAACTGGTTAGAGGGACCAGCAGATGGCATAATGGTTACGTCGTTGGATTCCCACGTAGTCAACCTGGTTCGAGTCCCAAACCCAGTGGCTTAAATCTCACATCAGGCACATGTGCATGCATGCCCAAAATCCCAAGAGGAGAATGGAGGAGAACGGATTGCAGCATGGCCATCCCCCCTGGGGGGTGATTTCTTCCATCTCTCTGTCTCTCTCTGTCTCTCCAGAGAGTGCATGTGCCCTGTGGCAAAAATCTCTCTCAAAAAAAAAAAAAAAAGTTATAAATCTGCAAGCAAGTTGTATTTTTGAATCTCTAGGAAAGTGTTGATGATGTAAGCCTCACCAACTATGCCCTGAACACAAGGCCTGGGCAGCTGGTAAAGGCTAAGTCAGCCTGCACTGCAGCACGTAGGGAGAGGATGGGATGGCATCTTCAGGAGAGGAGCAGGGAGTACTAGGAAGTTAGCCAGGCCTCCATGGGCCCCAGAGGTTGGACAAGTGGTACCAGCTGAAATGGGGGTGACCAAAGGATTGCAAGGTGGGAACCAAATGGTGTAACAAGAAGAGTACAGCCTTGAGGACAAAAAGGAGGGAAGGAGCCATATAGCTGGGAGCCAAGTTCAGGGTAAAGATTTGAGAGTAAGGAAGAGTGAGAGCGTAGATTACCAAAGCATGCAGACAGCCTACATGAGTCTGGAACCTGAGCTATTAATTTAGATTAGATAGATACCCAAAGCTGGACACTAATTGAAGTGGTCAGGACAAATTTTTTTTTTTTACCAGTAATATGAGTTGTTGGAAAAGTCATGACATATTTTTCTGTTTTTTTTTTTTTATTTTTATGCAACACGTATTGTGACTTTTCCAACAACCCAGTACTATCGCAATAGGGAAGAGGGTCCAGCACATACTAAACTTAACTTTGATTTTAATACTGAGGGGACCAGGTGTTTTAAAGGGAAAACGGGGGCCAGCAGGTAACATGGTGGTTACAGCACTGGATTCCCACATAGCAGAGCACGGTTTGAATCGTGGACCGGGCAGCTTGAAAATCACATTGCACACATGTGGATGCATGCCCAAAATCCCAGGAGGAGAATGGTGGAGAAGAGACTGCAGTGTGGCCATCCCCCCCCAGGGGGTGATTTCTCATTTTCCCTCTATCTATCTTTCTCCAGAGAGTATACATGCCCCATGGCAAAAACCTAAAAAAAAAAAAAAAAGGAAAAATGAAGGTGCTAGCTTGGTGGTGCAGTGACAGCCCACTGCTCAGTAATGCTCAATCTATATGGAAGATCACATGTTTTGTTCCCTGGTCACTGTACACCCCATGTGTGCTTACCCATGGTGCTGCCTAGCTGGGAAGGTTGAGGGACAGGAGTGGAGGAAGGTGTGAGACTCTATTAGGAATGTTTGTCTGTCTGGGATGGGTTTGAGCAGAGTAGGGGAAGTGAAAAATTACCAAAAGAAAATAAATAAATAAGTAAATATGAAGACAGACAGGAGTTGGTCCACGTGAAACCTATCTGGGTTTGCTAACTAGAGCATATCGAAGTTGGGCTCCTCCACAGGGACCAGGAGACAGGGACCTTATCCTCAGGTGTTGGCTGCAGCAAGCAGTAAATTCTTCCAGTGAGCTTGTGTTTTTTCAGGTGGGCACTTAAAGGAAAGCTAGAGTCATTCCAGGGATGCAGCCTGGAGCCATTGAAACTGTGTAGTAGTTGTTCAACTCTTCGGAGGTCATGGTTGAGGCCTAGTCAAGAACAGAGCTCAGAGGCATCTGGCTAGAGTCTTGACAAGGAGAAAGTTGGTCAGTACTCCCTTCCCTTATGTGCATAAGCCATGTGCCTTCCAAGAACCAGGCACAGGGTAGACTAATAAATACTCAGGTGAATTCTTGGACTACCTTATGATAAGTTTTTGACTAATCGCCCAAGGCAAACCTGACTTTGAGCTTCGTTGAATGTACCTATCACCCCACTCCATTGACATTCTCTGGTATCTACATTGCTATTGGCGTGCAGAGTAAATGAACAACATTCTTGGAAACCCCAAGAGTACTTTCTTCCCACAGCTAGTAGAGGCTGGAGAGGAGGAAGTTCTCTGTAGGCTGCTATGTTTCATCGGCCTGAGAAATGTGCGTATTCCTTCCTGCTTAACCCCAATTAGTAATACAGAAGAAATTTCTGAGCTGGGTGGGAAGTTGGAGTTGATGACTCTTAAGCCTTAAATGTCTCTTTCTCTTCCCAGTATGAAACAGAGGGACTCCCTGTAGCGAGTGGAATGAGAAAACAACATATTCTCAGATTCAGAGGGCAAATTTGTTGTTTGCTTTGAAATACATTCTCAGGAAATCAGCCTCATTCATAGCAGTGTTTCTATGATTATTATAACTAATAATAAGAAATTTGTTAAACATTTTACAGTCTTCAAAGCATTTCCGCATCATCTCATTTCATCATTTCATTCATATTAATAGACAAATACAAAAACATATCCCAGAGCTAAATCTAATAATACATTATGTTTACATGTATATAAAAGAGCATATTCATGGGAAATAAAACTTGAAGGAAATAAGCCAAATTACCCATAGGGGAAAATTATGAATGATTGACTTGTTTTTTTTTCTGGGCTTTCCCCATCTTTTATAATGTGACGTTGTTTTATTTGTTCATTCAGTAAATATTTGTTGAATACCTACTATGAGGGAAGTGACTGAAATAAAATAGTAAACAAAACAGACTCTGCTATCACAGAGCCTGCAGAGCAGTGGTTTCTCTTTTTTTTTTTTTTTTTTGGAGAGGTCTGTGCTATAGGGCGCATGCACTCGCCAGAAAGACAGAGAGAGACAGAGACAGAAAGTGAGAAATCACCTCCTGGGGGGATGGCCATGCCGCAATCCCTTCTTCTCCATTCTCCTCGCAGGATCTTGGGCATGCACACATACACACCCAGCGTAGTTTAAGCCACCGGGTCCGGGACTCAAACTGCAGTTGACACATGGGAGTCCAGAGACATAGCCATTATGCTAACTGCTGGTCCCAGTGGCTTGTTTAATAAAGATAAAAATAATATTAAGCCAAGTATAATTTGGAGATGAACTTCCATTTATTTGTTCTCATTCTGCCATATAGTTTTTTTCACATTGTAACATTCCTGAAATGAAGATTTGTTTTACAATAAACAAAATCGTACGATTTCAATAGATACGCTTTTTTTCTTGGCGGTGTATAAAATCAAGGTGCATCTTAGTCTGTCAATGAATATGGCAGCTATGCTGCTTTCAGTCCAGTATTCTTTTGCAGTGGCTCAAGGAAACTTTGAAAGAAAGCCAGGGCCAGCTACACAATGGGGTAGGCAGAAAGCACTGTCCTGGAAGACTGGTGTGAACCATGCCAGAAAAAGTTACTCTAGAGTAAAAGCCTAAAGGGTACTGGTTACTTAAAGGCATCCAGCTGTGAATCTTTTCGTAAATGAGAAAGTCCTTTTGCATGGTAAAAATCATCCCACCCAGGCATAATTACCCACACACATCAACTTCTTTTGCTTTTTCTAAATTTTATTTTGTAATCCAAAATAATACACTCGTTGGCTGTAACCCAGGCCAAAGATTGCTATTTTTCAATTTGCATTTGCCCTAAATCCAATTAAGCCCAGATATGTCCCTGCCTTCCTGGACAACTAAGAAATGCCCCTTCTAGCTCAGTTTCTGTAGAATCCTCCATGCAGTCCTAGGACCACCACCACTGGGATCAGGCAGTGGGCAACGTGCTGGCAACAGCAATAGAGCCTCAGAAGGTAGATAACTAACACCACCTGCTACTAACTGAGCACCCACCACCTGTTCGGCATTATGCTACAGAGACATTTGAGGGACAGTATTTCATTTAATTCCACACAACAACCCTGCAAGAGAGGTACTGTTATCTCCACTTTCCAGATGACAAAACTGCACGGCTAAGTAACTTGCTCAAGGTTGCCCAGCTAGAGGAATAGTGGGGCTGGGCTTTGAGCCCAGCTCTAGCAGGTTCCCAAGCCTGTGTTCTTTCTGCTCCACCACACAGCATGGTTGTAACTCAGGGGAATTCTCTGGGGAGAGTACACTGGCAGCTAATCCAGGGAGCGATTAGCCTGTGGCTTTATTTTTCCTACCATAAGCCCAAAGTCATGAGGCTTCCTGGTGTTGTAGCAAACAAATCTCCCTGGGACCTGGATTCTAGTCCTGAATGTGTCATGGGAGTTTAGACAGAATACTCCCTTCCCTGGACCTCAATTTCCTCATCTGTACAATGAGAGGATTTGATTAAATATCCTCAGAAGGACTCCGGTGGTCACAGCCTGGGAGCCCCTCTCGCTTGGGAGTCCTATCGCCTGTGTAGACACAAAGACATGGGTCACCTGGAAGTTTGGCCAACAGCAGCTTTGCACCTGCTCTTTGCTCTGCCAGCCGCTGAGTCCCTCCTTCAAGCCAGCTGGCATGGGGGGCTACTGACTGTGACAATGATGGAAGATAAACCCCCTGCCCAGTTCTGGGAGGCAGAAGCTGAGTTAGACAGCAGCCTTGAACTCTAGAAAAGAGGCTGGGGCCGCCTTTCTTTCTTTCTTTCTTTCTTTCTTTCTTTATTTATTTTTTTGAAAGCTCTTTTTTTTTTTTTTTTTTTTTTTGAAAGCTCTTTGCTATAGGGCGCCTGTGCTCACCGGAAAGACAGAGAGAGACAGAGAGACAGAAAGCAAGAAATCACCCTCCAGGGGGGATAGCCACACCGCAATCCCTTCTCCTCCATTCTCTTCTCAGGATCTTGGGCACACACATACACACACACACACGTGGGGCCGCCTTTCTTAGCAGTGCCTCTTCCTCCGCCCTCATGCTTACTAGTCACTTCTCTACCCGATCTAAAGATCTAAAACCCTGCATTCCAGGGCTTCTTTTTGTTTGTTTGTTTGGAGAGGTTTTTGCTATAGAGTGCGTGCGCTCGCCAGACAGACAGAAAGCGAGAAATCACCCTTCCCAGGGGGGATGGCCACGCCACAATCCCTTCTCCTCCATTCTCCTCTCGGGATCTTGGGCACGCATGCACACGCGCCTGGAGTGAGTTTTAAGCCACCAGGTCCGGGACTCGAACCGCGGTTGACTACATGGGAATCCAGCGACATAGCCATTACGCTAATTGCTGGTCCCTCCAGGGCTTCTTGTAGTTCACACAACCTTAGACTCTGAATGGCTCCCAAGGCCCTGTTTAGCCTAATTCCTGCCTACCACTCCAGCCTCGTCATCTGAGCATGTTCCCTCCATTCCAGTGGTAGAAAACCACCCGCTGAGTGCTCCATGCTCTTTCATGCCAGCCTCTGCGCATCTGCACTCACTGTTCCACTCAACACCAGAGTACTTTCCCCATCATGTCTGCCTGGCAAAGGCCGATTTCAGATATTGCTCAGAATCAGAGTCTCTAAGAAGACTTTTACTGTCCTCTCCTGCCACCTTGCCATGAACAACGGTTAACTGTTCCATACAACATTCTGCACGCTCATTTACTACTTCAGCAAATATTCATTGAGCAGCCAAATGTTCTGGGAAAATGAAGATAAGCAAGACCCGGTCCCTGCTTTGGAGCACTCACAGAATGAAGCAGGGTCTAGGGCATTTTTTGGTCACACTCTTAAGAGATATGAAACTTTCCTTGAGGGCTTACTTCCCCAAGTAAGGGAAGTAAGGGATCACTACTCCTGACACCTACCTCTTGAGAAGAGCCTTCTTTAGCCTCCATCAGCCCTAAGGGCAAGGATTGTGTCTTCTAGATTCTATATCCCTAGTGCCTTTCTTGTAGATGAACTTAATAAATGTCAGTTGAGGAAAGAATGAATATATGAACAAATGCTATACTCTCAGCCTCCCCTGCCTCGCCCACTTGTCTCTGCCAAAACTCCCATTAAAATCTAGCCTGAAGGGACCAGGCAGTGGTGCTGCAGTAATACAGTGCACCTACACAGGAAAGGACCTGGACCTCCCTGGGCACACCAGCTGCATACACCCATGCCATGATCCAGGGCAGCTGAGGCTAGGGGTGAGTCGCAGTGTGAGGACCCTTTGGGGAATACATGCTCCTCTGTGTCTCTCTATGCCTCTTTATCTCTCATAGAAGAAATAAATACATTTTTAACAAATACATTGGGTCTTCAGAAAAGTCTTGATGCATTTTTGCATAGAAAAACAGAAAAAATATGTCATGACTTTTCTGATGACCCAATATATGCCCGAGGGCCCTCCTCCTTAAGGTTGTTAAGCTAGTCTGTGGTAGACAATGGCATTCATATCATTTTTGGCTATGAACAGAGACTCCAATCAAATCAAAAGTTCATGAATGAGGCCAGGGCTAGAGATATAGATCTGAAAGCACTGTGTGTAGAGACAAAAGTAGGTAAATTCAGGATAGAACTTGGGAACATGGGAAGTACTAAACCAGTGAGTGAATATACATGAAGTAGAGAATTGGGGTGTTCACGTGCTAAGAGTACAACACCAAATGGTCTTCAACATCCACATCACCAGTCAGACTCCTTGCCCCTAACTGAAGATGATTGCTAATCCTGATGGGTCTCCCAGTCATGATTTTATATCAGAAGCCTTTCATCATCTCGTGCCCCCTCCTCAAAAGCCTATTAGGGAATCCTTGTTTTCTGAATGTTTTTGCATGTGATTATCAAATATTTATTCAACCACCCTGTTTGGACTTCTCCATGGGCTGAGAATGACTCTGAAGAACCTGGGTGGTTGGTTGGCCCACCAGCATAAATTCCCTAGAAAACATGGCCTTAGCTTTATATTTGATAGTACAGTATGAGAAACACCTCAGGAATCCAGGGTCAGAAGTCTCTGCCCAGAAGCATCCATTCTCACCAAAACTCCCTCTACTACCAGCTTGGAACCATCAGGAATGAGAAGAGCTCCCAACCCACAAGCTAGACTTGATGCTGGTTGCTCTCTTGGACTGTATCCCAAGTATCATGAGACTGCCCATAGTTACATCATGCCCTGCATCAAACAGCTGTCCACTAGCCTGTTGAAGGTTGTCTTTCTGGCTCCAGTTAGATCCTTTGCAGTATGTCTGGGCCCAGTTGGGGCAGAAGCATAAGACTTTGTCTTTGGCATCAGTCAGCCACATTTCCAACATTTGAAAGGAATCCCACCATGGCTCTCAATGAGAAACAGTATTCCTTACCCCACCCACAAATAAAACAGCCCAACTATTGGGTGGAGTACGTACTGCCTGCATTTGGGCTCCTCTCAGGATTCCAAATACAACTTCCTAAGTGTCTTTCAAAAGAGAAGACTCATTAGTCAATTCAACAGCCAGATCCATGGTCCTTAATAATATCTGTGTTTCATGGGCCCCATTAGAAATGGAGGCTTGCCCAGTTGTTTTTTGTTTTGTTTTGTTTTGTTTTGTTTCATGGCAGAAGAGATAATTTATTGCACATGCCTTCAGCAACTCCTAAACTTTGCCGAAGCTGGAGCCACCTAAGCACGGCAACATCTAGTTCCACCCCACTGAAGCACTGGGAGGTGCCAGAAGGCAAGATAGCCTGCTGCGTGGACATTCCCTTCACAATCGCTATGTTGTATTACTTCCCATAAATAGACTGAAAATAAGAATCAATTAAGCAACTACTAGCTGAACTACATAATCACTTGTTGCCACACAGCCTCAAAAGTAGAAATATCTTCAGATCCCCAGATGGTTTTGCCAAGAGTCACGTTTTCACCATTTTTTTCTACACAATATGAGCTTGTTTTTCTCAAGGTGAAGTTGATGATCCAGGGGAGGGGGGTGAGGGGTGTTCTTAAAAGAACTGGTGATTGGCTAGGATAAGCTAGATATTGGCTCTGTTGGAGGAATCCAAAAATGAATCACATAAAGAAAAGCTCAGATTTTAGAAGATAAAATCATTCTTTGTTCTATCCTCACTCCACCTTGCAGTCAGTCTCTCTCTCTCTCTCTCTCTCTCTCTCTCTCTCCCTCTCTCTCTCCCTGCGCACTGCCTCTCTCTCTCTCTCTCTCTCTCTCTCTCTCTCTCTCCCTCTCTCTCCCTCTCTCTCCCCCTCCCTCCCTCCCTCCCTCCCTTTTCCTTAACAAAGTGTCTCCAAAGAATACTATGTCATTGACTGTCTCTATTTCCTCTCCTCCACTTCTCTTCTCAGTCCACCTCTAGCATTCCAATGAAACTTTTCTTTAAGGTTGTCCATGAAATCTGTGTGACTGAACCCAGTCTTCATGGATAAGGGCATGCTTCAGTCTGTGTCACCCCTGGTTTCTCAGCAGCGTGTGGACTATTGACCATACCTCCCTGAGGTGCTCTCCACTCTTGTCTGGTCTTCCTCCCACCTTACCTGAGTCTCTTTCATAAGCAATGCTTTCTGTGTTCACTTCTTATATGCTGGACACTCCAGGACGCTGTTTTTTTATCTCACTCAGTCTACGGTCTCCTTTTCCATGATCCCCAGATTGCTACCCGCAGCCTGGACATCTTTTCTGAGCTCAAGACATAACAATCCAGGTGCTACTGAACCCTTATCCTTCCCAGAGTGCCATGGACATCTCTAATCAAGAGTCTAGGGAACCAGCAGTTAGCGTAATGGTCCCGCTTTCTGTCTCTATGTCTCTCTCTGTCTGTCTGGCGAGCGCACGCGCCCTACAGTGAAAATCTCTCAAAAAAAAAGAGTCTAAACTAAACTCACCCTCTTCCCTAGTCCCCACTCCTCCTCCCCCAATTTTTGCTCCTCCTAAATCCTCCAACCCTGCAAATGGCCTGAATACAAATCCAGTTTTCTAGATATGAGACCTTGTACCTCATTCTCTTCATCTGTGAAATGGGGATAATGACGGCTCCTACCACAGAGAGTAACTAAGGACAAGTAAATACCTGTAGCATCTGTACAATAGCTCTTGTCATTCAGTCAGTGCCCAGTCAATGCTCGATGTTATTATCCTCCTTCCCAGACAATATTTCAATTCAATTCTCTATGATTCCTCACCTGGATAAGAACAATAGCTGTCCATGTGGTGCCTCTCCAACTCATTCTCCACATTAACACGATCTTTCCAAATTACAACTCTGAGCATCTCCCTCCCTCCCCAGGATGAGGTCCAAGAATCTGCACAGACCTTCCTGGTTCATCCCCTGCCTCTCTTTCCAACAGCATCTCACTCTACACCCCCTAGCCTCCCACACAACACACCAGCTATATTAAACTGTGTGGCTCCGGAGCCTCACACGCGCTCTCTCCTCTCTCCCTTTGCCAACAACACTCTTCCCACCCTTTCTTCACCTAACACATATGTGTCCTTTATTTAAGATTTAGCTCAGCTGTACCTCCTCCAGAAGGCCATCCCGGAGTATCCTGTGGGAATCTCTAGCATCAAATGCTCATAGTATAATCATTTGTTTACTTTTCTCTCTTCCCTACCAGATTGGGAGCTCTTTGAGGATATGACTTCATCTTATTACTGTTCTTTATATCTCAACATTTTACATGGTGCCTTACATTAAAATGCATGATAAATTGTATTGAATGGAATGGATGAATGAGTGTATAAGAGAAAGCTAGATGACTTTATCTTGTCATGCCCTGCTTAATACCCATTAATATCTTTCCAACCCATAGCATAAAGTCCAAATGCTACATCCTGATTCCAGCTCTCACCTTTCCAATGGTTTTACCCTACTCTTCTACAGCACACGTGCCTCTCTAACTGCATGCCTCCCTACACAGGCCATGAGCGTTCTTCCTGGCCTATGCCTTGATTGTTTCATGCTGACTCATTTATTAAATACCTTCTACGTGCCAGCCACTGTAGTAGGCATTGGGAGTACAAGACTGACTTGGGTCTTCTCAGAATTTACCATCCAGTCAGAGGGACAATCAGCCAATAGTCAGAGGTTATGAGCTATACCTATCTGTGTAATATGCCCCTAGTATCCTGTACACTTCTTAAAGGAAAAGATTAGACCTTATAATTCCTAGAGGAAAGGATGGGTAGATGGAATATTGTAGCATAGTCTCTGAAAGCTAACTTTAATCATTTACGGTTCACATAAATTCCATTTAGCCTTCAGATATGGGACCACTGAATGCAGTCTTGAGCACTAGGAACTATTGGGTTGTCAGAAAAGTCATGACTTTTTTTCTGTTTCCCTATGTAAAGTTGCATCATGACTTTTCCAACAATCCAATAGAAAAGGGGGGGGGGGTCCTTCTATTGAGTACATAGAAAAAAGGATAAGCTAGAAATGATCCTGATGGGGGGACCCAGCAAGAGTCTAAAATCTAGCTCTTTCATGGTGCCCCCACCACCCCTGCCCTCACTAGCATTCAGGGCAAGACCAGCTTCTTCTGCACCCTCTCTGTACTGACTCCAATATCGGAAGCCAGTTGCTTATCTCTCAATGGCTTATTTCCTCCTTGTACCCAAGCAGAGGAAAGGAGGCCTAATGTCTATTGACTCACCTATTTTATCTCACTCGAGAGACAAGTTCATAAATCAGAACATTCTTTGGTTGGGTCTTGCTGCCCAGTGTCATGTTATCTTTTGATTCATGAGCAGTTCACTCTGAACTCTAAACAGTGTGGCCTTGGTTTCTGGCTTTTTTAATAAGGGGAAAAAATCTGTAGCAGACCCAATCTTAGGTAAGCTAAAAGTCATTTCGTCTTTTCTTGCCAACTGAAAAGTTTAAGTAATCACAAACAAGTCTTTTAGAGATATCAACCACAATGAATAAATGAACAGGAACAGTCTTACTGACTGTCACCCTCCCTGGGCAAGGGCAGGGGACAGGAGTACCTGAAAAAGATCTCTCTTGCTTATTTCTCCCCTCCTCCTTCATGCTTGAAAACAACTGTTGCCCAGTGATCAGGGTTGCAGAAGTCCCCTGCATTTGTTTATGTTGTGACAAACTGGCTGGACAGCCCCAGTAATCATTCTCTGTGGGTTAGTAAATCTTAGCGCTTATCTGTTAGACTGCTCTATCCCCACAGCACCTCTGGTCTGTCACCAACTGAGATATCTTTTTCTCTCTTTTTCTTTAAACATTTAAAATGTTTTAGCAGCAGCCAACTGGCTATTGATATACATTTACTTAATAATATAAGTTATTTGCATGTCTTGCTGCCTCCAATAAAAGACTGCCCTTTGGGATTTTGTTTTGTTTAGTTTTGAGTTTTATTTCAATTTTATTTCTTCTGTCAGAGACAGAGACAGACACGCCCATCAGGATCTTCACACCACAATCCATCCCCAGCCTCAGCCAGCCTGGACTATGGACATACTTGCATACCTGCTATGTACAGGGAGGTCCCAGGATGAGGTCCACAGGGACCTTACCAATGTGAGTCCAGTATCGCAGAGTTCCACATTACTGCTGCACCACTGCTACCTGCTGCCTTGCCTTTTGAAGGCAAGAACTCTTGGCAGCTGGTACAGAGCATAACAATGTATATCAACGAATAAATAAATGGCAGACCTACTTAATATCGGTCTGTTGACTGCTCCAAATACTACAGCAGATCCTCTATGGAAGAAAAAACAGCCATTCTAAAGTGAGAGTTATCACCCCCCAATTTATTTATTTTTTGAAGAATCATTTACTTAATTTCATTTACTAGTATTATCATTTTTAAATTTGCTATAGGACGCATGTGCTTACCAGAGAGAGAGACAGAGAAAGAGAGAGAGAAAGCCATCAGGTTCAGAACTCGAACTCAGCCATGGAGGAGTTCAGCACCTTAATCACCACAACACCTGCTGGCCCCATCGCTCCCCAATCTTTCTGCTATAAGTTTTACGATAACATTCAGAGTTCTTAAAACAGGAACTTTGGCACATTTGAGTGGCAAAGAACAGGAAGATGGTGTTGGGCCAAGGAGTCCGCAGAAGGGACAAGAGGCAGGGGAGCTGAACCCTAACAAAGCTATCCTTTTCTGGAGAGAGCAGATGAGACAGCCATTGAGAGGTATATAAACTGGAAGAGCCTTTAGGCTAGATGAGATAGATAGGGATTTGGCACGATCCCTTAAAACCAAAAGTATGTGTATCCTCCAACCTGGCCATTTCACTTCTTGGAATCTGACCTAAAGAAATAGAAACACATGTACACCAAGAAGCACAGATAAAGATCTTTTCTGTAGCGCCATTTATGTGGGTAAAAATTTAGAAGCAACTTAAGTGTTCATCAATAGAAAGATGATTAAATTAAGGAGGGCAAATGCATATGCATTTTCCCCCATCCCCCTGCAATAGTTAAACTAAGTAAGGAAGATTTGGAGATTCCTTGGGAAAAATTTCCAAGACACATTGGTAGGAGAAAAAAGCAAGTTGCAGAATAATACATGCAATGTAATCCTGCCTGTATTAAAAATACCCACACACTAAATAATGTATGTATAAATGCACGTGTATGCATATCAGCACACAGAAAAACTCTAGAGAGATACATACCATACCAAGAGCTGCTCCAAGGAAGGGAACAGAACTGAGTGTGCAAAATGGTTTTTCACTTTTTCTGGAGGCTTTGAGTAGTTATAATGAGAATGCGTTTGTGTATTCATGCAGTAATTGTGCAGTTTTTAAAAGGCATGCATTATGCAGCGATTTGAAAATATCTTTTATACTTTGACCCAGCATCTAAAGGACAGGCTCACATAAAAAAGGACAAGGAGGGGACCAGCAGTTAGCATAACGGCTATGTCGCTGGACTCCCATGTCATTGACCGCGGTTCAAGTCCTAGACCCGGTGGCTTAAACTCACACCGGGCGCGTGTGTGTGTGCATGCCCAAGATCCTGAGAGGAGAATGGAGGAGAAGGGATTGCGGCATGGCCATCCCCCCTGGGGAGCTAATTTCTTGCTTTCTGTCTCTCTGTCTCTCTCTGTTTCTCTGGCGAGTGCACACGCCCTATAGCAAAAAGCCTCTTCAAAAAAAAAAAGGACAAAGAGTAGGCCTGCTTCCTACAGCCAGAGACAGCCTCCTCTCTGGACTGTAATACCTTCCCCAGAAGACAGTCACTGCCAGATAGACCCTACTTCTGCTCCCAGCACATGCAGGTGCCAGAGGGAAAGTTCTGAGGCTCTCAAGTTTCCTTTTTTCGAAAAAGCAACTTTTGTAAAAATCTTTGTTGTTAAAGTGATCTGTTTTTAAAAAGTATTCCTTCTTGCCTCCAAGTCTAGTGCCAGAGATGGCACTTCCCAAAGACGATTGAAGAGTGCATGGGTTCTAGTAGTATGTCACCTCCACCCACATGGGATAGATTGAATTAGCTCAGTGGGTTGGACCAGATTCAGTTAAGTTGAATTGGGTTGATCAGGTTGGATTAGATTGACAGCTATCCTTATTTTTTCCATTGTTCCTCAAATCATTCTCTCCTCTCCCCTGCCTGACGCCCTCAGTTTCTGGGCTACATCACTGGGATGCCCACTCTCAGGTTTCAGAAGTCAGAGTCCCCTGCCTCACTGTAAAGACAGTTGGAGGTCTTTTCCATAGGAACCAGAACCTTCCTGCATGTGTCCTACCCATTATCTCGGATGTGTCCTCATATCTAATGGGGTAGAAATGACTGGAAACCATTTTATGTAAAATGAAAATGGGGCTAGCCGTGATGGCACAGTGGTAACACAGCACTGCGATGCTGGTCCCAGGTTTGTGTCCCAGGGTCTCGCGGCGTGCACTGGTGTACATGCATGCGCCTATGGCCTGCAGGGCTGAGGCTGGAAGCAGACGGCAGTGCACAGACCCTATTGGGGGTACCTGTCCATCTCTCTCTCTCTTTTCCTCTCTCTGCCCCAGCAGCCTTGCACAGTGGTTCTGCCTCTTCGTGTCCTCCACTTGCCCAAAGCTCGCAGTGGCTGGACCCACTCAGGAGGGCTCTGGGTAGGACAGGCTCCTATGATTATCACTAGTCCAGTTCATTCAGTGGACTTCGATGTTGTTTTCTTCTTTCATCCCTCAACATTATATCCTCTAAACATTTTTCTCTTGTCACAAGGAGGCCTCCATAACATCCATGGTAGCATCCCAGCATAGTTCACTGACCAGAGCTACCATAGCAACGCCATGACTCTTTGTCCTCACTTTCTCAAGACCATCCCTGTGACAGTGGTGACAGTGAGCACCCTGTGCCAGCTTCTTTATCCAGGCTGCCTCATCACAACTACCTTGCAAGGGAGGCTTCCCTGCACCCATCTTACAGATGGGGAAACTAAGTCTGGTGTGGAGAGATGCAATTCAAACCCTACAACCTGTGCTCGTTCCACCACCCTACCCTGCTTCTGAGCTCACCAGCCTCCAGATGGACCAGAGTCTTCTGACTACTCCATGTGGACAGAATTCCTGGTAACCAAAGAGAAATGAGACCCTCCATTAAAGGAATTCATTTCAGAGCAATACTTATCTTTCTAATGCCAACTTTTCTTCAAATGTGGCTGCTGTTGTTTTATTTTACAAGTTTTTAAGAAGCCACTTGGGTGGTGGGGCCAGCAGGTGGTATGGTGGTTAAGGCACTGGACAATTCCACATGGCCAACCAAGGTTCAAGTCCCAGACCCAGTAACTTGCTTTCTCACTTTCCTTCTCTCTCTCTCTCTCTCTCTCCCCCTCCTTCCCTCCCTCCCTCTTTCTCTCTCTCTCTGTGTGTGTGTGTGTGTGTGTGTGTGTGTGTGTGCGTGTGTCTGGTCAAATTAAAATAAATAAATGAATAAATAAAATTAAATAAATCATTCTTTAAAAAATAAAAAGAAAGCGCTTGGTGGTAGCAATCTGCTCCCTCACATGTAACACCATCGCTGTTCTCTGTGCCCTGATTTTACTCCCGGCAACTCCCCCAG
This sequence comes from Tupaia belangeri chinensis, assembly GCF_000334495.1. Classification (NCBI taxonomy): domain Eukaryota; kingdom Metazoa; phylum Chordata; class Mammalia; order Scandentia; family Tupaiidae; genus Tupaia; species Tupaia belangeri. The sequence goes on along the minus strand of NW_006159909.1, from coordinate 1,970,004 downwards.
GCTTACCCACTCTTCAGTTGATCCTAGTAGAAATGAGAGTGAGTCACTGTTGAAATTTTCCAAGGAAACACACTCCCATTGTGTTCACACTCGATGACAATGGTCAAAAAACACAGGCTTGGGGACCAGCAGTTAGTGTAATGTCTATGTTACTGGACTCCTACGTAGTCGACCGTGGTTCGAGTCCCAGACCCGGTGACTTAAACTCATGCTGGGCATGTGTGCATGCGTGCCCAAGATCCCGAGAGGAGAATGGAGGAGAAAGGATTGCGGCATGGCCATCCCCCCTTGGGGGCGATTTCTCGCTTTCTGTCTGTCTCTGTCTTTCTGGCAAGCACACACGCCCAAAACCTCTTCAAAAAAAAAAAAAAAAAACACAGGCTTGTACCCTGCATGGCATATGTCCAGGCAGCAGAGGGGCACACTTGGAAAGGCTTTTATTGTTGCATCACTTTCCCATGTGCTGTCTTGTGGGAGGACTGGATTGTTAAGTGAAATAAGTCACGTACAGAAAGTGAAACACGTTCCCCCTCATATAGAGAAATGGGGGGAGGGGACAACCTCATAGAAGTAGAGAGCTGTAGAATGACTACTGGATGCTTTTGGAAGGTTTCAGGGAGGGTGGGAATAGAAGGATGTTGACTAGTGGAAATAAAATTGCAGGTAGAGAGAAGGAGCAATGTCTAGTATTATAAAATACAGTGGGGAGAATGTAGCTAACAACAACTTAACTGTTGATAATATTCCAGATGGGTGAGATGATGGGTATATTCAGCTCCCTAATCTAATCATTACGCATGGTATTCATCTACTAAAATAGCACATTGTCTAACAATTATGTTAAAATATTATTAATTAAAAAATAAGAAATAGCCAGCAAAGGTATTAAAACAGTTATAATTAAGTTTCATATATTTAAAGTATGGACACAGAATATATTAAAAAGACCCAAGTTGAACTTCTAGAAATAAAAACTATGTATGAGATGAAAAATACACTAAATGGGATTAATAACAATGGGATTAAACATTTCAGAGGAAAATATTGGGTTGTCAAGAAATTTGTGATGCATTTTTGCATAGAGAAACAGAAAAATATGTCACAATTTTCCAGCACTCTAGTATTTGCTAATGTGAAGAAATAAAATTGAGGGGCAAGCAGATGGCATAATGATTATGTTGCTGGACTCCCATGTAGTTGACTGTGGTTCAAGTCCCAGACCCAGTGGCTTAATACCCAGGTGGGGCACATGTGTGTGTGTATGTGCCCAAGATTCCGAGATGAAAAGGAGGAGATGGTATTACGGCATGGCCATCCTCCCTGGGGGGTGATTTCTTGCTTTCTGTCTCTTTGTCTTTCTCTGTCTCTCTGGCAAGCATATGCACCACACAGAAAAAAA
>NW_006159909.1:1957609-1968576 GCF_000334495.1 Tupaia belangeri chinensis | reverse complement strand
AGAAAGAAAGAAAGAAAGAAAGAAAGAAAGAAAGAAAGAAAGAAAGAAAGAAAGAAAGAAAGAAAGAAAGAAAGAAAGAAAATTGAAACACAGAGAAAAAATAACTTTTTAATAAAGAATACAAGTTAGTCATAGGACCTCTCTGAGTGGTCCAATGTGTGTATTTGGAGTTTTCTGAGAGAGAGAGGACAGGCAGGAAAAATAATTAAGCAAATGATGTCTAAATCCTTTCCATACATGATGAAAACTATAAACCTACTGATAAGAAAAGTTCAAAGAACACCAAGCCTGGGGCTAGTAGGTTAAGGCGCTGAATTCCCACATGACTGACCACAGTTTGAGTACCAGACCTGGCAGCCTGAAATTCACACCAGACATGTGTGCACGCATGCCCAAAATCCAGAAAGGAGAATGGAGAAGAAGGGATTGCAGTGTGGCCATCCCCCCTGAGGGGATGATTTCTCACTTTTTGTCTTTCTCTCTCTCTGTCACTCCAGCAAGTATATGAGCCTTATAGCAAAAACTTCTCTTTAAAAAATAATTTTTTTTAAAAACCCAAGAGCAAGAAACATGAAGAAAACTATACCAAAATTTCCCAAAACCAGTCGTAAGGGAAAAATCTTAAAAGCATCTCAAGAAAAATGGCTCATTATATACAAAGGAACAAAATAAGAATAATAGTAGATTTCTCATTTGAAACAATACAAATGAGAAGACAGTGAAGCAATCTCTTTTCTTTTTTTCTTTTTTTTTTTTTTTTTTTTCTTTTTTTTTTTTTTTTTTTTTTTTTTTTTTTTTTTTTGAGAGGCTTTTGCTACAGAGCACGTGCGCTCACCAGAAAGACAGAGAGACACAGAGAGACAAAAAGCACGAAATCACCTCCCAGGGGGAATGGCATGCCACAATCCCTTCTCCATTCTCCTCTTGGGATCTTGGGCATGCACACAAGCCCAGCATGAGTTTAAGCCACCAAGTCCAGGACTCGAACCGCAGTCAACTACATGGGAGTCCAGTGGCATAGCCATTACGCCAACTGCTGATCCCAAAGCAATCTCTTTTACGTACTGAAAGAAGGAGCTAAAATACTGTCAATTTAGAATTCTATACCCAATGAAAATATCTTCCAAAAATAAAGCAAAATAAAAGCTTTTTCAGGTATATAAAAACTGAAGAGCCAGAAGATCTGTACTCCAAGAAATTTTCCTCCATATAATAGGGAAATGACGCCAGATGGAAATTTATTTACTTGTTATAGTCATTTATTGTTTTCCCCCCAAACCTTTGGCATGCTTTTTTCCTCCTTTTCTTTATTTTTTATTTGCATTTAATCACTGTACATCTTTACAATGGACATGCTGGTTTTTCCCAGCATGAGTATAATGCATATTGGTCAAGTCAAAGACATTACCATACACATTACCATCAACAGATAACTTCATTTTTGTGTCTATTAAATGTTTGTTTTCTTATCCCTGATCGGCTCACTCCCATCCCCTTTAGCCACTCCTATTACCCACCCCCTTCTCTACTGCCTCTAGTATCTACAGTTGTCCTCCCTGCTATTACACAATACTTCCAGTCTTTCCGTTTTTGCTATCGAGTGCAGACATTTGGTATGTGTGAGGCACGGACATACAATGTGTGTCTTTCATAGTCCGCTTACTTCACTTACCATAAAATCTCCCATATTTGTCCACGTTATATCAAATATCAGGGGCTCATTGTTTTTTATGATTGAGTAGTAGTCCATGGAGTACTCGTGCCACATTTTTTCAATCTATTTGTCTGTTCTTAGACATTTGAATTGATTCCTTGTCCTAGCAGTTGTGAATAATGCTGCAGTAAACATGGATGTGCAAGTATTTTTCCAACTGAGGGTTTTCCTATCCTCTGGGTAGAAACCTAAGAATGAAATTATGGGATCATATGATAGTTCTAGTTGTAGGTTTCTGAGGAATCTCCATATTGTTCCCCACAGTGGTTGTACTGATTTACACTCCCACCAACAGTGTAGGAGGGTTCCCTTTCCATCACAGCCTCACCAGCACTTATCAGTCTTTATTTTTTTTCATCTTAGCCATTCTGACTGGTGTTAAGTGATATCTCATTGTGGTTTTGATTGGCATCTCGCTTATGATAAGAGATGTTGAGCATTTTTCCATATGCTTTTTGGTCACTCTTATGTCTTCCTTGGAGAGTTGTCTGTTCAGTTCAATTGCCCATTTTTTAATTGGATTGATTATTGGGGGGGATGGGGTAAGCTACTTGAGCTCTCTGTGTATTCTGGTTACAGTCCCTTATCTGAGGCATAGTTTGCAAATATGTTCTTCCATTCTGAGGGTTGTTTCCTCACCTAATTATTGTTTATTTTGCAATGCAAAAGTTTGTTAGCCTGATATAGTCCCACTTGTCTATTTGGGGGATTATTGCCTGTGCTTCGGAGGTCTTATTTTAAGTCTTTACCTACTCCAATGTCTCCAAGAGTTTCCACTGTTTTCCACCATTAGTTTTATTGTTTGAAGTTTAATGTTTAGATTCTTGATCTATTTTAGTTGTTTTTTGTTAATGGTGAGAGATAGGGGTTGGTCCAGTTTATTTTTCTGCAGGTGGATATCCAGATTTTCCAGCACTATTTACTGAACAGATTTTCCTTTCCCCACTGGTTTGTCTTGTGCCTTTTCTTTAAAATCAGTTGGCTGTATGGTTTGGGGTTTATTTCTTGGTTCTCAATTCTGTTCCATTGTCCACTTGCCTGTTTTTGTGCCAATACCATGCTGTTTTGATTATCACAACTTTGTAATATATTTTCAGGTCAGGAAATGAGATACTTCCTACCTTATTCTTTTTGTACAGTATAACTTTGGCAATATGGAGCCTTTTATGGTTCCAGACAAGTTTTATGTTTGTTTTTTTCTGTTTCTGTGACAAATATCTCTAGTAGTTTGATCAGAATTGCATTGAATTTGTAGATTAATTTGAGTAGAATTTTCATTTTGATTATACTTATTCTTCCAATCCAGGAACATGGGATATCTTTTCACTTTTTTTTATGTCATTTTCAATTTCTTTTTTAAGTTTTTTGTAGTTTTCTTTGTAGAGTTCTTTTAGTTCTTTGGTTAGGCTTATTCCTAGATATCTAATTTTTTGTGTGCAGAAGGAAATTTAGACCCACACAAAAGAAAGAAGAGTCCTAGAAACTGTAACTACAATGATAAATGCATATTTTTCTTATTATTTAAATTTACTTAAAAGATAAATGACTGCTTAAATAAAAGCAATGTATAATGAAGCTTATGACATATTTAAGTAAAATGAATGCCAGCAATAGCATAAAGGCCAAGAAGGAGAAAAACAAAAAACAAAACAAAACAAAACAAAAAAACAACAAAAACAAACAAACAAACAAAAAACCTCTTGCAAGATTTTTATACTATACATGAAGTGCTATAACAGCACTTAAAGGCAGACTTGAATGAGTTGGAGATTTATACTATAGGGTCAGCCCCATGGCCTAGTGGCTTAGGGAGCCAGATTCCATACGGCCAACCACAGTTCAAAACGTGACCCCCCTAGTAGATTGAAAACATGCTGGGTGCCTGGCATGCATGCCTATAATCCTGACAAAATAGAGAAGTAGAGGAAAAAGGATTACAGTATAAGCACCCCCCCCTTTGGAGGGGTATGTCTCCCCTCTTTCTCTGTCTCTCTGTTTCTCTTTGACAAGCACGCACATCCTCTGGCAATTAAAAAAAAAAAGGCTTATACTATAAACTCTATAGCAACTCTAAAATAGTAAAACAAAGAGTTATAGCTAATAATTCAGCAGATAATACATATATAATCACCCCCAAAAAGTCCAATTTTAGTCCAAAAAGTAGTCTGCCTTTGGTTAATCCAATAAGAAGCAGAAAATGAGGGAAAGGAAAACAGGAAAAATTGAACCAGTAAAGCACAACTAACTGTGATAGACTTAAATCCAACACATCAGTAAGTCAAAATAGTTTAAGCATGACAATTAAAAGGTAGACCATCAGACTGAATAAGAAAGAAAATCTCAACCATATGTTAGTTACCAAAAATAGATTTCAAGGGGCCAGCAGATGATGTAGTAGTTGCATCACTGAACTGCTACATGGTTGACTATAGTTTGATTCCCAGACCTAGTGATCTCAAAGTCATGCTGGGTGCATGTGCATGTGGGCCCAAGATCCCAGAAGGAGAGAATGGAGGAGAAGGGGTTGTGGTGTGGCCATCCCCCCTGAGGGGTGACTTCTCACTTTCCTTCTCTCTCTCTCTCTCTCTCTCTCTCTCCCTGGTGAACACACATGCCCTAAGACAAAAACATTTCAACTACATATATATGTATAATATATATAGTTTTATATATATATAGTAGTATATGTAAATATAAAAGGATAGAAACATACCTTACTTATGCCGATCAAAAGAAAAGTTTAAATGGCTATGCTAATATCAAAGTAGATTTTAGAGCAAATAATATCTAATAATATCATAAGAGATAAAACATTTCATTTCATATAATGAAAAAGACATAATTCTAAGCATTTATACACCTAATAGCAACCTTTAAAATACATAAAGCAAAAACTGATAGAACTGCAAAGAAAAATAGGCAAATTTATATTTATAACTGGAAATGTCAAAAGCCTTCTGTCAACAATTGATAACGTAAGTAGACAGAATATCAGCAAGTATACAGACGATTTGAAAGCACCATCAACCACATTGACCTGATGGGCATTTATACAACCCTCCATGCAACAATGGCAAAATCTTTTCAAGTACACATAGAACATTCACCTAGATAGGCCATGTTTTGGGCTATACAACAAGTCTCAATAGGTGGAAAGAGAATCAAGTTATATAAAGTATGTTCTCTGATGATAACAGAGTTAAACTAGAAGTCAGTAAGAGGCCCAGCAACGTGGTGCAGGCAATAGGGAAACCCATGCCATGTGGGGAGGGTCTGGGTTTGTGTCCCAGGTCTACCTCAACATGCCAGGTGTATTCATAGGCACATCCATGATCCTGGCTGGTGTGAGGCTAGGAGGACAATAGTAGCATGAAGACTCTGTTGAGGCTGCATCTCTCTCTCTCTCTCTCTCTCTCTCTCTCTCTCTCGAAATAAACTTTAAACAGATGAAGAAAAAAGTCAATAATATAGTAAGACACCTGGAAAATTCCCAGAGTTAGAAGCAAATAATATACTTCTAAATAATCCACGGATGAAAGAAGAAATCAAAGGGAAATTTAAAAGTACTTTGAGCTAAATAAAAAGGAAAATGTATTATCTAAAAATTTTGTCACTAGAGCAGCTCTGAGAGGGAAATTCATAGAATTAAACACCTCTATTTTTTTTAAAAAGCCTCAAATCAATGAGTTCAGCTTCTATGTAAAAAACTAAAAACATAGAGCAAATCAAACCAAAACTAAGCACGAGAGGGCAATAATTAAAGCCAAAGTAGAAATCAATGAAATAGAAAAACAATATAGAACAACAATGAGGCTAAAAGATTTCTTTGAGATTAATAAAATTGATGAACCTCTAGCCAGAATGATCAGAAGAAAGAAAAAAAACACGAGTGGTCAATATAGATGGTCTCCAATTTATGATGGTTCGACTTTGAATTCTTCAGCTTTATGATGGTACAAATGACACACACATTGAGTAGAAACCATACTTGGAGAACTTGCACAAACCATTCTGTACCTGCATTGTATAAGATGCTAACACTTTATTATAAAATAGGCTATGTGTTAGGTCATTTTGCCCAATTGTCGGCTGATATTAAGTCTTCTGAGCACATTTAAGGTAGCCAAGGCTGAGCTACAATGTTCAATAGGTTAGGTGTATCAAATGCATTTTCAACTTCTGATTTTTTCTATTTATGATGGGTTTATCAGGACATATCACCTTGGGCTACAACTGCTTGAATTCTCAACCATACTCTGTAGCCTCTGGGAGCTACATCTAGGATGGTCAACCATCCTGGTTTGCCTAGGACTGAGGGGTCTCTCCGGAAGTGGGATTTCTTTTCCTTCCCTCCCTCTTTCCTTCTTTCCTTTTGTGTGTGTGTGTGTGTGTGTGTGTGTGACTGGACAGAGAGATAGGGAGGGGTGAGAAAGTACTTCCCAGGGGGAATGGGCACACAGCAATCCCTGCTCCTTCATTCTCCTCTCCAGATTCTAGGCATATAGTCACATGGGCCTGGTATGGTTTTCAAGTCACTGAGTTGGGACTTGAACCACACAGTCAACCACATGGGGTCCAGCTGCCTTAACCACTATACCATTGGCTGGCCCCAGGAAGTAGGACTTTTGATTTTTAAACTGAAATAGTCGTCACTCTTAGGTCTGCATCTTCCTTGAAATCCCACCCTCCCCTTCCCCAGCCCAGCCACCAGGAAATCCACAGAGGGTCTCACTAAGTTCGTCCCTGCCCTTGCATTCTCTGGGTTGTCTGAGCAGGCAAAGGTCTTTGTTTGACCTCCTTGCAATGCTAGCCTCTTACAGGTCAGAGGCAGGGTGCTTGGGACCCCTGTCTCAAGGCCCTCGAGTGGCAGAAGCACTAATCAATCATCCCCTTGCATTGGGCTCAGGCTGCTCTGCAGGGGTGGCTGAGTTTTCAGAAACAGCTGCTTGATGAGGCATTCAAGAGGTGATTCCTGACAGCTAGAGCAGGAAGGGTCGTTGAAGTTATAATTGACCTCATCAAGTTCACCTCCATCCCCTCACCAACCTCGAACATGAGGGTTCACTCTCTACTCTTTTAACTTTGTCATATTTCTACCTTCCTCTCCCCTCAAAGGAGTTCTAGGCATTTCGAGGTAATGAAGGCATTCTGGAAAGTCAGACTTTACAGGCATCCCTGAGTCTGCCCCACCCTCACTCAGAATAAAGGATAGTAGAGCTGGCAGGTGATGTGGTGGTTAAGGGTGCTGGATTCCCATGTGGCCAACCACGGTTTGAGTCCTGGACCTGGAGGCTTGCTTTCTCACTTTTTCAATCTCTTTCTCTTTTTCATCCTGTCCCTCTCTGGTCAAATTAAAATAAATAAATAAATAAAGTTAAATAAAATAATTATTTTTCTTTTTTTGGAGAGGTATTTTGCTATAAGACACATGCATTCACCAGAAAGACAGAGAGAGACAGAGAAACAGAAAGAAATCACCCCCCCTCCCCCAGGCCACAATCCCCTCTCCTCCATTCTCCTCTCAGGATGTTGGGCATGTAGGCACACACACCCAGCGTGAGTTTACCAGGTCCGGTCCGGGAACCAAACCGTGGTCAACTACATGGGAGTTCAGTGACGTAGACACTATGCTATGCCCTCTTCTGGGCCCAAAAAAAAAATTTTTAAAAAAAAAAAAAAAAGAAAGAAAGAAAAGAATAAAGGATAATATTATGACACAAAGATCAATATCTCCTGTGATCCAGATTTATACCTGATGTGATGCTCTGTCAGAGCCACTCACTGGGCCTTGCGGTGCCTGACCCTGAGCCTTTGCCTGTTCTTTTCCATTTCTCAGAATTCCCATCTCCTCCAGCTTCCGATGTACAAAGCCAATGCTTTTCTCCATGCTCAACTCGAATGGTACTTCCTCTAGGACGTCTTCTCAGATGCCCACAGAAGTCTTTTCATCTGAATCACTTTGTCTATGGCTCTTTGCACTTCTGCTATTCATTATTATTCATTCACTTGACTTTGAGACTCGAATCATTCCTTGAATGCAGAATCCCCATCTTCCAACCTTTGCCCAGGCCTCACATGCCATGCATTGGCCCATTATTTACCCCCAACACTCTATATTTAAGCCATTATAAATGTCATGTTAGTCTCACAGAAAGACATGCTCACTTAAAATTTGGGGCTTGGGGCCAGATGGTGGCACAGTGGTATAACACAATGCTCTGCAAGGCTATCCCACATGGGACAGTGGCCAGTTTAAGTACAAAGACTTCCCTGAATATGCTGGGCACATGTGGGTCCATTAATAGGCAGAAGGATTCTCTCTCTCTCTCAGAATAAATAAATAAATAAATAAACAAACAAACAAACTTTAAAAAATAAACATTCTCAGTACTCTTCCCACTGCATGCAATGCCCTTCCCCCAGGCCTCCTGGATAACTCACCCATGGTTTTACAGCCCCCAGTTTACCTCCCAGACTCCCCAGGCTCCCACCTGGTGCAAAGCACTTGCCCCTTTGTGCTCTTCCAGCTCTTTGCGTCTCTGTTCCCATAGTAAATCCTGGGGACACCTTGAGTGCATCTTCCAGACCCCTCGACTTTATATCTTCCATGTTCAACAGTGGGACTGGCCCCAGGAAGCACCCAGAAAAATGTTGACTGAATAAATTATTGTACTGCAGAACTCTAAGTCATGGTTTCCAATGCAGCAGGCGACTTACCCCCTCCAAAAACCTGTCCTGAACTAACTGCTGATAAACATTCCTGCATAGCCTTTCCTACTGGCATCTTGCTTTCATTCATCTAAAAGAAGTCATTCAATTTTATGAAAAAGGAAGGCTCTGCCTAGTTTCCCTTTTTCTTTCTTTTTTTTTACTTTTTGTTTCTTTTACTTTTAAAAAAAAAAAAATAGACTGCACTAGCATGGATTCAGAGGCCAGGTATTATGGTTTTCTTTTTAAAGTTTATTCACTTATTACTTCTGAGGGGGAAGCACCCCAAGCAGGCTCTTCATGCCCTTGTCTCAGCCAGCTGGACCATGGGCATGTGTGTGCCTGACCCGTGTGCTCAGAGAGGTCCTGGTGCATGAATGCAGGACCTTTCAAAGATGGCTCCAGTTACGTTACCACTCTACTTGCCCCAGTTTCCCCTCTTCTGATCCTGGTTCCATTTAGGTTTTTTGTCTCAATTTTTCAATATTTAGATGTCTCAACTCTTCAAATGGCTCATGAGGCTATTCTTCATTCCCTACCCAAGCCTACCACCAGGCTGGGTGCCCCCAAAACCCTACTAAACATCTGTTGAAAAATAAATAAATGAGTCGGGGATCCAAGACCTCACTACCTGTTAACAGGGTTAGATTCTGCGACCCTTCATGCTGGAATTAATAGTACATTATCAGAGGCAGCCATTCTTCTCCCAGGTTTCACAGGGTTTTTTTTGTTTGTTTTTATTTTTGTTTTTGTTTTTGGAAAGATTTTTGCTATAGGGTACGTGCGCTTGCCAGACAGAGACAGAGAGACAGAAAGAAATCACCTCCTAGGGGGGATGGCCACACCACAATCCCTTCTCCATTCTCTTCTCGGGATCTTGGGCACACACACACACGCCCCCAGCATGAGTTTTAAGCCACCGGGTCCGGGATTCGAACTGTGGTCAACTACATGGGAGTCCAGCGACATAGCCATTATGCTAACTGCTGGTCCCCCAGGTTTCACAGTTTTAAAAAAATCTTCACCTGGATATGTTCCAAGTTGCTCTCTAACTCTCATGGCTCACTAATAAGTACCAATTCCAGAAGTTCTTAATACCCTTGAGCGATAATACCATTGCCTTCCCCCCAGAGAAAAAGACATCAGATCCCATGGTGAGAAGACTGTCGGGAGGTGGGTCACAGTGCCCCAGAGGAAATCCTGATTGGAAAGGTGACCTGGGAGTCCTGCATAGCGGGAAAGCACCTGATTAAGGTGCTGGACTCCTACATGGCTGACTGTGGTTCAAGTTCCGGACCTAGCAGCTTGCCTTCTCACTTTCCCTCTCTCTCCTCTGTCTCTGGTGAGGACACGTGCCCTATAGCAAATTTAAAATAATAATAGTAAATAAAATTAAATAAATCATTATTTTTAAATGCCATAAAAACTAAAATTATGATGGATAGATTTTTTAAAATTTTACTCCATTTATTATTCTTCCAATTACAAAGCCCAAATTTTCTCCATTGTCCTGTGCTCTCTCCTCCACTTAGTAAGTCGCAGGAGGCTGATGTGAGTGACACAGAAACCATACTTCTTGCACATGGTAGGCCCTTAAAAACTATACATTTGATCAACAAATAAGTATCTGCTTATTCCTGGAAGGGGAGGAGGGAAATTGTCCCCATCCTCCTCCAGACATCATTTAAATAATAATGTATTAAATTGTCTTCAGTAGATATAGAGCCCCTACTATGTACTTTAACTTCAGTCAATTTATCAATTTATTTAACCTTAAAAAGAGCCCTGTCCATTATGTCCTTTGTGTCTCCATTTTCTGAGGAAACTAACCCTGAGAGGACTTCGTGACCTGGCCATGGCCACAAACCTCAGAAGGGACCATACTTTACTCCAAACTCATAGGTCTCTCAGTCTGTATTTTCAATAATCCCCCACAGTACTACGCAAAGAATGTTTCATCTTTCCATTTCAGGAGTTACACGTGTACATCTTTGCAAACTTAAAAACACACACGCAGAGAGAAAAACGGAAAGAATAAAATGTTAACCACAAAACGATGGCTCGAGTTGAAGGCTTCTGAATAGTTTTTCAAGTCTTTTTTTTTTTCTACATATAGATTTTATGGGATTGGCTTTTTGTTTTTTCATGTTTTTATTTTTTAATATCTATAATTATACAGTTTAAGCAGGTGTGTAGCTTCACCTAACATTATGTTGAAAGCAGTTTTTCTTACTCTTAGAGTTTCATCATATCCACAGTTTTAATGATTGCATAATATTTCGATCAATGGACATGTAATTTACTTATCATCTCTCTATTGTTGAACACTTGAATTGCTTTATTTTTTGCTGTTGTAAATAATACTCTCCTAAACATCTTTGAGCATAGAGTTTGAGATTATTTTCCTAGGCTAATTTTAATTCTTTCCTTAGGCTAGTTTCTAAAAGGATGAGATTACTGGATCAAGGGAAATGAGTATTTGTAAGACTTGAAAAATATAGTGCCAACTGCATTTTCCTAAAGCTTTTCATGTAAAAAGGGAAAG
>NW_006159909.1:1932595-1957389 GCF_000334495.1 Tupaia belangeri chinensis | reverse complement strand
GAGGGAATAGAAGACCACAGGAAGATAGATGGTTACTGGATAGCTGACAGCCCCAGACAAGGAAAAGCAGAGCCTGCCAACAATAAAGCTTTATCATGGCCTGGGCTCTGTCAAAGTGAAGCAATAAAAAGAAGCAAAAGATGTTTGCTTACTTCTCAGAAAGAAAGAAACCAGTTACAGATGCTGCATGTAGATTAGTGAAATAAAGATATTTTCAATCACTCAGCCGCACAACAGGTGTGCATGCCAAAAAAATCACTACACGTGAAAATCTACTCTTACCTAACAAACCGAGCCTTTTCCAGTCTGCCACACTCTGAGCATCAAGAGAGGAGACCTACATTCCAGCTTTAGGTTCATCCTTGAACAGTTGCGCCATTGGTTCATCAGCCTGCCTTAGCCACTTCCCAGGGGTTATTATGAGGATAAATAAGCTTGTGTATATGAAAATCCTTTGTAAAGTTCTGGTCACTTATATGTTGTTAACTATCATTCCTGATGCAGGGACTTTCAGGGCTGTACAGAGGGCATCCCTGCATAGTTTGGGGGTATTTTTAATATTTTAGTATACCATTTCTTAAAAACAGACTTACATCAATTTATTAAAAAAAAAAAAAAGATGTGTGCTTAACTTTTACTGGAAAACTCAGATTTATGAAGCAAGGCACACCCAGTTTCTTTGTTCTGAATCTGAGCAAGTACAGTCTCTGCCCTCTATGCCCTTCCAAATGCCTTCCACTTCTAATGCCGGATAAAAATGTGTTGATTCAGGTGACCCCTGGAACTGGGCTGGCTATGACTACATGACTGGGTTATTTGAATGGATTGACTTGACCATGAACAACCTGAACCATAGTCTCTTTCTGGACCTGAAGGCCTAAGTCAGTCCCGGAGGCAAGACCACAGACCAGAACCATTCTGTGCATTAGATTGAGAACCACTGAGTCTCTGCTGGAAAATGGTTTTTCTTTCATTCTCCAGAGGGCTGTCTCAGAAAGGCAACTGGTTCCTCCACCCACAAAGCCTTGGAAGACTCTGGGCTCTGGCATCTAGTTATGACTGCTGAGCCAACCCTGCTGCAAACACACATTATTCAGCATTTTGAACTTGATTTGGTTTCCATTGGCTTTCAGCAACTACCTTCACATCCACCTTCCTGGACAGGTAGGGCAAGGACAGGGACCTTTTTTTTTAGGGAAAGGACAGGTACCTAAAGTTTATCCAGTCCTTCCCCCTTGATTTACAGTTCAGGTATTAAGGTCCAGAGAAGTGACCTCACACTGTCCTTATCACCCTGACATTTAGTCTAAAGTGTTCCTAACCTGTACTTGCTCTCTAAATTCCATGTGTGTCAGAACCAGCTAGGAAGTAGGTTAAAGGCATATTCCTGGGCTTCATCCCACACCTGTTACATCAGACTCTTTAAAGGGGCCCAGGAATTTGCCTTTCTAACAAACCTCCCAGTGATTCAGGTGTACCCCAAAATTGAAAAGTCCTGAATGATTGGAAAGTACTGAATGATTAAACCCACTGAGCCTAGAGCCCTGCGTCTTGAAGCTGACAGCCCTAATATGACCCCTCTTCTGCTGTTTTCATGCCCTCCCTACCTCCTTCAAAAGACACACACACACACACACACACACACACACACACACACACACCTGCACTTGGCCTGTTGACACTGTAGAACAAGTGAACAAGCAAGTTTAAGATGAGAAAGATCAAAGAAAACTGGCCTGGTCCCTCAACAGATGGTCATTAGCAGCTCTGGGAGGTGACATAAGTGAAGCGCATCCGAGCCCCTCTGTGGCTACAGAAAGAAACTCTGGGCAGCTAGAGAAGGGCTGAAAACCCTCTCAGCGCCTTCCCATCAGAGCAGCTCACCTGCTTCAAGACACCAGCTCAATGGGGTATTTCATTCCTTTGTAATTTAATAGCCTCTTCTGCCCATTAATTTCTTCTTGAGGGAAGTCCAAAATAGGAACTATATTGATTCCTGATGAGTCATTCATTGGCCAGTAAACTTTATGGAGCTGCCCAGGCCACCAGCTCTGAACACCCAGGACTTGACTGTGGGAATCCGTGCGCAGGGAATTTGGAGAGGGTCCATGCAGAGCACCCACATGGCTTAGGTCTGGGAAACAAAGCTGTAAGCCCTGGGCATGTGCCTGTTCCCTAAAGGAGGCTGAGTCCTATCTGGGTGAGTAGGAAGTTAGGTCTGCTCATCCCCCAACCAGGAACTGTCAGACCTGATGATCAAGCCAACGGTATCAAGCTGTCCATTTTTAACTAGAGGCTTTTAACTTGAAGTCCTTCCACTTCAATTCCCTTCTAAATTCTACTGCTAATTTCTCCCTGGGTTTTTCCGCATGCACGTGTGCACACATGCACACACACACAGCTGCAGCGTGTCTTTGGGTAGGTTGGCATGTCCACCTGTGCCAAGCTCAGTGGGATGGGCTGGTTATAACTTTCAATAAGGAATCCAAAAATAATCCAGACAACTGAAGTCTAAGACAACCTCTGTAGCCAACTGCATGACCAGACACAGGTCACTTGGCCTATCTGGACCTCAGCTTTCTCGTCTGTCGAATAGGTTGGACTAGATTAATGGTTCTCAACCTAGTTGCAAGATTAGAATTCTTTAGGGAGCTTTCAAAAAATACTAATCTTGGGCCCCTTGCCAGAACCACCGAATTCTAATCTTTGGAATGAGCCCCTAACATCTGTGGTTTATAAAAGTACCCCCAGGTGATTTTGATGATAAGTACAGGGTGAAAACTGCTGCCCTGGGGGATCTAGTTCTGCTATTCAGCTAATTTTCCCATTTATCATGGAGGAGACAAGACAGAGAGAAGATGGAGTAGTTGCTTTTCTTCTGATTCCCGTGAAGAGAGGCCAAGGGCGGGAAGGCTCAAACTGTGCCATCTGGGATTCAATTTAACTTACGAATTTCATGAATAGAAAGAAAAGGATGTCCTGAATATAAAAACAGAAAACTAAAGAACCCAAAGCCCTGGCTTGATGTTTCTTAGTAGAAATATGCTGCCAAGGAACAAAAAAGGAATCCTTTCCACGGGTTCAGCAAGACCGAGCTGGGAATCTCAGCACATCCATGAAGCCTGGTGGATGCACAGACACCTCCCTCCTTCTCCCTGGACCTAGGCATGCTCTCCAAGCACCTTTTTTTTTTTTTTCTGGAGAGATTTTTGCTATAGGGGACATGTGCTCACCAGAAAGACAGCGAGACAGAAAGTGAGAAATCACACCCCAGGGGGATGGCCATGCCACAATCCCTTCTCCTCCATTCTCCTCTCGGGATCTTGGGCACGCACTCACACGCGCCCGGCGTGAGTTTAAGCCACCAGGTCCGGGATGCGAACCGCGGTCGACTACATGAGAATTAAACAACATAGCCATTACACTAACTGCTGGTCCCTCCAAGCACCTTCTTAGGCCTTAGGAGAAATGAAACTCAGCAAGTGCCCATCCAGCTTCTGGCCAGCCACGCAGCCACAGAGCAGTAGAGGGTGAGGGGCAAGTCAGATAGCTTATTCCCTCCATTCCAAGTCACATAGTTTAACATCCCTGAAGCCAAGCTGTGTATGACAATTTTTGGCTTCTTACCATTAATTGGAAAGCTTTTGTTTTGTTATTTTTTTCTCGGCATATACAGAATAATGGTGCATATTACAACAGTTAGCATTTTAGATTTGATAAACTATGGTAAAATGTCTTGTCTTGTCCAACTCACATCTTCTAAAAACGCCATGGTTCCGTGATTCTGTAGCCTTCAGTGTGGACTATCTTAATCTTCTTCAAAGAGTACATTCGTCGAGCCCTATAGAGAGGCCTGAAATTTTTTACTAGTCTTATCCACGTACCAGTAACATCAGCAGCAGCACCAGCCTGTCCGAAACCCAGTCTCAGCCCCACCCACACCTAATGAATCAGAACCTGTGGTTGTTCTTTTTTTTTTTGGTTGTTTCTCTTTTTGATTGCCAGAGGGCACACGCACTCGATAGTTTTTTTTGGAGAAGGGGAGAAAGGATCCAGCCTTGGGAAAAGACCACACTGCAATCTCTTCTCCTCCATTTCTCCATGCTATCAAGATTTGGGACACACATGCACACACACCCAGCATGTTCTTCAAGTCACTGAGGCCTGGATTCAAACCACATGCTCGACCATGTGGGATCCAATCCTTTTAACCACTAGGCTATAGGGCCCACTCAGGACCTGCATTTTTCAACAGGATCCCTTACACAGACATACACACTCACACACACACAATTCTAGCACATTAAAATCAGAAGTGCTGTTGACATTCTCCCTCCACCAAACACAAACACACACATACACACACACACAAATTTGTTTGCCAAGAACACTCAGTCAGAGCCTCACTCACCATAAATACGATGCTATGGGGCTCCATTTCTTTTCATGCTTGCATACGCTGTGAGGAGTGGCTTGTTCCAAGTGGGAATAGGAAGGCAGACCATGTGAAGGTCCTTAAGAACCAGAGGTGGAGTGAAGGGACCACGGTAGCTGCAACCACACCCTTCTTATATGGCAGACTTGGGACTGGGACCACACAAGCCTCTAACCCCTTGCTGACCGTGTGACACAACCCTCCCTCACTTGGCACTTTTCCTTCCTGGACCTCACCCTTAGAGCCCATGGTCCTCTTTGACCCTCACTCTGAGAACCCTCCACCTCATTGGCTCCCTGACCCCCAGTCTCACCCTCGCTGCTCATCTCTGCCCATGGGCCTCAATTTTATGTCTGTATTTTCTGTTTTCCTTGTATCTTCTTACTTCCAACCCCAACAAGATTCCCTAGAGCCCCCCTTTCAAACCGTCCTCCCATCCATCCATCCATCTATCCATTAATTCAACAAATATTTATTTTCTGAGCATCTACACACTCTGGGAACTCACAGGTGCTTAACACGTGGCCCCACCCTCGGAGCTCATAGTCTGCTGGGAGAGGCCAGCCAATGTATGAGCCAGTATTTACAACCCTGTGGTAGTGACGGGACAGGAGAAACCCAGGTGCTATGGGAGTCCAGAGGAGGGGTCCTCGGGCAAACTTCGAGCATCAGGGAAGGCTGCCTGGAAGAGCTGCTATCTAAACTCGTCTTCTGAATCGGTAAGAATTTACTGTGTGAAGGGGGGGGGGGTGTATTCCAGGCCTTGTGAATAGCCTAAGAAGCAGAGGGGAGATCCAGCTTATGAGCAATTTGTACTGTAGAGCACAAATCCTGGGTCAGGAAGTGGAGGGAAAAGAGTCTGGGAGGCAGGTGGGGCTGGATCAAGTAGGGCTTGGCAGGCGGGTCTAAGGATCTGGACTTGAACCTCAGGAATCATTCTTCTCTTATGTCACCATGCAACAAACACTGAAGGGAACTTTCAGGATGCCCTGCACCAGGTGAAATTGGGGGCAGAAAGAACCACCAAGCTGACTGTTTCTAAAGACCCTGTGGTTTTTGGGACAGATGGAAAGATACCATATCAGGGGCCAGGTGGTAGTACAGTGGTAGTGCAGTTGTACTCACATGGAAAAGGTCCCAAGTTCATGTCCCAGGACCTCCATAAGCATGCTGAGCACAGGTGTGTGCCCATGATCCAGGCCTGATGAGACTACAGTTGAGGTCTGAGGACCCTGTATGGGATGCCTGTCTTTCTGGAAGGTGGAAGGGTGTAAAGTTGGGATGCCTGTCTTTCTGGAAGGTGGAAGGGTGTAAAGGAGGGAGGAATTTCTTTTATTTTAAAGAAAAGATCCTGTATCACAGAAAGATAAGTGGTAGCACAGGGCTGTGTCCACTCAGCACACAATAACCAGACAGGAACTGTGACAGGCATCAAGAAGAGGAAGAGCAGAAGGACAAGCCAGGAAAAGCTTCGTGGAAGTGGCAAGACTTTAAATGCACATTAGGACACTGAGCCTTAATATAGAAACGTGAAGTGCACAAAGGAGCGGGAGCTTCTCAGGAGACTAATGACCTCAGGGACCCTCAAAATGCAGGAGTAGCTCTTGGGGAATGAGGAGTTCTGGGGCAGGAGGACTAAAGGAGGCAACTGGGCTAACTGGTGGAGAGCGTAAATGGAAGGTACCCAAGAACTCCCACACGGCAGCCCTTGGGGACCACATCCCACATACCCAAGGTCAGGCATTTGGCATAAAAAGGTTGTCAGCCTCATAACAAACTCTCCACGTTCTCACTGTTTTGAGCATGTTCAATCTATGAATGCAACTCCATGGCCTACTGTCGACT
Organism: Tupaia belangeri chinensis; assembly: GCF_000334495.1. Lineage (NCBI taxonomy): Eukaryota > Metazoa > Chordata > Mammalia > Scandentia > Tupaiidae > Tupaia > Tupaia belangeri. The sequence continues at coordinate 1,951,109 of NW_006159909.1, read as the reverse complement.
CTCGTGCACTGTGTCGTCGGCTTGCTGGGAGGGAGTTGAACCACCCTGACATCCTCCTGGGAGATGTGCGGAGGAGAGCCCTGACCTGAGGGCTGATGTCACTGGGTGGAGGAGAGGGAGTGCCCAAGGCCATGTGGCTGATGGTGACTGAGCTCCCTCTGCCTGCTAATGGCTTGGCATGAAGTACGCTGAGAATTCCTCCTACCCTCCCCACATCACACCCGCGCTTGTGTAACAAGTTGCAAGACTGCAAATGACCTACCTTCCGATACCGAGGCATAATTGATCATGCCCATTTCTCATTCAGGTCAATAAAAGAGGACATCTTACCCCAGTTTTTATATCTGAGTGATAGTTTATGAGCCAAGTGACTGAAGTCTAAATAACGAAGCCGTGTTTACTTGATAAATGAAGCGCCAGAACGCCTGAGATGCCACATTTGCTAAACCTGCACCATAAGCTTTTCTGTAATGATAAATTCTCTCTGGTGTCAGGCAAAGCTGAAAGCCACATGCACCCCCGAGGACAGTCTTCTGAAAAATTGTGGCTCGTACAGACACAGCACAGGAAAAACTCTTAGTATTGATTTCCCTCACATGACTGCGCTGCGTTGTGGTAAAATCATAAAACACTGGAATGCTAAAATTGAAAAGGCCCTTAAAGACCAGGAAGGACTAGCCCTTGATAAGCAGTCCCCCTATTTTACTTATGGGCACACTGAGGCACAAGGGAAAGAATGTAGCCATGGCAACTGCCTTGGCAGCAATGGAGTCCAGGAGTTTGGTCATTTGAGCCCTAGCTTTGGGCCAGCCCTGGGGAAGAGAAAACAGTCCCCTAGATCTCAGCCCCAAAAGCGGAAGGCTAATAGGAGGTGGGCCTGTCAGCCAATATGCACAATAAGATGTTACAGTGTCAGGATAAGATTCAAGCCTGGATACCAGAGTGCAAAGGCAGGAAGAATGGATGGAGAAGGCTTCCTGGCAGAGGGACACGATGGAGCCTCGAAAACAGGAGATTGCAGAAACCTGGTGGTTGCAGGTTGACAAGCCGGAAAGGCAAGCCAGGCAGCGAAGCAGAAGGGCAAAGAAGAAGAGGCTATGAGAGCCCGATGGTTTGGGGGAAGATGAGAATAAAGACAGAAAAGCAGGCCATGAAGAGGCTCCTGAAGAAAAGGAGCTTTAGACTTTATTGAGTAGGAAGAAAACATGATTAGTCTACATCTTAGGAAGATTGGGCGGGAATACAAGGGAGATGGTGGGCCCGTTAGGAAGCTGCGGCAATAATCCAAGAGAGTGATGAGGGCAGTTTCAACTTGTGTAGAAGAGGGCACATGTACATTAACTTGGAGAGAGAAAGTCCGTAAGACCTGCTCACATACCCAGTAAAGGCTGAGGGAGAGGAGAAAGGGCTCAGGGTCTTTTTATTAAAATACCAACCTCCAACAGGAACAATGTATCAGATCTAAAAATTTAGTCTCTGTATACACAATTTTCTTCAAGTTATGAGCTGAATTTCATTATACTATCTAGTTCATCGAAACCACCTTCTAACTCAGGGTAGATCACCACTAGAGATTTCAGTAAGTTTAAATTTTTACCTATCTTTTAAAATAAAATACTTTCTTTGGGGACCAGCAGTTAGCATAAAGGCTATGTTGCTAGACTCCCATGTAGTCAGTCACAATTCGAGTCCCAGACCCGGTTGCTTAAACTCACGCCAGGTGCACATGCGTGCCCAAAATCCTGAGAGAAGAATGGAGGAGAAGGGATTGCAGCATGGCCATCTCCCCTGGGGGGTGATTTCTCACTTTCTGTCTCTCTATCTCTCTCTGTCTTTCTGGCAAGCGCACATACCCTGTAGCAAAAACCTCTCCAAAATAAATAAATGAATAAATAAATTAAATACTTTCTTCACTCAATAGAGGATACTAACTGCTGTAACAACCATAATTTCTGAATGATTTAACATAATAAAAGTTTATTCTTTATTCATATAGCAGTCTAATATAATTGGCAGTGGAATTCTGCTCCATGCACTCATTCAGGGATCTAGGCTTCTCCCATCTTGTGCTTCCAGGTTTTCAAACTCCTCTCTGTAGCCATCAGCTGGGGAAACAAGTTATATCTACTCTAAACTGACTCAGCCAAAAGGTTCCATATCATTTCTACCACATCACACTGATGAGAACTAGTCATGTGTCCCTAGAGTTAGGTGAGTGGGAAAGACAGCAAGCTCAGGAAGATGAGAATTCCATTATTCAAGCACTCAGTCTCTACCATACTGCCCTAGTTTATCTGTGCAATAAATTCACAATTTAGATGCCAAGCAGTGGCCCTATGGTAATATAACTGGACCCACATAGGAAAGACTGAGTTTTCATCCTGAGACCTCTCTGAGCACACATATGCATGTGCCTATGATCTGGACAAGCTGAGACTTGGGGTGGATCGCAGCAAGAAGACCCTGCTGGGAATCGATCAATCAATCTCTCTCTCCCCCTCAAATAAATAAGTAAAATTTTTTAAAAGTATAAATAAATTCAGCACATGGCGTTTTCTTTTCTTTTTTATTATTTATTTATTTTTTGGGGGGGAGAGGTTTTTGCTAGGGGATGCATGCACTTGCTAGAAAGACAGAGAGAAACAGAGACACAGAAAGTGAGAAACCACCCCCCGGGGGGATGGCCACACCACAATCCCTTCTCTTCCATTCTCCTCTCAGGATTTTGAGCACGCACGCACACACACCCGGCGTGAGTTTAAGCCACCGGGTCCAGGACTTGAACCACAGTTAATTACGTGGGAGTCTAGTGACATAGCCATTACACCAACTGCTGGTCCCAGCATTTTCTTAATAAAGATGCTATGAATACTCACTGAAGCTTGGTGGGCACGATTTATCCAGCCATCCCTGATCCAAAGACCCAAACAAGCAAGAGTATCTCATACCTGGGTGTCATAGGGCACAAATCTTGTCCACCACCTTATTTCCTGGCCTCTCCATCCTAAACAGAGGACTTTATCCTCCATTTTCCAACCTCCCCAAAGCCAGGAGCTCTCTGTTCTCTGTGTGTTCCTCTTAATAGATGACTCTTCCCTTCCACATCCACAGGAGACTGAGGCTATGAGGCAGTTGTCAAGAATTACCGCAGCCCAGAGAAAGGACTGGGAGAATGAGAGTAATTCATCAACAAGACTTATATGCCAATTGGGCAACTCATGATCAAAGCTGTTTAGCTACCCAAAGGGATGGCAGGATAAATTACAGTCAGAAGAATTAACAATTACAACCTTGGCATCTTACATTGTGAAGCCTCATTCCAATCACTTGTCACTGAGCTTTTAAAATTTAGGAGCAAACTTGGGGGGTTGGGGGGCGGCATCCTGACTTGTGCATTTATATCTTGAGAAGAACAGCTAAAGAATGAGTTGCCGGGGAAAAGGGTGAGATAGGTATTTATAAATGAAATCTCTTCCTTGGGTTACTCTTTCAGACTTTTTTTTTTTCTTTCTCCAATCCTATTTGATTTCTACTAGACAGTGACTCCTAGTCCTAGCTTTTGACAATGTGGGCTCTGCTCTTCTCTTCCCACTAACATCGCTGTCAAGTAGCTAATGCTTTGTGAACAGGCATGGCGGCCTCACCTGTATCTGCCATTTAAAAACACACTGAATAAACCCTTTGCAAAAATCATGAATTTTTTTAATGATTGAAATAATCACTGCTGACCCAAGTCTGGGTGAATTTTACAAACTGGATTTTCTTAAGGCAAACAAAATTTTCTGGCCACTTTTGCCAACCACGAAGGACAAGATCTGCTATATTGAGAACCTGCTATATGTCATATAGGCAATGTGCTAGATTCTATTCATGGATAATCTCATAAAGCCTCTTCAAGACAGAGAATAACATTCCTATCACACACAGACCTGACTGATACTCAAAGAGGCTCAATAACTTGCCCAAGGTCACTGAGCCAGCAGGTGATAAAGCTGCATTTCATGATGAGACTGTCTGACTCAAACCTGCAATGGTTCTACTCCCAGCACAATCCCTAAGGAAGGTTCCTGCTTATGGGATCCACTGGAAAACCCCAGCAATAATTTCATTTATTATAGTTTTTTAAAAGCTCCAGGAAGAGGCAAAACTTGGATCCACAGGGCTATGGACAGTTAGGTGGTCATCTCAGGGTTCTAGCACCCAGTGTATGGGATTATTCAGTCCCTCAAAGAAGTAACCGAGCAAGGGACCAGCAGTTAGCGTAATGGCTATGTCGCTGAATTCCCATGTAGCTGACCGTGGTTCGAGTCCCGGACCCGGTGGCTTAAACTCACACCAGGTGCATGTGCATGTGTGCCCAAGATCCCAAAAGGAGCATGGAGGAGAAGGGATTGTGGTGTGGCCATCCCCCCAGGGTATGATTTCTCGCTTTCTGTCTCTCTGTCTCTGTCTTTCTGGCAAGCGCACGCACCCTATAGCAAAAACCTCTCAAAAAAAAATAATAAAATAAAATAACCGAGCAGTGCTGCAGAAAGAGCTAGACAGGGCTTGAGAAGGCAAGACAGCTGGTTCCGTGTATGGCAAGACCTAGAATCAAAAGACTTGGGCTCTCATCCAAACTCTGCCTCTGACATGCTAGATGCTCTCAAATCACTCATCCCCCTGAGCCTCAGTCTTTCCATGTGTAAAATGGTGACAATATGTTTGTCCCACATGGAGAGTGAGAAAGGAGGCCTTTGGCAAGGCACCCTGAGATAGAATCCTCTTAGTAGGATTCTAATGAAAAATGTCTCCTTTCTAGAAGTAGTGGCCATCACAGGGACTAGACGAGAAGGGCCACCTCAGTGTGGAGACTAAAGGATAGTGATGCAGGGCTTCAGCATCATGTGTCTAAGTCCTAACCCTGACTCCACTGTTACTACGACGAGATCACGGACAAGCATCTTCACGGCTCTCCCTCAGTTTCCTGGACTGTACAGCAGGGATAACAATCGTACCCACCTCCTATCTAATCGACGCAATCCAGAGGGCTGCAGTCCAGGCTTCCACCTTCCCACACCCTTCCCCACTCCATCGTAGTGTTTCCATATGCCAGTCTCCCCGTGACCAAACAGGAGAGCCAAGGGCCCTGGAACAATCTCAAGGAGCCAGACAATCTCAAGAGCTTAAATGGGAGTTATGTGTTCCTCTGTAGAAGGCAAGCTTCCAGGACTTCTTCGTCTAGCCACTTGCATCTGCTCATCTGTGATGCTACAGACTCGCAGGGAAAGATTCACTTCAAAGACCGCTTTGTCAGAGCAGCAGGAAAGACATCTCAGCATTTTGTAAAGTCAATATTGCTTATGATTTCTTCTGACACTCCTTCCAAAGCATCCAAGGGAGGTAGGATAGGTGACCTAACCTTTTGGAGCACCAGCTGTATGACAGACCTGCACATGTATTAATTTCACAGTCCAGGACACTGAGAACTGTAGAGAGGATTCAACACGAGCTCACATGGATCTCACTCCAGACTGTGGCTCCCGGACATATCAGAGAAGGAACCGCTCCATTTTGGCAACCAAAAGCTGACCCTGGCCCTCTCATCACATGTCTCTTGCATAGACACGTGCTCTCCTAAGGGGGGAGTGCAGGCTGAGGATGGCCTCTCCATTTAGATCTGTAATCTGGGGAATTTTCCCAGTGGCCATATTCACGTTTAGGAGAACCTCAGTAGATGAATCAGAAGTTACATCTTCTCAGTTGCAATCCACAAGCCTGGACGTGAGGCTTTCCGTCAAAGTCTTCAAGCTGAGCAAGGTTGCCTGCCACCATTGGCTTGCCTAACCCTCTCCCATTTGGTTTAAGTTTGCCCTGTTCCTTGAGACCACTAGAGGGCAACAGTGAGCAAGCGTCAGATTGTCCAGCAGGACCAGAGTTCCAGCATGAGAACTCTCCTCTATGCTCTTCCCTTCTCCACCCCATTTCAGTGCCAAAAATCTGAAGACCGTTTTTCCTTAGGTCTTTGCTGGGGAGGGGGGGTAACATTTTAGAATCCCTGTTATGTGCCAAATATGGTAGATGCCTCAGTTTATATGTTAATCTCATTTAATACTCCCTCTAGCCCTGCAAAGTAGAGACAATTATTCCAATTCTGCAGATAAGGAAAGTGAAGCTCAGTGATACTTTCAAGCTTGCCCATGGCCCAAGGCAATAATAACAACACTCCTACCATTGCCTGAGCACCTGCTTGGTAGGCATGATGCTGAGCCCTTTGCAACCAGGAGTTCATGGTCTGTATTTCATCAACTCTAAGCTAACAACAACTGTCAGGGTCAATGTTATTTTATGTGATAAAAGGAAAGAAAAATATTACCATTTAAACTGTAACATATGCTGGGCCAGCCAGTGGCGTGGTCGTTATGGTGGCTGGATCCTACATGGCTGACTGCACAGTTTGAGTCTCAAACCAGGCGGATTGAAAAACACACTAGGCACATGTGTGTGCATGCTCAAATCACAAGAGGATAATGAAAGAGAAGGTATTGTAGTGTGACCATTCCCCCACCACCACCAGGGTAGGGGTGCCACTTTCCTGTTTTCTCTTTCTCTCTCCTTTATCTCTTGGTGAGCACATAAGCCCTGTAGTAAATTTTTTTAAATAATAATAATTTTTTAAAAAAACTAACATGATGCTGGGACCAGCAGTTAGCGTAATGGCTATGTCACTGAACTCCCATGTAGCTGACCGCAGTTCAAGTGCCAGACCCAGTGGCTTAAACTCATACCGGGCACGTGTGCGTGTGTACCCAAGATCCCAAGAGGAGAATGGAGGAGAAGGGACTGTGGTGTGGCCATCCCCCCAGGGGATGATTTCTCGCTTTCTGTCTCTGTCTCTCTCTGTCTTTCTGGCGAGCGCATGCGCTCTATAGCAAAAACCTGTCCAAAAATAAAATAGAAAATAAAATAAAATAAAAATAAAAACCCTAACATGATGCTAAGAGGCAGCTTGTGAGATGGTGTTGCAAACATGTGAGAGTGTGGAAATATATGCATCTTATAACTGATAAAATACAGATGTTTTCAAACAGTGAGGTAGGTATTGTTAGCTCCAATTTATAAATGAGTAAACTAGGCAATAACTGAGAGAGCTAGACAACAAACCCTGTTCTGCCTGGGCCATAGTCTTGTCCTTTACCACCACGCTATTGACTATGAACCCCCAAATATTGACTATGAACCTGCTGGGTTTCATGTGCAAACACTCTCCTAGGCCATCCTCAATCTCCAGAGTAAACCCCAGAGATGGTACTAGTGTCTCCTTCTTACAGATGAAAAGACATGAGAACTGGAATCCAGACCTGCCCTATTCCAAGGTCTTTGCATGGCTTCATGTGGTACATCACCTACTCCCTCCTGCCTCTGTAATTTCCAAACAGTCTTTCCTAGGAGCCCATGTGATATCCTATATGAACATTGATATTGCTGTGTTGGGCTCTCACTGAGGAGATAAGGGTACATGTCCTTCTTGGGGCCTAGCCAGGAGGGCAGGACACCCTGCCCTGGGACCTAATAATACCTGGTACCAGACCCTTCCTCTCAGGTGACATTGATTGACAGTCCTCTGTGTAGCCACAGCATGCTCCATGCTGTCAGACAGACCCAAACCCAGCCTGGGACTCCAGGCCCTAGGAAGGGACCACAGGACCCAGCAAAATCTCTGTCTGAGGGTATTGGGCTCATTGGTCAGATTTTTAAGATCTAAGGCTTCAGACCTGAAGGATATTTTAGGAACGAGACTAACCACCATCTGTGTAATCTGTGGCAAGTGCCATGACCTCTCTTGCCTTAATTCCTTCTTCTATGAAATGTGAATAATTACCCTTTTAAGATATAGGTGGGCATCCAGAAATCAAGCTCTTTACCTGGGTTTTACTGTCAATGTTCTTCCTGGCCACAGGTTAGTCCTGAGAGATGCATTCAAGTTCAAGCTCACTGGATAACCTCAGTGCCCTAAGGTCTGAACTCTAGTGAACAGAAATCGGAAAGCCTTGGCATGCCTGGGACCTGTGGCTTTATTGGTTCACAAACAGAAGCATGTCTGTCTATGTAGGAGGCACTAGATATTGTCTTGGTCCACTTAGCTGCCTAATAAAATACCACAGACTAGGAGGCTTAAGCAATAGACATTTAATTTCTCAACATCCTGGAGGCTGGAAGTCTAAAATGAGGGTGCCAGGGTCGATGCCTGATGAAGGCTCTCTTCCTGGTTTGCACATGGCCACCTTCTGGCTATGTTTCCCCTTGGCCTTCATTGGTGTACATTTGGAGAAAGTGCTCTGATGCTCTGGAGTCCCTTCTTCCTCTTATAAGGACACTAGGACCCTACACTTACGTCCTCATTTCATCTTATTTACTGCCTTAAAGGCACTGGCCCAAATGCAGTCACATTAGGAGTTAGGGCTTCACCTGTGAATTGGGAGGTAGGGCACAGTTCAGTCTGTAACAGGTAATAATGGCTGAGCTCTGAGGCGGGGGTATTTATCTTCCTGTTGCAGTCTTTCCTAATGGTCAAAACATTCAGGATTATGTCTAGGAGAGGATAGCATGTGCCCAGTTCCCCTTCAGAGGGTTTTGTGCATGTACCCATGGGCTTTAGAACTACTACCCGGAGCCGCACCAGACCACCAGCTCGGCTATACAAAACTGGAATCGTTCAGTAGAAAAGAAAGTTTTTTCAAGAGTGTAGACTAATTCTGACCTATGTAAGAAACGTGACCCAGTGTGCCAAGGATTGCAGCTGCTAACAGCAAAACCAGACTCTATCAAATATCAAAGGTTTATCCCAAGCCAACATGAGTAACCATATCCTGAAGGGACCTAAACTCAAGGAGGTTTGGAAAGGGGGTTTTCACATTGCTGAGTCATAGTAGGTCTTGTATGCATTTCAGGACAGCAGAGTTGCCATCACATTGTGAATCAATACATGGAAGGTATCCACTGGTTTGGCCCAAGAAGGTGAGATAGCTTGAAGCAGGGGCTTACAAGTCATAGCTACATTTAGAGATTTTTTTTTTAATTTTGCTGTTGGCTAGAAGACCAAGGCTGTGTTTAAAACTTAGAGTCGACAGAAGTTTAAGCTTCCCCTTAACGTAGATAAAGGAGTGTACTAATCATCATGAGATGTGACACCAGAGTCAGAATATGAGAAGCAAGCCACAATTACTGAGGCTAGGTCACTTGTTTAGGAAGATTGATGGCATATAGGTGTGGCCCTCTCCAGGCCCCTGAAGAATGTGGCCAGAGTTCAGCCTTCCTAGTATTTCTAGAAACAACAGCAGAGAAAACACAGTGTGAAAAACTAACAGGGGTAGATGGGTTTTCAAAACTCTAATGAGCTCCCCACAATAATTAATTATTTGGGAAGTGAGGGGACACAATCTGGTATTAGAAACACCAAAACCAGGGAAGCAGCCTAGACACTAGCAGGGACCCCGGTTGGGGCAGAACTGAGCTGCGAAGATTGGAGAACAAGAACTTACCCTCATTTCTGGGAGTTAAATGCCTTGAGCATATATACTTCAGCTTCTGCATTACGCCCTTGCTGAATCTTATGGAAGGCACACGTTTTATGCCTGTAAACATCCACCATTCCTCCACTACAGGAAGGGCCAATGAAAGATTATTTATGTGACTATTTGGTATACACAAAGCCTCCCTGCTAGGCCTTCACAGATTCTTCAGAGGAATGCAGAGGAGCCTTAATCAGTTACAGGCACAGGAGGAAATTCATCCTGGCTCCTGAGGGTGTGCTCCACGGTTGGTTCTGCCCTATGGGCCTCCTGCTGCTGCAGTAGGGAGAAGGCAGCTGGGGCTCATCTGACCTCTCTTCCAGGCCTCCAGAGGCCTTTCAGGGAGAGTGGGGCATTCAGGTATCAACATACAACAGCCGCTGCTCAGGAGCCATCTGACCCCTATCTCAACACTGATTGTAAAGAGCGGCAGTTGATGTGATGGCTATGTCGCTGGACTTCCATGTAGTTGACTGCAGTTCGAGTCTCAGACCTGGTGGCTTAACTCACACCAGGTGCGTGTGCGTGCGTGCCCAAGATCCTGAGAGGAGAACAGAGGGGAAGGGATTGCAGGGTGGCCATCCGCCCTGGGGGGTGATTTCTCAATTTCTGTCTCTCTGTCTCTCTCTGTCTTTCTGGCAAGTGCACATGCCCTATAGCAAAACCCTCCCCCCCAAAAAAAATATTAATACCTAAGGATACACATTCAGGAACCCTGACACCTCGCTGCCCACACAGAGGCTCAACAAACATTCCATTCCTTCTTTAGTCAGTGATAAGACTCAAGCTTGTAGGTCAGCTGATAATATTCCTCCCAAGCTCAGACTCTGTTCTGGGGCTTGTATGCCCGCCCCCCACTATAGCGCTTGTTTTGTTTATGTGTATTTTCATTGTGTCTAGACTGTAAGCTCCATTGGAACAGGAATCACATCTTACTCACCTTCATAGCTTCAGAATCCGTTCTGGAACTTGTGGAGGCTAAGGTAGGGTGGGGAAAAGAATAGGTGGTAATTAATAGCCTGGAATGAGGTAGAAAGGCTGCAGAGGCCAGAGCTGGTCAGGCGGCACCTTGTCAGCCCCATCTACCCACTCACTCACACTGTCTGCCTGGGCAGAAGCCATCCTAGGACAATGGATACCCTCCATCCCCCATCCAGATGGATGGAAAGCAGATTTTGAATGGAGCTAAAGCCAAAACTGTAGCAAATGCATTGGGTATGCTCTACTTGAAGACATCCCAGAGAGTGGACATTTCAGCCTGGACCCAACCTCATTTCAAATACAAGAAGTCTTCCGAAAGTTCACACAAAATACGTATCATGAAAGAAACTGTGTGTGGATTTCAAAAATTTTTGCACCAAAATAAACTTGCACTTTAATCCTGTTTTTCCATGAACTTTTCAAAGTCCCCTCATACACCCATCGAAAAAAAGCAAAGTAATGAAAGGCTCCTATTCCAAAGAGATTGCAAAAGAAGGCCAACCCGTGCCCCCACAAGCATACTCCTGAGGCCACCACCAACCCCCTGCCCCACCCACTCATTCAGGAACATCTCCCATGCAGAGTGATGTATAACTAGGGGAAACAGTGGGATGATGGGGCTTGAAAATAGCCGACTGACAAAGGCAGAGTGAAGCCTCGGACGGACTGCAGTCCGGGGAAGCAGGCTGCTCGGGGCTGCTCCATTCTCTCTGGAGGCGTCATTCATACCTCTTGCAATTGTACAACGTGTGCCCTTGCACAGCTGCACGCAGCAACTCTGAGACAGTCCAGTTTAGTATAGACAGAGGTCATTTCTGCTGGCCTCTTCCAGGCTCTTCCATTGATGATGGAGGGTGGATGCTGACATGAGGCACTTACTTAGAAAGATAGAAATGCAACTGGAAAAAAAAAGAAGGAAGAAGAGAAAAGAAGATGCAGGGCAGAGATGCAGTCTGGACTCTAAATACTGGTTTCCAGCTTTTAGAGTTGAGTGCTGGTCAGAGAAAGGGCTGGGGAAGGCAAGATCTCCCCAGAACTATATCATGGGGAAAGGCAAAGGGGCGCTAAGGCAATAGACTGGCCCCAGACTGGCAGGGTTGAAGAAAATCTGAGATTTTCCGAGAGGTGATGTGCCTGGCCGTCAGCCTGAGTGAGTGGCCAGGCTGGCCCTGCATGATTCCAAAGCCCAGGCTCATTCCTCTGGGTGAGGCGCCTCCCCACCTGCATCTTTGGAACATTTTTCTCCCTGTTTCAACCAGCAAATCACACAGCGAGGCAATTTGCTGAGAACATGCTGCTGGCACCAACAGCACTTGCCCAGGAAATTGTGTCCCAATGAAAATGTGATCCTAATGGTACGTCGGCAGGCACAGACACACTAAAAATGCTCTTCTATCAAGACAGCTCCAACATTAGGGACTGGAGGAGAGGACGCGAATTTAGCAGGGACTAGACCTGCTAGTGATGCATATTCACCGCATGTGTAGGATTCACAGTAACCGTTATCGAGAATTTTCTAGTCGCTCAGCTGATATGGTGTTGGGATATGTTCCCTCGGCACTGAGCCCTACACTCCAGCCGTGCTCACCCACCTACCGGCCTTGCTGCACTGCCTGAGGCCCCACACCAGGCCAGGCCCTTTGCATCTCTGTGCCTTTGCCCATGCAGTTCTCTCTACTCAGAACTCCCCATCTGCCTAATGAACCACACCATCTTTCTGGACTCAGCTCAGTGGTGAAAATACTTCTTCGACAAAGTCTTCTGTATCTTCCTGCCCCTGACTTGGTCTGGCCATGCCTTCTTCTGTGCCCCATCTCTCCACTACATGTGATTTGTGTAAGGGCGTATCTTCTGTTTTTAGACTGTAAGCTCCATTGTTTAGGAACTACATCTTACCCATCTCCATAGCCTCAATTCCTAGCGGTGTCCACGAAACAGATTAGGTGCCAGTGAATGTTCATTGTACACATAGAAGGCGGGTGTCCAGGAGGGTAGGAGGACTGATGTACAGAGGGAGAGATGGATGGATGGGTAGGAGGGTAGATGAATGGACAGATGGGCGGTAAACAGATGGATGGATAGATGGATAAAAATAGAACTGTCTGCCCCCATGACATCAAAGCTGGGAGAACTCTTATAGAGTTTCAAAGGTCTGTCTAGAGCCAGCAAAGCCCAAGGTGATAGTCATGTTAGAATGAGGCAAGTTATAGTCCTTCAAAACAAACAAAAAAAAATCCTCTTGCTTTCTGCATAATCAATTCACATTTTCTGCTCTTGTCACATTCTCTCCCACTCATAGACATTTTTGCAATGAATATAAGCTTATTATTTTATTATTAGTCACAAACCATGGGTAACTCACTTTTTAAATTTATTTTTGTTGCTCATTGAAATGCTATATCCACTGCTACTACTACTTATTTTCCAAACAGTATAACAAACAAACATGTGTGACTCCAGTGCAGGAGCAGGGCATCGCTCAATTCCATCTGAGTGATTCTCTGCAGGGTCCAATTGGTCCAAATGCCAGTTAAGGACTCTTTCACAAGAGAGCAGGTTGAGCACATTCTGTATTTTATATAGTGCATAATAAGTTTTGTCTGTTCTATGTGAATATTTAGCAATGTGTGGTTTGATGGTTTCAACATATGAAGCCTCCCAAAATGGAATGTTTTCTTTCGGTTCCAATTTCAATCAACTGACAGTGTTTAGATAAGTTCTAAGACCATATCTGTGATTGATTGGTGATGCCTGCCATATACCCAGGATGGGAGATGGAGAGCAGCCACCTGGTTTCCTTATGGAGCACCCACCACCTATGCTCTATGACACCTTGAGGCTATCTACTCTGAGTCTAGATGCTGCCGATGGAAAAACAAACAAACAAGAAAAAAGAAATGAAGAAAACTATCAAGAGGACAGCAGGTTAATGGAAGAGCCAAGATGAGAATATCCCCTGACTCCCAACCGGGAGCCTTGCAGTCAAACAGATTTGAGTTGGGATCCTGCTTCTGCCCCTTCTTAGCAGTTGGCATTCAGTACATCACCAAAGCCTGCTCTTCTGTAAAATGGGGTTATAATATTTAGCTTGCAATATGGCTGTGGGGACTAAACTGTTCAATGGGTTTATGCAATAGCTCTCATAACGGGGTCTGAGGAACACATGTTATCTGCAATGGCCTCTATCCATCCATCCAATAATTATGTCTGCTTCCTGTGGACCCCACTCCACCATGGTGGATTCTGTCATTACACAAGGCAATATCAGATATTTGTGAAAAGCATGGGCTGCTGGGTAACAATCTTAGTTCTGCCACCTGTTACCCATGTGCCCAGTCAGTTAACTTCTCAGCTCAGGTATACAATGGAGATAATAAAAAGTAGTGATCCCATAAAACTATTATGAGGATTCAACAAGTCAATACTGTAAAATGCTTAGAACGGTGCCTTATATATAGTAAGTGTTCAGTAAATATCAGCTGCGTCTACACCACCAATTAATCTACATTCACTTGCAGGGTCATTGAGAGGATTAAGAAATTAATGTTCTTAAAAGTACCTACCAGCAGTTGGCATAATGGCTATGTCATTGGATTCCCATATAGTCAACCGAGTCCCAAACCCGGGGGCCTAAACTCATGCCGGGTGCATGTGCAAGGGTTCCCAAGATCCCAAGAGGAAAAAGGAGAAGGGATTGCTGCATGGTCATCCCCCCGGGAAGTGATTTCTCGCTTTCTGTCTTTCTATCTGTCTCTGTCTTTCTGATGAGCACACGCAACCTATAGCAAAAATCTCTCAAAAAAGAAAAAAAAGTACCGGGACCAGCAGTTAGCCTAATGGGTATGTCGCTGGACTCCCATGTAGCTGACCGCGGTTTGCGTCCCAGACCCAATGGCTTAAACTCACGCAGGGTGCGTGTGTGTGCGTGCCCAAGATCCCAAGAGGAGAGTGGAGGAGAAGGGATTACAGCATGACCATCCCCCCTACGAGGTGATTTCTCGCTTTTCTGTCTCTCTATCTCTGTCTTTCTGGCAAGCACACATGCCCTATAGCAAAAACCTCGCCAAAAATAAATAAATAAATAAATGTACCTACCAGGAGTCAGCAGGTGGCATAGTGGTGAAGGTGCTGGAATCTCACATGGCTGACTGTAGTTAAAATCTCAAGCTTGCTTGCTTGCTTTCCCTCTCTCTCTTCCTTTCCCTCTCTCTCTCTCTCTCTCATGCGTGCACATGAGCTGTGGCAATTAAATAATAATAAATAATAATTAATAAAATAAATAGTAATTAATAAAATTAAATAAACAATTCTTTTTAAAAAAATAGTACCTACCTACAGGGCCTGGCACGTAGTAGGTTCATACCAACTTGCAGAAATTATCATTGCTCAATCTTTTTATAATGGCTTTTTCTTATTCCCAATTCTATCCTTTCTGCTTTGACCTTGTGGGTTGAACTCTCACTGAAATCAGTCAGGGGCCGTGAGGAGGCTGCCTCACCACCACTCTGCCCCTAAAAGGCCATGTCTCCCCTGAGATTCTATGGCTGCCTCTGTTACCAACTGATTGGTGGGTTTGGTTTTAGTATTTCATTTGATTTTTCAAATTGTTTAAAAAGAGCACAATATAGTCATTTGGGAACACACTTAAATCACTCAGCAAGATGCAATAAAAACATCAAACCAAAAATTATAGCTCAGAAAGCAGGCTCTGATTTCCCCTCCATCTGGGTGGGGAGGAGAGAAGTTTACTCTTGTAATTTTAGGTGGGGAAGTGAGGGATTGCTCATGAGCTACCTCAAAGGGCCACCTGATCCTAGAACCTAGGGCCTCTCAGAGGACAGTTCTCCTTACAGATGGGACTGAGATGCCCAGAGAGATTGAATGTCATATACAAAGTCACACAAGAAAACTTGCCATGGACTAGTCCAGGACTCAGAGATCATTCAGTGCCAAGTCTACCTAAATACAGAACTCTGGAGCAATACAGAGCTGTCCTGCCTGTCTTAGAGGGGATGGCTTCTATACTTGTCCTCTGGACTTGGGCTGGGAGGAAACAGAATGGGGAAATTCCCTTCTTCATTCATTCAACAATAAATATTGGGGCTGGCAGGTGGCATGGTGGTTAAGGGCGCCAGACTGCCACATGGCCAACCAGGGTTCGAGTCCTGGACCTGGCAGCTTGCTTTCTCACTTTCTCTCTCTCTCTCTGTCACTCTGTCCCTCGCTTGTCAAATTTAAATAAATAAATAAATAAAGTTAAATAACATAATTCCTTAAAAAGTAAGTATCGAGCACCTACTATGTGCCCGACCTTGAGATCCAGTGATCAACAAGAGATACGGATATGTGGGGAATAAGAAAGGGATGCCAGATAAATGGGACCAGCCACCACACTGATTCCTGGGGTAGATTTTCATAAGGGTTTCCCTCACTTACAGAGTCGGGCTCAACAAACACATACATAAAACTGGGCAAAGTGCTTCTGTGCCCAATATCTCATTTAATCCTCCGAAGAGTCCCAGAAGTTACAGATTATTCTCTGTGTTTTGGAGATAGGCTCCTGAGGCTAATGTAGTTAGGTGACTTGACCAGGGGTGCCCCAGCCCGAGAGCAAAGAGCTAAGGTACCCCGAAGGAGAGGGCTATAGATTAAGAAAGTATAGGACAGACAAAAGCAGGGGTCAGGTGGACCTGGTGTCGCCATGACCCCAAGCCATTCTGTGCTCATTCTTTTGTAGGGGAGGCAAAGCCACGTGCTTCAGCTGTGGAGCACCGTGTGGTTCTAAATGAGCCTCTCCTAGCCTTCTCTGGCGAATGCTCAGGTTACTGCTAGTTTCTGTCTGACTCAGACAACTGGATCCAATCCAGTTAATATCGCCCACCAGTAGGTTATGCTTTTGTTGAGGGCTTTTGCATGCCCCGCAGTGTAAACACAAAGACTCTATCCACTTTAAGGTGCTCCCTGCACAGGGCCACGCATCAGTAGTAGCATGATTTTTTTTCTCACCATTCTTCAGCTGTGCAGGCTAGGGGAGGAGAGAGAGAGCAGACTTCAGGGACCTGGCAACATGGTTCAAGATAGGGGCATGAGGGCAACAGGCAAACAGAACCCTTTGAGAGCAAGTACTCTGATTCACTCACCTCTCTAGCCCCAGCACCCAGCCAGTGCCTGGAACATTCTAGAAGTTAATGAAGTGCTTGGTCAACTGGGTTGGACCACAGGACTGGACTGAGCTGACAGAAGCCTCCTGAGGCCGCCAACAAAGTAACAACCCAGACTATATTACCATTTCTGTCCTCTGTGTCCCCCAGAGACCACACCATTCAGGCTGGGCTGGACTCTTTCTCATCATCAGAAACCTTACTGAGCAAGAACACTCCTTTGACTGTGTTCTCAGGAAAACAGATGACAAAGGGGATTGTTCCCCCCCTCTCTCAAGGCAGCTGTTCCCAGAGTGCTGGCTCTAAGTCAAGGTCACACTGGCCTCATCTTGCTCAGTTTCTCTGGACAGAGAACGAGAAAACGTGTTCTGAGCCAAATATTTACACCAGATAAATCATCTGAGAGCTGCCCACTCACTTAGCACTCTTGGCCCCGGATTGCAGCGAGACACATTGATTCAAAGAGTTCAAATGTTTCAGACCCCTGACTTTTTGGAACAGGTAAGTAAGACTCAGAGAGGATACGATTCTAGCCCCAACAGCACTCTTCTCACAACACCATCCACTACATTCCATTGCTGGCGAAATCATGAAGATGTGTCTGAACTCCTGGTGCTGGCTTTCCAACAATAGCATGCAGGTAGAGATCCCAGAGAGACTACAGGAGGAAGAAAGAAAAATTGTGTGCCCCCGAGTCATTGGGGTGTGTTTCAGAATTACTTTTTAAAATTTGATTTGTTTATTCCATGCACGAGAGACAGCACCCCCATCAGGGTCTCAATGCCATGATTCACCCCCACCTCGGCCAGCTCTACGTCAAGGACCAGCTAGTGCCTGGCATACTCAGAAAGGACTCCGGATATAAACCTGAAACCTTCCCAAGTGGGTCAGCCTCGCAGAGCATCATGTTTTACTGCTGCATCTATGTCTGGCCCCTATTTGGGCATTGTTGATGCAAAGGAGGTCTCTAGCCACTACTCGTTGTGTTCTGTGAGCCAGCCTCCTCATCAGGGAGATAGCAGGGCAATAATGACGCGGAGTGAAACTGTGACTTGAGTTTATTCAGTATCTCTTATGCATCAGGCACTCTTGGAGATGTTTCATACTGTTACACAGCAAGGCAAAAAGAAATCTTCACATTAAAGAGCAAACTCTTAAAGAGAAAACTGCCTTTCCTTGGGAAAATATAATAAGGTGAGACTCTGTGGGAAAGGATGTTGCAATGTGCCAAGAATTCAGAGGA
Organism: Tupaia belangeri chinensis; assembly: GCF_000334495.1. Classification (NCBI taxonomy): domain Eukaryota; kingdom Metazoa; phylum Chordata; class Mammalia; order Scandentia; family Tupaiidae; genus Tupaia; species Tupaia belangeri. The sequence continues at coordinate 1,933,173 of NW_006159909.1, read as the reverse complement.
TGATTAAACGTCTTAGGACTATGTTGGCTTCTGAAATGAAAAGGGGAAAGAAAGGAGAGAAAAAAGAGGTAGGAGAGAAGGAGAGAAGATGAAGAAGGCTAGGATTAGGCAAGGTGAAGGAGTAGTAAAGACCTCTCTTCCGGTCAAAGATTTTGCTTGGTTCTAAGATAGACCTGCTCCAACTCCTTCTGGCATCTTCCATATATTTTAGTGACTTGGGTGAGTGGGGTTTCTGTAGAACTTAACAAGGAGTTGGGTTTATAACATAGAACAGAGACCAGAAGGCCAAGGGTAATCATTGGATTACATGTACCTTATCATGTAATATCCCAGGCTTTATTCTCAAGTAGAAAGGAAGGTCACAGAGACTCAGCCACATCTCTGACATCCCTTAAGAAAGTGGCAGAGGCAGAATTCAAACTCAGCTTGGTCTTGACCTATAAAGCGCATGCTTTTAACATGGGCAATCCTAACAGAGAACAAGCCCAGATCTCAGCCACTGGGGACAACGAAGAAAAGGAGGAATCCAGGACAGGTCAAAGGTGGTGGGGGGGGGGGGGCCTGGGAAACTTTGTTCA
>NW_006159909.1:1917674-1932301 GCF_000334495.1 Tupaia belangeri chinensis | reverse complement strand
GGGGGGGGGGGGGGGGGGGCACTGAGAACCTTTGTCTAGTTCTGGTGAGGAACCTTCAGAGGTAACCAGAGCCTAAAGGGATTTGGTCCCGATGAGCATCGTGTCCAATTCCTGGAATAGGAGGAGGCATAGCTCCCATAGAAAAAGTCAGGTGAGTATCAGGTGAAGTAGGTGGGTATCTCTCCATGTTTCTTTCCTCCTTACTTCCCATGAGATTTCCTACCTTTTCAGGAAAGGAACCAACATATGCCTATGAAGTTTCACCATCCTCTGAACATCCACTCATACTAGCATCCATGTTGAGGACTCAGAAAGTGAGCTACCAGCCTAAGGAAAAGGCCAAGGGAGCTCAGCAAGGACTGGGAGATTGGCTGGACTCCGTTAGGGTCCCTAGGACTACCGAGAGTGGGCCCTGGGCAGCTATGCTAACTACGGTGCCATCTGCTGCCATGCCCCAGGATTTCTGGTTTGAGAGTCTGAGAATGTCAGTAGTTGAGGAACAATACAAGCCTGTCCTGAGGTAAGTTAGGTGCAAACATCATCTACTTCCCATAAAATGAAAACAGCAATTAAGAGAAGCCTCAAGCCAGTGAAATAATGCAAGGCAAGCACTAGGGAATTCAATCACCAAACTCTTGAATTATTTGTTCAGTTCATAAATTTAAGCAATTATCCAAGCATATGTTCCACGGCATGGTAGAAAAGGAATGGAGAGGGTAAGTGCAGGAGAACCTCAAAGCTCAATCCTGGGTGTCCCTCCTCTTCCCGGGCTAACTCATCAGCACCATAGCTTTATAATACTCTGCTGACTCCTATGTTCTTGTCTCTAGTCCAGATCTCTCTCCCAGCTCCAGATCCACAGATGCAGCTGCCTGGTAATATCTTGAGTTGGGTGTCTGAATTGGAGAAGAGTCTTTATCACAAGAAACTCAACTCCAAATAATTGAAGCCAAAAAAAGGCAGAGATTTACTGGTTTGTAGAACCAAGTTATAAAGAGAGCAAAGATGGAGCTGGGCTGTTGGTTGAATGAATGGAGGGACAGAAGAACAGGAAAGAATTTATCAGAAGTAGGGGATGAGAACTAAGTTTATATGAGTGCCTACTTACTAGACACTGAACTTACTGAATCAAATGAGGAGGCTAAAATCTGGGCCTGGAGCAGGGGAGCTGTGCTGCTTACCCAAAGTTGCACAGCTAGCTCACGAAAGAGTGGCGTTCAAAGTTCTGTCTGGATCATTCAACTGTCTCTACTTATGTAATAACTTTGCAATAATAGATTTAGGGTCCTCTGATTCGACATAGGGGGCTTAAAAGACGTTAGAAGTCTTCTCAACCAACTGTAAATTGAATGCCTAGACCTCCCTCTTCCCATCACCACCAAGTAGTTGTATAGCTTGTGCTTGAACAGCCCTGGTGATGGGGAACTCACTCCCAAGACAACAATTTTATTATCGAATTATACTAGTGGCTTAGAAAGTTCTTCCTTATGTTAATCCAGAATTTATCCTCCTTTAAGATTAAATAACACAATGTATATCATGTACCTACCACAGTGCATGCAACATTGATAGATGTTATCAGCATCCCCTCTTCCCTTGTTACAACTGTTCTTGAATCTATTTTTCCCATGGGATGCCAGAAAACAAATCTAATTCTTCTTCCCTGAGACAGTACTTCAGATATTTGAAGACAGTGCTTTAGGGTTCCCCTGAGGCTTCACTTGCCCAAGATAAACAAATACTCCAATCCACTTTCAGACACTCATTGGGAAGCAAGAGTGAGTGCTGTGCATGCTGTAATTTTCCAGCTGTTGTTGCATGTGAGGCTTCAGAGAAGCTAATGGAACAGGTGATTAACAGCCACAGCAGGGTAGGCAGGGTATCTGAATCATGACCTTTACAAAAATAGAGGTTGGGGATGGTTGATTCCAAACAAATTTTGGCCTATCACTAGAGCTTCACCAGCTATATTCATTGGCCTTCCATCATAAGAACCTAATTTGGCAGGTAAAAAGAAAAGAAATAGGCCCTCCTCCAAATTAATTTACATCATTTTACATCACAATTTCTGTTGTGTATTTATGTATTTAATATTGAACAACAGAGAGGACCCATTCTAAATCATAAACTATCAACCTGGGTTTGGGAGGTAATCTACCTCAAATCTTCCCTATTTACAGATGGGAGAATTAAGGTCTAAAGTTACTTATCCAAGGTCATACAGGAAATTTACAGGAATTCTGCTCTGCTCAAAGACTCCAAAGAAAAAATATAAAAGAATAAAGCAAATATTCATGAGAAAAGAAGAATAGAGCAATGAGATAAAAACAAAAAGGAAGAGAGCTGGAAAGCACTTCTTAGAGTCTTCCTCTATCCTGCCCACCAATTTCCTTGCCACAGGGGGAGCAATGAATGTATAGTGTGACGAGTACGAGTTTTGGAGTCAGAGTCTCCTTGCCTTGCCAGCTACTAGGTGTGTGATCTTACACAGACTACTTAAACTTTCCAAAATTCAATTTTTTCATCAATAAAATGAGAATGGGAACACCTATCTCAAGATTTCTGTGAATGTTACATTAAATAAGTACAGAGACTTTTCCAGAAATGGTAGAGAAGCTAATATCAGACTAATGCTCCTGGAAATAACCATCATAAACTCTGGACAAAACACTCTTGAAATATCTTTGATAGCATTGGAATGAGACTAAAAGTAGGTACAAACTGGAATGAATACAGCCCCTGAAGGAAAGGAACCACAATGAATGAACCACATTTATGTATCTGAGCTCTCCCTGAAGGGAGTTCAACATTCAAAGGGAATAAGAGGGATAAAGTTCAACCAGAAACCAGCAATCATTAAGTTAAGGAACCAAAAATCAGAATTCAGGATTGCCAGTAACTCTGAACATTAGGAGGGGAAATCCCAGAATAAGGGCCCCACAGAGGTAGGTCCTAAGTTTTTACATAAACATTTTTAAAATTCTAGGCTCAGCCTTGGATTGAACTATGTATGAATAAGGAGAGACTCCAAGAAGCCCAGAGGAAAAAAACAAAAAAAAAAAAAAAAAACAACAACAAGAGTTGAAAGAGCTGAGCAATAATTTCAGCAGATGCCAATCCAGGGTCCAGGGGAGACAGATTGCAATTTAAGTCTCATTTGAGAAACCATTCAGACTTTCCACTAAAACCCCAGAAGTGTCATTGCTAAGGAGTTAGGAGCATATCCCAAAACCAAGGGCTATAGCCCAGGGCTAAAATATGCCGACTGTTAAGCAAAGGTTTTAATAATGCCTCTTCAAAATCAAAGTAATTCACCATTAATTTAACTACTTGCTAGAATAAAATTCAAATACTCTTCAGAGGAAGATAACATATACAAAGTCACTTTAAGATGTTATGCACAATGTCCAGTATACAATCAAAAATTACTCTGTCCTTCAGTATACAATCAAAACCTACTGGACATATGAAGAGGGAAAACCAGAAAAAAAATAAACAATTAATAGAAACAGATCTACATATGGCCCCAGTGTTAGAACTGGAAGTAGCAACTTTACAATAACAATGATAAACGTGTAAAATTTCAGGAAAAGATATAAGTAATGGCAGACTTTTAGGCAAGTGAAACTATAAAAAAAAAAAATAAAGAACTGACAATACGGTGTCTAAAATTTACAAAATGTTGGTTGGGAACAACAGAAGATTAGATACAAAACAATAAATGAACACCAAACTTGAAGATGGACTTACAGAAATGATTCAAATGAAACACAAAGAGAAAAAAGCTAATAAAAGTGAACAAGAACCCCAATAACCTGTGGAACAGTATCAATTCCGACATTCATATCATTTGTATCCCAGAGATAAAAGACAAAATAGAGGGGGACCAGCAGTTAGCATAATGGCTATGTTGCTGAACTCCCATGTAGTCAACCACGGTTCGAGTCCCGAACCCCGTGGCTTAAATTCACGCCAGGCACATGTGCGTGTGTGCCCAAGATCTCTAGAAGAGAATGGAGGAGAAGGGATTGCGGCATAGCCATCCCCCGGGCGGGGGAGGGAGGGTTGATTTCTCACTTTCTGTCTCTCTGTCTCTATAGCAAAAACCTCTCCAAAAAAGAAAGAAAGAAAGAAAAGAGAAAGAAAGAGGAAGAAAGAAAGAAAGAAAGAAAAGAGAAAGAAAGAGGAAGAAAGAAAGAAAGAAAGAAAAGAGAAAGAAAGAGGAAGAAAGAAAGAAAGAAAGAAAGAAAATTGAAGAAACATTGGCTAGTATTTTTCCAAAATTATTCAAAAGTATCAGTCCACAGATGTAGAATCCTCAGCAATACTCAAGCAAGATAAATACAAAGAAAATCACACACATATATGACATCTAGTTAAAATCATTAACGTCAAAGAAAGAAAATTCTTCTACTTCTTGAGAGAGAAAGAGAGAAGTTTATTTGGGGGTTTTTTGTTTGTTTCTTTGTTTTTGTTGGTGGTGGTTTTTGGGTTTTATTTTTTGTTTTTGTTTTGTTTTGTTTTTTGCTTTAAGGTGTGTGCTCTCACCAGAGAGACAGGGACAGAAAGTGAGAAATCCGGGGAGGTGGCCACACTGCAATCCCTTTGCCTTCATTCTCCTCTCAGGATTTTGAGCATGCACTCACATGTACCCAATGTGAGTTTTAAGCCACCAGATCCTGGACTCGAAATGTGGTTGACTACGTCGGAGTCCAGCAATGTAACCATTATGCCACCTGCTGGTCCCAAGAAAGAAAATCTTAAAAGCAATCAGAGAGAGGAGAAAAAGGCATAATACATACAGAGTAGTAATAAGATGAACTATAAAATTTTTATCAGAAACAATGGAGGCCAGAGAAATACCATCTTTGAAATGTTGAAAGGAGAGCCAGCAGATGGAATAGTGGTTTTATGGCTGGACTCCCATATGACTGACCGCAGTTCCAATACCAGACCCAGTGGCTTGAAAATCACAGTGGGTGCATGTGCATGTGTGCCCAAGATCCCAGGAGGAAAATGAAGAAGCAATTGAAGCTTAGCCATCCCCCTTGAGGGTGATTTCTCACTTTCCCTCTTACTGTCTCTCGCTCACTCTCTCTCTTTCTCTCTCTCTCGGATGCACACGGCCTAAAGTTAAAACCTCTTTGTGGAAAAAAAAGAAGAAGGAAAAGAAGAAGAAGAAAGAAAGAAAAAAATGTTGAAAGAAAACACTTACCAACCTAGAATTCTATCTGCAACCAAAATATGCTTAAATAGTAAAGACAACGCTAAAATATTATACATATGAAAACTGAAAAAATTTTCTGCAAATAGGAGAACTATTTTAAAGCTTCTTCAGCCTGAAGGGAAATTTTAGCAAATGGAAAATTCAGATCTACAGGAAAAATTATAAACAATGAAAATAATACATATGTGGATAAATATTAGAAGTTTTTTCTTTCTTAATTTATCTAAGTCAATGGGCTGCTTAAGGAAAAAGTAATATTAACAGTGCACTATAGAGTTAGTAACAGTGTAAAAATAAATTATATAACTACAATAAAAATGGACAGAAGAAATGCAAAGAATTGTATGTGAGGTGTATAATATCAATTCAAGGTAGATTTTGGTAAGTTAAGGGTGAATATTATAAATCCTAGAGCAACAATTAAAAACAATAATAATACAAAGTGGTATAAATTAAAAGCCAGTAGAGGAGATGGAATGAACTATGACAATAATACTCAACCCAAACGAAATCAGAAAAAAGAAAACAAAAGAAGAAAAAGCAATGGGTACAAATAAGAAACAAGAAGCAAGATGGTGACTTCAACACAACCATATTGATAATTATTACATTAAACGTAAATAGATTGACCCTCCAACTAAAAGATATTGTCAGGCAGGATAAAATACAAATAGGCTGTTTACAGAAGCTGTTTCTTAAATATATAAAGATTTTGATGAGTTAAAAAGTAAAGTATTGACAAAAAATAAAATAAAAACAAAGGAAAAATGGAAACAGATCAACAGGAAGCATAAGAAAGCTACCATGTCTACATCACACATAGCAAACTTCAAGACATGGATATTACGTGAGATAGAGGGTTATTTCACAATAACAAGATTGATTCATCAAGATGTAGCAACCCTAAATATATATGTGCCTAATGATAAGTTTTAAAAATGCACAAAGCAGGGAACGAGCAGTTAGCGTAATGGCTATGTCACTGGACTCCCACGTAGTCAACCACGGTTCACGTCCCGGACTCAGTGGCTTAAAACTCACGCCGGGTGCATGTGTGTGCGTGCCCAAGATCTCGAGAGAAGAATGGAGAAGGGATTGCGGTGTGACCATCCCCCCCGGGGGGGGGTGATTTCTCGCTTTCTGTCTCTTTGTCTCTGTCTGTCTGGCGAGCACACATGCCCTATAGTGAAAACCTCTTCAAAAAAAAAAATGCACAAAGCAACTATTAACAGAACTAAAGAGAGAAATAGGAAAACCCATAGTCATAGTTAGATATCTCAACATTCTTCTCTCAGTAACTGTGAGTGACTAAGTAAACAACAAAAAAACAGTAAAGATATAGAAGATTTGAATACTATCAAACAACTTAACCTAAATACCTTTTATGAAATGATCACAAAATTAAGTAATGCATACCCTTTATTTTTTGTACACTCTTCAAGTACAGATGGGCATTCACAGAGATAGACCATATGCTGGACTACAAAATAAATCTCAATCAATTTGAGTGAAGCCATGGGGTGTATGCCTTCTGAAAAAAGTACAATTGAATTAGAATTAATTTTTAAAAGAAAAGAGATAGAGACCAGCAGTTAGCATAATGGCTATGTCGCTGGACTCCCACGTAGTTGACCACAGTTCGGATCCCGGACCCGGTGGCTTAAAACTCACGCCGAGCGCTAGTGCGTGCGTGCCCACAATCCCAAGAGGAGAATGGAGGAGAAGAGATTGCAGTGTGGCCAACCCCCCTGGGGGGTGATTTCTCACTTTCTGTCTCTCTGTCTCTCTCTGTCTGGCGAGTTCATGCGCCCTATAGCAAAAACCTCTCCAAAAAAAGAAAAAAGATAGAACACAAATTACTAATATTAAGCATTACTATAGATTCTATAGACATTAAAAAATGATAAGAAATGTTATATACAACTTTATGCTAATAAATTCAAAAAGAGTAAATGAGCAAAACTAGCACAAGAAAAAAGATAGAAAACCTCAATGTCTCTCTATCAGTTAAAGGGACTGCATTCATAATTTTAAATCTTCACATGTACACAACCACAGGGTCCAGATGGCTACACTGGTACATTCTATTAAACATTTAAGTTAGAAATGCTACCAAGTCTACACGAACTCGGAAAACAGAGAAAGGAAACACTTCATAACTCTTTCTATAAAGTCAGCAAAATCTCAATACAAAAACTTGAGGATATTTGAGAAAAGTAAATTAAATATAATATCCTTCATGAACATAAATGCAAAAATCCTCCACAAAATATTAGCAAATTGAATAGAGCGATATATAAAGATGATCATAAAAGATGACTTAATGGGGTTTATCCTGGGTATGAAAGGTGTGGTTGACATCTAGAGACAAATCAATATCATTCCCTGTATTAACAAAATAGAGGAGAGAAGTCATGTGATTATCTCAATAGAAACAGAAAACACATTTAACAAAACAGTACCATTTGATGATTAAAAATAAAAAGTTAATTAATTCATTAAGTTTAAAAAAAATTTTTTTCTAAATATATAGGGACCAGCAGATGGCAAAATAGTTACATCGCTGGGCTCCCACATAATCGACTGCAGTTCCAGTCCTGGACCCAGCAGCTTAGAATTCATATCAGGTGTGTGTGCATGTGTGCCCAAACTCCCAAGAGAAAAGGACAAGGGATTGAAACATGGCCATCCCCCCCATGGGCGGGGGGTGATTTCTCACTTTCTGTCTCTCTTGTGAGTGCATACACCCTACAGCAAAAATACCCTACAGCAAAAATCTGAGGGGAAAAAATTTATGTGTATATATATGCATATACATACACACACACACACACACACACACACACACACACACACACACACACACACATATATATAAATACCTTTAGGAAACTAGAAATAAAATAGAAACTGCCTTCCTCAATCTGATAAGAGCATCTAAGAAAAATATATGCCTCACATATTTAATGGTAAAATAACTCTTTCATCCAAAGATATGGAAAAGGCAAAAATATCCTCTCTCAAATTTTTTCCAACATTATACTGGAGTTTCTAGCCAATGCAGCAAGACAAGAAAAAGAATAAAAACTAAAAAGAAAGAAGTAAAACTCAGTGGTAAAAAAAAAAACCTAAAAACCATAATCTATTGATGAATACAGGGACATGAATGAATCTTAAAAACATGCTTAGAGAAAGAAGCCAGACACAAAAGAATAAGTATTATATGTTCTACTTATATAAAATCCTAGAACAAGTAGAACCAGAACCAGTTTACAATGACAAAAAATGGATTAACGGTTGTGTGAGAGTTGGAGGAAGGGGATAGAGAGTAACTGCAAATAGGGAACTTTGGGAGGTTAATGGAAGTGTTCTATATGTTGATAAGAGTGGTCATTAGTGAGACCAGCAGGTAGTGTGGTGTTTAAGGCCCTGTATTCCCACATGGCTGACGGCAGTTTGAGTCCCAGACCTGGAAACTTTCTCTCTCTTTCTCTCTCTCTCTCTCTCTCTCTCAAGTGCATGTGACCTATAGCAAATTAAAATAATAATGAAAAATTAAATTAAAAAAGAGTGGTGGTTACAAGGGTATATACATTTATAAAAATTAATTAAATTGTGCACATGGACTGATGTGTTCTATTGTATATGAACTATATCTTAATTATGTTGATTTTAAAAGTAGGAAATAAGAAAAAAAATTTTAAGAAAATAAAAAGGTACACAGATATATATAGAAAATATTCGCAATGCATGTATCTGACAGGGACTTGAATCCAGGATATAGGGATAACTCTTAGAACTCAATAATGAAGGTAAAAATTAGACAAGTAGTTTTGCTTCTGGTTTTTGCCAGAAGGCGTATGCACTCACCAGTGAGAGAGAGAAAGCACGAAAGCACCGCCCATGGGGAACGGTCATGCCACAATCCCTCCTCTTCCTTCTCTCCCATCTTTTGGAATAGACGCATGCACACGCATTGAACATGGTTCTCAAGGCATCAGGTCCAGGACTTGAACCACGCAGTTGACTGTGTGAGATCCAGCTGCCTTAACCATCATGCCACAGACTGATTTTTTTAATGGGCAAAAAGACTTAAATAGAAACTTCACAAACAGTAATATATGGAGAGCCAGTAAATACATAAAACTATACTCAAAATCATCAATCATTAGGCAACTGCAAATGGAAACAGTGAAATACAATGATACACTTAAAAGAATGTTTAAAATTAAAAAGATGGACAAGGTTAAGATTTGTCATGGTTGTAGAGTAACTAGAACTCTCATATAGTAGTGGTGGCGATATAAAAGAGTGGAATCACTTTAGCTAAAAGTGGACAATTTGTTATAAAGTTATACCTACACCAGGACCAGCAGTTGGCATAATAGCTTTGACACTGGACTCCCATGTAGTCAACCGCGGTTCAAGTCTCGGACCCAGTAGCTTAAACTCACACCAGGCGCATGTACATGTGTGCTCAAGATCCTGAGAGAAGAATGGAGGAGAAGGGATTGTGGTGTGGCTATCACCCCAGGGGGGTGATTTTTCAGTCTCTCTCTTTGTCTCTCTCTCTCTCTCGTCTTTCTGGTGAGTGAATACACCCTATAGCAAACACCTCTCAAAAAAAAAATCTTAAAATTATACCTATACTTATTCTATGAACTAGCTATTCCACTCCTGGCTGTTTACTCAAGAGAAATTCAAAGATATGTCCACTAAATGACTTATACCTAAACATTTATAGGATCCCTTTCATGTCACCAAAAACTGGAAACAAACCAAATACGTGGTTTTTTTTTTTTTTTTTTTTTTTGAGAGGTTTTTCGCTATAGGCCGTGTGCACTCTCCAGACAGAGAGAGACATAGAGACAGAAAGCGAGAAATCACCTCCCCAGGGGGGATGGTCACGCCGCAATCCCTTCCCCTCCATTCTCTTGGGATCTTGGGCACGCACGCACAAGCGCCCGGCATGAGTTTTAAGCCACCGGGTCCGGGACATGAACCACGGTCGACTATGTGGGAGTCCAGTGACATAGCCATTACGCTAACTGCTGGTTCCCCAAATGTACATCTTTAGGTGACTAAATTTAAAAATATAAATAAATAAGTATGGTGTATTCAGACACTAGGAAGTTGTTTAACAATAAAAAAGAATGAACTCCAGTGCACACAATTGTGTGAATAAATCTCAAAAACATTGTGCTGAGTGAAAGAAGTCAGACACAAAAGAGTGTACAGTGTAAGCTTACAGGTATATGAAGTCTGAGAACAGGCCCACCCAACTATGGTTACAGAAGTCATAACAGTGATTGCCTGGGCAGGTGGAACTGATTAGAAAGGGACAGAAAGGAACTTCCTGGGGTGGTAAAATTGTCCTACATCTTGGTCGTTGTGGTGATTACATAGATGTATACATTTGTCAGAACTCATTGAACTATGCACTTAAAACTTGTACATCTTATTTGTTTTGTATTCTTCTTTAAAAGTTAGATATAAAGGGGAACCAGCAGTTAGCATAATGGCTATGTCGCTGGACTCTCACGTAGTCGACCGTGGTTCGCGTCCTGGACCCAGTGGCTTAAAACTCACGCTGGGCGCGTGTGCGTGCTTGCCCAAGATCCCGAGAGGAGAATGGAGGAGAAGGGATTGCGGCGTGACCATCCCCCCTGGGGGTGATTTCTCGCTTTCTGTCTCTATGTCTCTCTCTGTCTGTCTGGCGAGCGCACGCGCCCTATAGCAAAAATCTCTCCAAAAAAAAAAAAAAGTTAGATATAAAGAACTTAACTTGGGCTAACAGACAGTATATACTTAATAACCACTGGTTCTCTCATCCTTCACCATCTGCATCACCACCAGCCAAGTATCACTGAGGTTAGAAGAAATGTATGGTCACTGGACCTCTGAGAAAGGACCGTCATTTTCCCCCAAAGGATTCACCCACAGCATGACCCTGGAGAGTTACTCTAGTGCAAGCCAGGATCCTAAGTAACAATGATGATGCCCAAAGACATTTCATCCTGAATCCTCTCCTAGGTTTTAACCTCCAGGTCTCGATCTGGAGTCCTAGTGCCCCATTCCAAGAGGATAAATCTTAGTTGGGTCATCCCATGAGATGTAAAATGACAAAGTGTGGAAGGGAGAGGACACATGGCATGGATTAGACTCCCAGGGGAACCAAACTAATGAAAGATAAGGGAGGAAAACTCGTATTGGAGCCAGATGCTGCAGGCCCATAAGTTAACGGTGTTTAGTTAGGTTCTCATACAGGAGGTGCTCGATCATTGTTTTGTGATAGAATAAGGCAATGAAGGAGCCACTGAGTTCTGCTGAGGCTGAATGAGCAGCATCCTCCAGGGCTGACCACTGCCCTCTCCTTTCTGTCTTGCAGCTCACATATCTGCCCCCGCCGTGGGGTGAGTGCCGATCCTCAGAGATGGGGCTCGACTTCTTTCCTGTTTACAGTATCACCGCCTGTAGGATTGACTGTGAGACCCGCTACATCGTGGAGAACTGCAACTGCCGCATGGTCCACATGCCAGGTCAGTGCAAGGGGACCACCAGGGGCCTTCTTCACAGAAATGAACACTAGTGGGGATCACTATATCCACGCTACTAGGGTCAAACAGATGGTGTTCTGGGAAGTTTCTGTCATCGGTGCCTAAACACTTAGAGGGCAGGTAGAAAGGTCCAGTCCAGCAACCAAGGCAGCATCTTGTGTCCAGAAGCATCCAGATGTTTGGAAAGTACTCACCCCAGTATTCAGTATGTTTACCAATTGTTCACTGCTCTTACCTTCTAGATAGAGTTTAATGTCCAAACAACTGGATGATTGCAACTCTCATATCCTGGCGTGGTACATGTTTGAACATCCAGATGTTTGCTGTATTCATCCAGATGTTTCCCTTCTTGCATCCAAATGTCTAATACCCTTTCAAATGAGGCAAAAGTCTATTAACCAGCAGATAAATGTGCATGTGCTGACCTTTCTGTTTTCAGACTAATAATGCATGTAGCCATCTCATTAGAGGCTGTCAGCATGTCAGAGGCATAAGCGTGTGGAGTGGGGAGATGGTCTGAGCAGGGAAAGATTGCTGTTGCATCATGGAAGGATGATTGGGACCAGAGGGCCTAGGGCCTTAGCTTCTAATTCAGTCTCCTCCACTCATTCACTGTTTGTCCTGGTACAAGTTACTAACCCTCTCTGTTCTCCCCTTATTGTCCTTACACATAATCCTTAGCTATAATGATCAAATTGGGCTTGGATTTTAAAGTGCTTCGTAAACTATAAAACGTCCGAGACTGTTGTGTCAGTATATTGGAAGAGGGAACGAAGAGTCATGTTGACTAAAGTCACCTTACCCTGTTATAGTCCAAGAACGTTGCTATTATATTTATGCAGTTGCTATTTATATTTAACGGTCGCTATTTCATGGTGATATCATATGTTAGTTTGTTTAATAAAACCCTTATTTTGGACATTTGGTTCATTACCAGTTGTTTTCTGTATCAGCCAAGCTGATACGAACATCTTCATAGCTAAATTCCCAAGGGTTTCATTAGCAATCGGTAATTTCATTAGTAATTGAAGATTAGAATGATTCATCTTTAAAACTGTCTCTGCCTAAAGAAGCTTTGCCAATATGATTAAGGTTAGTAGTCTTAAAATGAGATTATCTGCGTGGGCCCCATCTGATCACGTGGGTCCTTAAACTCCATGCTCCTGTTCAGTCAGGGTCAGAGGGAAATGTGACAGTGACAGAAGGGTCAGAGAGACACACTTTTATTCATGAAGATGAAGGAAGGAGGTGGCAATGAATGTGGGGAGGGACCTCTAGAAGCTGGAAAAGGCAGGAACTAGAATCTCCCCAAGATCTTCCAGAAGAACAACACAAACCTCCCAACACCTTGATCTAGCTAAGCAAATCCATATTTGAGTCTGACCTACAAAACTGTAAAATAATAAATGTGTATATACAATAAATGATAATAACATAAATTGCTTCTGAGCTTCCTAGAAGAGAGAGCAAAAAGGGAAGCATTATCATTTATACTGTTATTACTGGAAAAGAAGTAGATCAGCTCTTCAGCTCTAAAACAGGTCTTTAGGGAAATGGGATGGGCAAGACATTATGGTGGACTTTAACATTAGCATTTGGAAAAGGAAAACTAAAAGGTGTCTACAATGAGAGCCCAGAGAGGAGAATCCAACACTGGTAAATATGACTTCCCTGATGCATGGACTGAGCTACCAGCCAGTGAGGCTTCCCCATGAAACCTGGCCCAACAGCAAGCAGAAGAGGTTTTAATCATTCCACCCCTGACACTGTTACTGACACCTCAATTATTAATGTGAAATTAAAGGCAAAGCAATGAGGCAACACAAGGCAATCACTGCTCACTTACAGAAATGTGATGTCCTGGCAAAGCTCAGCCTGCAGATTAGAGTGACCTCTGCGCAAAGCTCACCTCCGTCACTTCCAGCTCTGGTGTGCTGGGAAGACAGGATGCTTATCCCTCAATCACCCATGTGTAAAACAATATTGTATATCATACCTAGAAGGGCACCTGCACAGGTTAAAGGAGATGATGCATATCCAGGCTTAGAAGGTCTCACCCACCTCGGTCCTCAAGGCAAGCTCACCAGTTCGCTATAGGAGCTGGTTGGACATACGATGTAAACGAGGAGAAGTTAGCCAGGCAGGTGCTATCTCCACTGCTCAAAGGTGAATGGCCTGCCCAAGCTCATAGTGCAAATTAGAACTGTCCCTTGACTCCAGATACACTCTGACCCATGACCCCCTCTGACTATCCACTGGCAGCCACCGCTCATCTCCACAAACGGGAGGTGCTCACTTCCCCAAGCTAACGGAAGGACAATGTTGCTGACATGCATGGCTCTGCCTGAGTAACTCTCCTTCATGTTTCTTCTCTGCAGGGGATGCCCCTTTCTGTACCCCTGAGCAGCACAAGGAGTGTGCAGAGCCTGCACTAGGTCAGTACTGGAGGGACAGATGGAATGATAGGAAGGGGGGCTGGGATTGAGATCACGGTGATCATCTGGATATGGGAGAGAGATTCTGTGGAAGATGAAATAAAAAGGAGGTGAGAGGAAAGAGGCTGGGCCAGCTGAGAGATGGAAAGGAAGGAGGCGAGAAGGATGGGGAGAAAACTGGTACAAGTGGAGGAGGGTTGAAAAGGGGGCTGAGGAATAGAAAAGATGTTTAGAGGTGGTGCTGGAAAGGAGAAGATTTCAAGGGGAACAAAGGATGCTCAGGAATGCAGGAGATAGGAGAGACGATAGATAATGGGTAGCCATGTGGGCCACAGAAGGAACGTGGCAATCTAGCCCTCACACTCTGATGTTTTCACATGAGGAGGCGGAGGTCATTCCATGCTCTGC
>NW_006159909.1:1913343-1917159 GCF_000334495.1 Tupaia belangeri chinensis | reverse complement strand
CTGAACCTGGGGAGGCAAGGGAGGCAGAGCCAAGTTTGCATTCCATGTGTGCAAACAGAAGGCACAGAGCACTCCCCCTCCCCCTCCCCTCGATGGCCTGCTGAGTATTGTAGGTTAGAATAACTCTGCTGGTTTCCCAACTGGAAAACTGAGAGGGAGGAAGATTGCACAAACAAGCTGCAACTCCAAAGCTTGACCCTACACGCCTGCCTCTCTCTGGACCCAGAAAATGGTTTATAAATCAGACAAGCAGAGAGAATTTTTAAGCAGGTGCACTCAACTTCAGTCAGCAGTTTCACCTGCTGGAGCTCAGTGGGGACAGTGCTGGACTGACTTCCAGAAGCCTCCAGGAGGACTAGCAAGGAGAGGACTGCCAAAAGGAGAGAGCGATTTTTGGTGTGTGCAGAGAGTTATCAAAATCCAAGAGTAACCAGAAACACTGAGATAGTTAGAGGAAAGGGGGAGGGAGATGTAAAGGAAAAAATCATTCTGACATGGTATTGTAGAATGGTAAGGAAGATTTTATAGCAGGATTATTGCAATACATGTAAAGGCTATGGCAATAAGGGACAGAGACTGAGCTCAACTCAGAATACAACAAAGATAGCCTCAGGCAGAGTGAGGGTCAGTGGGTAGAAAATTACCAAGAGGAGACAAGAAAGAGGGGAAGGTTTCTCGCTAAACCAACTTTGCCAGGATTCTTGCTGAAGGCAGGTCAGGGAATTCAATATCAAGGGTGGGGAATTCTCTCTAAACTGATGTCAGCAGGATTCTTGTGTTGACCTAAAAGGTAAACTGAGGCAAAGTAAATCAAGCAAAAGGGATCTATTTGGGCCAGGGTTGAGGACCAGGGTACTGCAATATTCAGGTCATGCTAGATTTGTGTACCAAGGTCTCACAGATTTCAGAATGATTTGAAAGACAAAACCCACAAGAGAGGAAGGGGTGACATCACTGTTTTGTGATTAGTAATGAGGGTGAGCTGATGCTGCCCTTTGTTACTGGTGTCATGGTTGGTATCAGTTGTTATCAGTTGGATAGGCCATTTCTGAGCAGATATATTTACAGAAGTAGTCCTTGTGTTGGGTTGCAATGGTCTTTGTGCAAGGTTGTGGTTCTGGTGTGAAAATTGCCCTTCTCCATCACCTTGTTCAACAGAAGTTGACACAAATGACTCCATTTTTATTCTAACAACTTTCATATTTGCTGAGACTAGGTGAGGTAGGTCCCCCAATGATGGAGACCATGGTTGAGGTTCTAGTAAAGAAGAGGGCTCAGAAGAGCCTGGCTAAAGTTTGTTCAAGGAGAAAGTGTCTTTGTCAGAGGAAAATGATTTCTTGAGCTACTTTGTCTAATTGGAAAAGAAGGAGAGAAAGATTCAAGAAGAGGAGGCTGTGGCCTCCAGGGAAAGGAATAGTGGGCAGAGGAACAACTGGGCATTGACTATGAGGAGAATACCATGGAGCCCTGGATTTCAGGTAAAATGGTCCCAAATATTTGCTTTGATGGCAGCCCACTGTGTGGATGAGAACATTGACTCTAGGAGCAGAGAATTCCCAGGAAGCTGAAGGGATCAGAACTCCTTTGGAGCTGATTCTCCAAAAATGAAACCTTTCCAACAATTTCTATGGAGCAATATGACAGTAAAAGGAAACAGAAAGAAAATAAGATTAAGACTAGCACAGAAAGAGCAGGCACTTTTTTAATGAGAGCTCATATCCTCATCAGCTTACAGCAAAAGCTCGATTCCTCTCTCTCAGCCATCCCCTACTCCTCACTTTCCCAGCACCAGCACCTCCTCCCATCTCACTTCTCAGCTGCTATAATCCAGATACTCTGGGCCCAGAAGTCCCAGTTCCTGACTAAGCCCTGTCTCACTCTCCCTCCAGGTCTGCTGGCAGAAAAGGACAGCAATTACTGTCTCTGCAGGACACCCTGCAACCTGACCCGCTACAACAAAGAACTCTCCATGGTGAAGATCCCCAGCAAGACATCAGCCAAGTACCTAGAGAAGAAATTTAACAAATCAGAAAAATATATCTCGTAAGCTAAATGTGCATGGTAGGTGGGGAGGAAAAGGGAAGTGGATCAGGAGGAAATTGGAGCAATTGAGGAAGAGATCAAAAGTAAGCAGTCACCTCAATTTAACAGTCACTTGTTACATACCAATCTCTGTGCTCAGGGCACTCAGAATACAAAGACAAAGATGAGTAAGACCCAGCCCCCACCCTTAAGGGGCTTAAAGTCTTATGTATATGCATATAGTACTGGTAAGAAAGAGGGTTACATTAGCCACAGCTTGTATGGGAGTGAAATCAAAAAAGCTTCAGAGAGGATACGTAGGAGAAATACAACTACTATATGATCTAACAATTCCACTCCTGGGTATCTACCCAAAGGATAGGAGAATTCTCAGTCAGAAAAGTGCTTGCACATCTGTTTATTGTGGCATTATTCATGATTGCTAAGACATGGAACCAACCCAAATGTCCATGAACAGATGAATGCACTGAAAAAGTGTGGCACATATACTTCATGGAATACTATTCAGTCATAAAAAATTTAAAAATTAAAAAAAAAAAATAACAAGACTCTGGCATTTGGTAGAAAGTGGGTGAATGTAAGTCAGACTATGAAAGAGAGACATTGTATGTCTCCCCTTAACATATACCAACTGTCCACACTCTATGGTAGAGACTAAAAGATTGGAAGACATAAAAGCATTAAAAATAGTTATGGACACTGGAAACAGTGCGGAAGGAGGGTGGGAGAGGGGAAGAGTATAGGGAAGGAAATTAGAAAAAATAGAGTGGGAAGACATTTGTGGGACACAGAAATGGCTTATTACCTATTGATAATAATGTGTATAGTATTCTCAGCTGAACTGATCTGAGGTGTATTTCATGTTGGATAAATTCTCTTTACAAGCTGAATGATGTATAGTGATTGAATGTACAATAATAATAATAATAATAAATTTTTTTAAAAGGATGTGAAGGAGTTTCCCAGATAGACTTTGCACATTCTGTTCCCTCTGCCTAGAATGTTTTTTTCCCTTTACCTAACTGACTCCTTGTTGTTCAGTGCTTCATTTACATGTCATCTCCTCAAGTGCCCATATTTTAATAGAATTATTTGAGGTTTGAGGGCCAGATTCATGACATACTAGTTAAGGTAGCTGTATACTACATGGCTAATGATGTAGTTTGAGTTCTGAACCCAGTGGCTTGAGAAACAATGGATGTGTGTGTGTGTGTGTGTGTGTGTGCATGCCCAAATTTGAAAGGATGGAGAAATGGAGGGGAAAGGATTACAGAGTGACCATTCCCCATGAAGAGTGCTTTCTCCTCTCCCTCTCTGTGTCTCTGTCTCTCTATAGAAAGTGTGCATATACTCTAGCACAAAAATTAAAGATTATTTGAATTTTTGCTGGTAATTTGAGTTCCTTTCATATTCTGGTTATTAATCCCTTGTTGGATGTATAGTTTGAAAATATTTTCTTTCTGTAGATTTTCTCTTCACTCTGTTGGTTGTTTCCTTTGCTGAGCAGACCCTTTTTAGCTGATATAATCCCATTTGTCTATTTTTGCTTCTGTTGTTAGAAGAAAAGATTTTGAGTGTTCACAACACAAAATAATGATAAGATTACTTTTGAGGTGGTGAATGTTTTTATTCTTGATTCAATCATTACATACTATATGAACTATTGAAAAATCCCACTATACCTCATATATATGTGCAACTATATGTCAATTAAAGATTATTAAAATTTGGGGGAACCAGCAGTTAGGGTAATGGCTATGTCGCTGGACTCCC
>NW_006159909.1:1905251-1913269 GCF_000334495.1 Tupaia belangeri chinensis | reverse complement strand
CGAAGAGAATGGAGGCGAAGGAATTGTCGCGTGACCATCCCCCCTGGGGGGTGATTTCTCGCTTTCTGTCTCTATGTCTCTCTCTGTCTGTCTGGCGAGCGCACGCGCCCTACAGTGAAAATCTCTCAAAAAAAAAAAAAAAAAGATTATTAAAATTTGGGACTCACAGATGGCATAATGTTTATGTCACTGGATTTCCACGTAGTTGACCGTGGTTTGAGTCACAGACCCAGTGGCTTAAAACTCACACCAGGTGCATGTTCATGCATGTCCAAAATCCCGAGAGGAAACTGGAAGAGAAGGGATTGTGGTTTGGCCATACCCCCTGGGGGGGATGATTTCTTGCTTTCTGTCTCTCTGGTGAGCGCACACACCCTATAGAAAAAAATCTCTTCCAAAAAAATGATTCAGTTTTTTTCAAACTAAAGACAAACTTACATAAGACAAACCAAAACAAAATGTCATAAATAAATAATCATCCCTTTGTACAGCTAGACTAGGTCTCTTCCTGTTATTTTTCTAAGTTCTCTGATATTTTCCTTTATAACAATCACCACAGTGTGGAATATATTTGTTCTATATGTTCATGTTTATTGCCTTTCTACTCCCCTAGATGAAAACCTCCTAAAGGCAGAAAAACCCTCCTTTTTTTCTCTACTGTCTACCAAGTAGTAGTGAAACATCTGGCATAGATTTGGTGCTCAAAAGATATCTTTTAACAGAATAAATGAATGAGAGGCATATGAGAAGAGAGTGTCCCAGCAGAGGATCAGCAGAGAGAATAAACACAGGGAAGACAAAAAGACTTCAAAGAGGAAGCTGGATATGTCAGAGCAAGAGGATTTTCTAGGCTGAGTTAGTTGAGGGGTGCAGGGTATATGGGAGTTGACTAAGAAAATAGAGAGCTGCCAAAATTCTTTAGGGGGTGAGTGACAGCCTCAAATTTATATTTTAGACTCCTCTTTCCAAAAGAATGTCCTGCATTGATGGAACTATTTTGTATCTATGATATCCAAGATAGTCGCTGCTATCCATATTGGCTGTTGAAAATTTTAAGTGTACCTGTGCGACTGAGAAATTGAATTCTGATTTTATTTCATCTGAATCCACTTAGCAGTTTTAGAAAGATCCTTCAGGTGGCAGTATAGAGGATGGGTGGAAAGCCAGATGGGGAGAAGACAACCTGTTAGGAAGCAGATGTCATAAAACAAGCAAGAGATGGTGTGCTTTAAATGGCTCTTCAGTAATCCCTGCATGGGGAGAGAATTGGATCCTCTCTTCCCCTGCCACTCCCTCCTGCCAACACAATCCTCAAACCCCGTCCTGGGACGGCTTTGGCCTAGAAGAGTGAGATCAAGGGGGCAGTGAGGGCATTGTGGACAACACTGAAGGAAATGGGAACAGCAGGAGATGCCGAGCTCTCCTGCTTAGCAGATCTTCTGCAGGAAGTAATGACTTTTACTGCCAAGCTGAGTTTCACTAACACATCTGCCTAAAGAAGCAAAGGAAGCTGAGGTGCTGCTGCTATAAAATACCCCAGCCACATAGATTTGCTTCCTAAAATCCTTCCCTGATGTTGGCAACTAAATCAGCAACGCCAGGGCAGAGCCAGCTACCCTGGGGACACTTGTTGATCCAAATAGGAACTGGGGACTCTCAGGGCTGGGTAGGGGCTGCCCAGGAAGTCAGCTGGGGCAGGCAAGCAGACCTTGTCAGACAACTGAACTCACCTTCATGCTAAGAAGGCCCTTTTGGAACTCCCTTTGGGAGCCAGCCAGGATTCCTGGGAAGGGTACAAAGAGAAAAGACAGACTAGAAATAAGAGGAAAAAGGGGAGAGCTGGTAGCAGTACCGGGTCCTAGGCTGGGAGTCGGAATTCTGGGTTTTGAATTCCAACTCTGTCACTCACTAGCTCTAACTCTGGGCAAGTTGTCTCACTTCCCTGGGCCTCGGTTTCTCCATCTGTTCATGGGAAAGCTGTGTTAGATGATTCCTTTGAATGATGATGGCTCTAACCACACTTGGTGCTGAATATTCCCTCTGCAGAGAGAACATCCTTGTTCTGGATATATTTTTTGAAGCTCTCAATTATGAGACAATTGAACAGAAGAAGGCGTATGAAGTTGCTGCCTTACTTGGTAAGTTGGAGTGTCAATTGCACAAATTTCCACACTGCACAGGGGTGGGAGGGAGGAAGGATGGGGGAGTGGGCGGCGTGGCAGGTAGACAGATTCATAAGCCTCCTTAGGAGTCTAGCCTTTTAATTTACTAATTACTCCCACTTTCCTTGTACTGTTCCTGCCCCCGAGTGGGAAGAATTCTCACGTGGTGAAGATTTTAGGCCCATTTTTCATTTTCCAACCTAGGCCTCAGTTTCCCCCATCTATACCCTGAAGAGGTTAAGCTTGAATGTCTCTCAGGGCCTTTCCAAACCTGCCCTATTGCATTCCATGGTCTTCTGCTCCCAGGTTGGAGTCAGATCCCAGGGCCATGAAGGGAGGAAAGAGCATCAGATGGAGGGAAGGAGGGAAAGTGGAACTGCGAGTGGTCCCCAGATGTCAGGCATAGTGAAGGGTCCCAATGGAGCCCCACCTGGAAAACATTGAGAAGGCCAGGTGTTGCCCCTGGACTTAGAGTCCTTTATCAAAAATGAAAGAACGACTGCTCCCTGCAGAGGTCTGCACATCTGACTGTCGCCACACATTCATATTAGCCCCCCTGGCCCACTGCGTGTAATGGACACCAGGAGTTCATTTCAGTCCTGCCAGACCCAGCCAAAACTCACAAGTCCCCTGAGAGTAGTCAATTAAAGCCCCTCAATCCCTTCTCTCAACTCCCACTCATTCTCACATAAGGATACGATGCCGGTTCCCTACAGGGAGGAATAGCTGCTGTCTCCCTGTTGATCAGGCGAGATCAGCATCCTGGGAGGGGCAGGTGTCTTCTATCCTGAAGTACAGTGGGAGGAGCCGACTTTAAGTCTCCATGGGCTGCTGTCCACCAGCCGTGAGAATAGAGGCAGAAAGCTTCGCCTCGCTGAGTCTCAAACCGTCGTCAGCAAAATGGGTTTAATAAACCCCACGCACGTTATGAGTTTGTTATGGTGGTTAAATGTGATAAACCAGCAAGCTCAGCGAAGAGCCATAAATAGTTTCTGGCACCTAAAAGTCACTGTGCCAGGGACCTACGACCCAGGTAGTCTGTCCAGGGACCATCCAAACGTTTCTACACCTCCTTCAGGAGGGTGGGGATTGGGCAATAGTTCAGTCCCACTTGGGTTACTGTAGCTGTCATTCAGGCCTTGGCAGTCACTGTGGTCAAAGGCACAGAGCCAAGAGACTCGTGCCCTGGACCACAATAGAGGGCGTACACCGGAAATGCCAGCCCCTCAACAGCCTGCTACCTGCCATGTGCCGCCCAACTTTTGTTTTCTAAAGAGGACTCAGGACGTGTCTTCTTTCCTCCCCCCAGCATCGACTCGCATGCTCTCGCTCGCTCTCTCACATACACGCAGAGAGAAAGGAGGGCCTGAGCTCTGAATCTGTCAGATCTGCATCAGATATGAGGATGAGCTATTTCCCAGCATCTTGTTCCCACCCAGAATAGCCTGCTGAGGAAGCCGTGCTGCCATCTGTACCCCCTGTGATGATAGCATGTGCCACTTGCAAACCCTCAGCCATCAGACCCAATCCGCCCTTCTCTCGCCACCACAGAGCCCATTCTCACCTCCCAGCGTCAACACACTTGCACACTGTGCAGGCACTCGTGCTGCTGTGACACCCCACACAAACTTAAGGGCCCGTGCACCTATGGTGGTGAGGAGCTGCACACAAATGCACACCTACACAGCCCCACCTGCCAGCCACACAGCTAGAGACATTTTATTGCCCACAACAAACCTTGGAGACATGCTGCAGGCCTGTATTCTCACACTCAGCGCAAGTACCTACCCAGCACAGCCATCTACAAGCACAAGCACAGCCACACCTACACGCTCTAAACACTCCACCACTTCCACAAACTCACACACACTTAGGCACACCCAGAGCCTCTAACCTAGATCGAGATAGCCAACTGCATAAAACCAATGACCAGAAGTACTGCCTGCCTCTCTACAAATACACACGCACACTCCTCACCCTGGCATACTCCTGCACATACGCAGTCACACAACACAAGTATACACATACATACCCTGCACCTGACATACATGTTCCTAAGTATACACTCCCCAACAAGCCTCCATCAAGGACATTAGACAGAGTGGTGGGGGAGGAAAGGCATGAGGGCCAGTATTTGGAGCCCAGCATGAAGAGCCCTCTCCCAAGCTCTGCTTGTTCACTTGGGGATGCAGACCTTGGGCCTCTCCCAGCCATAAGCAGTGAAGGAGGGGGCATATTGACTCCTCTGAAGCTCTCAGACTACGAGGTCAGTGTGCAGTCTCCTGTAGGACAGTACATCACCCCCAACAATGCACCCATCCGTGCTCCCCTCCCCAGCCCAGCTCCCCATTCCCGCTTCCCTCCCAGAGGCTGATTTTGGAGGTCTGAGAGGGAAGGGCTCCACAGTTCATCTCTTGCCACCACTTCCAGACCACTGCCAACAACATCTTTTCAAGGCAAAGTCACTTATCAAAGCCACATACACCAGTGGACAGGCACCCCCCCCACAAAAACAAAGCCCCAAAGTCCTCTGCTCTATAATACTCTGCCTCTGCAGAAAAGCATCAGCAGCTTTTGGGGGATCAGAGCCCCTCTGAGGATTGATAATAGCTTTGGACTCTCTTGCTACACCTACCTAGGTGCACACACATTTTGCCTTCAATTTTTGAAGCTTCTCCAAATATCTGGATCCCTCCCAGGAGAGTAGTTCACAAACTGGTGAGCCTAAGAAGCCCCCAGGGAATTTAAAAATCCAAATGTCCAGATCCCAATCCCAGATATTCTGAATGTACAGGCCTAAGGTAGGTCCAGGTCCAGGCATTTATATTGATTACAAGTTCCTCCAAGAGAACTAGATGCAGGGAATCTGAAGAAAAAGCCAGAAACACTTTGACCAAGGGGCCCACATACCCCAGGGTAAGAATCCAGATTGAACATATGCCTTTGGGTAAAGGAGACTGAGAATGCCCATGACCTTATCCCAAGGTGGCCCTCAAGGTCATGCTGTGATTGGGTAGGTGGGAAGCTACTGCTTCCAAGACCCCACCCAGTGTACCTGAGTCATGTCTCAGGCTAGACTGTCCTTGGCCCAGGACAAGGACCACTCACATCTTGTCTCTCTAATCCCACCACTGAATCAAAGCAGAACACAATCAGTGTGGCATGTACTTGAATAAGCCTGTGAGCCCTGTAGATTGTGAGGGTTCTTCTAAGTGTCCCCAGCGAGTGGTCAGGTTAGTGCTCATCCACACTGTATGCTAAAAGACAGCAAGACATTGACTCTCAGAGCTGGGCAATGCGGTAACCTGTCAAAGGTATCCTGAGCAATGGGTCTTCCTGTTACAAGGCCCAGACCCTGTAGAGGAGCACCACTCAGGTCTCACTTCCAAGTTTTTGGCTTACTTGCCCTTTCTTGAAAGCTGTATGAGTCAAACCATGTGCTTGGTCTTTTCCCTCTCTCTCCAGGTGACATTGGTGGTCAGATGGGATTGTTTATTGGTGCTAGTATCCTTACAATACTAGAGCTCTTTGATTATATATATGAGGTAAGATTTGGGATTGCTTGGGGGGAATGACCAGGAGTCGGGGCCCTCATCCTGCCCCATGTTCACAACCAAGGCATGGGGGAGGCAATGGACTCTCTACTCCACCCACAGTCTGCTTTCTGCCTCTGTCCACTGATACTTGTTATCACCAAATCCTAGGCCTAGGGATGGGGTTCATAGAGAGGGAGGAAAGTCTTAAATGGGTGTAGACATAAGAGAAATGAAAGCCTTGGTCCTATTCTCAGGGAGCTGGAAGAATGGGGGGCTGTCTGCACTTGCAAGGTAAGTTTGAAAAAGGTTTGAAAAGAAGGAGTGAGACTGCTGAGACCAGCTTCAAGCCCCTTTCATAGCTAGGCCAGAGGGCATGGCTTTATACACCCAACTCATGACAGCACACTTATACGTACACATACCACACACATACATAAACCATACACACACATGCACAACATACACACCATGCACCAAAAACACGTGCCTGATGGGTGTAGACATAAGAGAAATGAAAGCCTTGGTCCTATTCTCAGGGAGCTGGAAGAATGGGGGGCTGTCTGCACTTGCAAGGTAAGTTTGAAAAAGGTTTGAAAAGAAGGAGTGAGACTGCTGAGACCAGCTTCAAGCCCCTTTCATAGCTAGGCCAGAGGGCATGGCTTTATACACCCAACTCATGACAGCACACTTATACGTACACATACCACACACATACATAAACCATACACACACATGCACAACATACACACCATGCACACGTGCCTGCCCTCCCTGGATGGTCCATCACCTGAGTAGTGTCTTTGACGGCCCAGCTAGTCTTGGGGAAGAGGGACTTCTGGGCAATCTTCATCAAGCCTGAGCAAGGAGACAGTAAGGCATACCAGCCACTTCTGGCTGCTAGCAGTCTGGGGAGATGGCTCCCTCAAGAGGCAGCTGGAACAAAGCTTCTGAAAGCTTCTCAAAGAGCAGATACCAGCTTCTGGCATTAAGATTTCCTGTGCTTGTCAGCCTTCCTACCTGCATCTCCCTCAGACCCAGGCTGGGATTGACCAAGCTCTTGAGACTTCTCTCAAGAGTCGGGCTGGGTAAAGACCTGCCAAGGGCTCAGCCAGCCACCTGAAGGACAGTGCTGAGTTGGCGGGCTAACCCGTGCTAGGAAACACAAGCCTATACATGGGGCTATTCTGAACTGAGATGAGCAATGCACTTGACCATCAGTATGCCTCCCTGAACAAGGCCATGGTTCCAGAATTCCTAAGATATGCGCAGACCTAAAGTCTCCCAGGACCTCTTTATGCCAGGCTCAGCTAACCCCAGAGAGGACTCTCAGGGCCAAAGATCACTGGGAATCATTATATGGCCTGTAGGGCCACTCGGATCAAGATGCCCTAGAGATTCCAGAGAATCTCATGCCTCTCAGCATGGTAACCCCAAACCCAAATCAGGCCTCATAAGCAGATCCAATTCCACTTTGTTTATTCATTTTTGTGAAAAGCTACACAACATTACAAAAATTAAATCTACCAGGTAACATATTTAAGAACTAGTCTTTACTGCCAAGTATAAAATAGTAATTCACACGTGCTCTGATCCTGTGAAGTGTGGAGTTGCAAGGCTTAGAAAGTGAGTAACAATCTTGTCCCCCAGGCCCAGTCTCAAAAAGGAGGTCCAGGCTGCCCCTAAGGATAAACAGGAAGCCATTCATGCCAGCACACACACAGCTTATCTACACCCCGTGGGCCCTCCCACTATCTCATCAAGGCTCTCTCACCTGTAACAAAGTCCCATGTCAGCCAGAAGGTTGGGTTGACCCAGACGGGCTCCTGGAGCCAGCAGCCAGGCTGGCTTTTGCTGCAGTTTGCCCAGTCCCAGGCAAGTCACTCACTGCTCTGAAGTTCTTCAGTTGAGCCAAGTGGAGAGAGGCCCTTCTACCATTGCACCATTCTCCCAGCATGACCAGCCCCTTTGTGCTTTTCCCACAGTTGATCAAAGAGAAACTATTAGACCTGCTTGGCAAAGAGGAGGATGAAGGGAGCCACGATGAGAATGTGGTAAGAGGGGCTCATGGTGTGGAAACAGTCTTGCTCCCCTGGCTTGCATAGGCAGTATGAAACCAGACATGGGGGCCAGGCAGGAGGCATGTGTTTCACTGCACACCTCCATGCTGTGAGTTCCCAAATCGAAGGCCACTCCAACTGAGCCTCATCCCAAAGGTCAATAGGTAAGCCATGGATTCAGCTGATACCAGGAGATACAGATGCTTCCAAGGGTGGCTTCTGTGTGTCCCAATCCAGCTTCTCTTTTCCTCGTCTCAGAGTGC
>NW_006159909.1:1883777-1905110 GCF_000334495.1 Tupaia belangeri chinensis | reverse complement strand
CCAGGGTGCAGGGAGAACAAGACCCTCTTTGTCATCCCACTTCCTTATTCTGTAGGAGCATCACTGGTTCTCCACTCCATTCAAAGGGGAAATAGAGTCTGGGCCCCGTGCAGTTGGAGGAGAAACAAGGCCCATTTTAGCTACTACTGTATGCCTGGTACAAGACAGGCTCTTCGTGCCTTCGTGAGTACCACGTTGTTTCAGATGCACGGTCACCTAGGGGAAGGTCTTTTTCTCCAGCTTGTATTGAAGGCCATTGAGGCCCAGAGTTAAAGTCACATAGCTGGTAAGAGTCAGAACGGAACTCCAAGCACCCCTAACCACTGCCCCTCTCTGCCCCCTGTCTTGTAGCTGAGCATCAGCGTCTTCTGGCTGTCCATTCTCTTTCCAGAGCTCAGTCCACCCCTGGGCTCCAGTCCTGGCTGACTTTCTTCCCCTCAGTGGTGGATGGCAAATCAGTACCTCCAGTCCTAAGAGAATCATACCCATTGAGTGTCCTCTGCCCCATCAAAGTCAACAAATCCAAAATGGATCCCAGCCCCTTTCCTCTACCCAGACTCTCATTTCTGTCCTTGGCTAGAAACTCTGCTTTGATTCTCTCGACCCCTCTCAGCCTCTGTTGAATAAAGCTCAGCTTCTGCTGAGGGGCCCAGGCAGTGTAGAAGGGGCCCAGGCTTTGGTCTCAGCTGGCCTGGCTGGATCGCAGT
Source organism: Tupaia belangeri chinensis (assembly GCF_000334495.1). Classification (NCBI taxonomy): domain Eukaryota; kingdom Metazoa; phylum Chordata; class Mammalia; order Scandentia; family Tupaiidae; genus Tupaia; species Tupaia belangeri. The sequence goes on along the minus strand of NW_006159909.1, from coordinate 1,904,403 downwards.
CCCTTACCGCCCAGTCGTGTGCCTGGGAACAAGTTGCTCAACGTCCCTGAGCATCTGCATACGATCACACAGACCTCAGAGGCTGTCTAGTCGGTTAGGTGAGATCAGGCCGGTAAATCAATCCGTTGGGCACCTAGTTCACAGTGAGCGCTCAACAGTGGTGGCTCTCACCCCACCCCATCCCTCCTACTTTCAAAATGTCACAGCCTACCCAGCCATCCCAGTTTCCCTCCCCAACTCTGCCCTCTTCGAATCTTTCCCAATTTCCCAGAAGCCTCCTAGCTAGTCTCCACGATCCCACCCCTCCCAGCCTCCCACCCACCGCAGCCCATAGGAACCACCCTGAAGACCCTCTGTCATCTCAGCCCCACCCTGTTCAGAGCCTACAACAGCATTTCTCTAGAGCTAGTTTAACCCTAAAGATCCTTTGGGCAACTCTGACCAGCTCTGGTTCTGGCCTTTAGGGCCTTCCACCCTTCCTGCTTGATTTCAGTGACTGGGACTCCCTGCTCCAAGCCTAGCCACAGGCTGTACTCCCCTTACCAAAACCCCAGGGGAGGCCCCCAAGGGAGAGGCAGGACTCAAGGCCACTGGGCCTCCCAGGATGGAGACCAGGCAGATACTGCCCCAACAGTACATCAAGGCATCTCTAGGAGAGCAGGATTGACCAGTGCTAAAACCCATCATCAGGGAGCCCTCTATCTGCCCTTGGAGGCACTTATGTTGCTCACTTAGGTGAGCAACCGTGAGGCAGACAAGCCAGTGAGATGTCTGGGCAGGAGCACCTGTGCTGGGGAGAGCCAGAGAGGGAAGCACGGCTCCCAGGGCCCAGGCTGGGCTGATGGCAGCATCGTGATGAATGTTGCTGAATGAATGATGAACACCTGCCTGCCCTCTCCCTCCAGAGCACTTGTGAAACGATGCCAAACCACTCTGAAACCATCAGCCACACTGTGAACGTGCCCTTGCAGACAGCCCTGGGCACCTTGGAGGAGATTGCCTGCTGACACCTCGGGCTACCCAGCACCCTTCAAACAGACCTTGAGGCCCAAGACCCAAGACAGGGGACAGCAAGCTCAGGTGGGACGGCCCCTGGCAATGGAAAGCAGCAAGAGCCCCCTATGCACACATTGCAAACTCTGCCAAAACCTCGCTCCGGCCACGTCTGCCATGATGCGTCCTCGGGCCCCACGTGCATCCCTCCTAGGAGAGATGAGCCACTCTGGAACTGTCCAAGAACCAACCTGCCATCACATCTCACTGCCAGATGTATAAAGCACCTGCATGCTCAGACTTCTTATGGCGCCATCTCCACGTCTGTCTTGTACATGACATTCCTCCATGCGGTTTTCAGCATTCACTCTGCTGCCTGTGCAGCGGGACCAGACACCAGCCCCAGAGTCACCACGAGGCCATGCTGGAGCCCGAACTGCACAATCAAGAAGGAAACCGCAGAACTCTCTTCTACATTCAGGCCCTGTGTAGTTTGTGAAAGTTCTTGACCTGCCCACAAACCCCTGTCCCTCGAGCTGGCCCATCAGGCTCCAGCACCCACCTCCCTCCCCGTCCCCAGCGCCTGCAATGGCGGCTCAGCAGCCTGGGTGACTCCGGTGTTCATCCGCGGCACCCACGTCATTCTTCTCTCCCTGTGACACAGCTTGTACAGTCTGATTCTTTTTCTTTGGGGGGCTTTTTTGTTTGTCTTTTGGACATTTGTTTTGTTTTGATTTTTTAATGATTTTTGGTTTTGTTGTTCTGAGGTTTGGTTTGTTTTTTCCATTTTCTTTGGCATTTATTTATTCGTGCTTCAAATCACGGTCATATTAAAAGCTGGTCTTGTGGAAACGGCTGAGTCATTTCTGCCTTTTCTTCACATCCGGGGCTCTCTCCCCAAGGGGTTAGGAAAGGATGAGATCTGCCAGGTCAGAAACTACAGGTGATGTCTATCCGAAGTTTTGTGCAACAGCATTTCCTTTACAGAATACGTACTCTACGTGCTTATTCTAAGTTCTCAAAATGATTGATCATAACCATGACAATGACTTCACAGCCCACTCACAGATCACAGCCTGTGTCCTGAAGGACACTGCCCTAGAAGGTAGGCATGTGGCATGACAGAGTTGGAGGAGGCTAGGAATGCCATCCAGACCAGAAAGCCACTAAGGAGACCCTGCTTCCCTCCATATTTGTCTGTGCCTGACTCCTCCTGACTCGTCAATGAATTCAGGCTAGACAAAGCCCCCCACCCATGCCTCCCTCCCACACACCGCCTGTCTGACCCTTCCTCCCCACTTCCCCATCACCATCGAGCTGACCTGCCTTGTCCCTCCCGCATTCATGTTTATGTTCTACCTTCCTCTCCTGAACTCCTGAGAGGATGTCCAAGTGGGATGGGAAGTTGAGGGGTGTCTTTGGGAAGGAATGGGAGGTTGCCTTTTTAAGCCTCCTTGTGCAAGAGAGAGCTTCTTGTTCAGGCAGAATCCTTGTCCCGGTGGCATCATGCCAGTTTCATAGCAACAGCCCCTGTAGCATATCCTTTGAATGACCCCCCGTGACCCCGTCACTCCCATCTCAGGGTCTTTCCCAAGTAGTTGAAGAAAGTCCTGTCGTGGCTTGTACCTTCTCTCTCACGCACAGATGCATAGAAAGCACTGACTAGACCAGGGATTCAACGTTCTCATCCCTGCTCTTCCATCCCACCTCCTTGTCTATATCTATCTATCATCCCTCTATCTCCTTCTTAACCTTCTCACACGGGAAAAGTTATTTTCCCAGTGTGATAAATTGCAGAGTCTCATGAGGATTTAGGAGCCGTGGCCACACAGCCTTCTTCTCTCAATAACTGTATGACAATGGATATGAGACCTGGTACCTCTCTTAGGCCAGCTCCCTCCATTTAGGGATAAAGATAAGCCTTACCTGTGTGAAGGGAAAATGCAGGACCAGATGATCTGAGAGCCCTCAGACTTGAAGTGCTATGACAGCCTTGCCTTCCTCACACAGTGGGACAAGTCACACCAGTCCACACTCACACATTAGAATGGCCAGGAATAAGGACTTTAGGGGCAACTGGACCAGAGCACCCCTGTGATATCTTTTCCCAAGCACTCTCAGTTGAGTTGTCCAAGCTCTTAGCAAAGCTGGTTTTCAATTCTTAGCCACAGAGTGCAAAGTTGCTGGGAAGGGCCCTGTGTTATTTTCTGTCGTTGTCATAGCAAATTATTACTAATCTAGTGGCTTAAAACACAGATTAATTATCTTAAAGTTATGGTGTCCAAAGGCTGACCCAGGTTTCCCTGGGAAAAACTCTTAAGTGTCAGCAAGGTTACTCTTAGGGGAGAATTCAGCTGAATTCCTTGCTTCTAGCTTCTACAAGCTACATGCATTCTTTTTTTTTTTTAGAATTTTTTGCTATAAGGCACATGCACTCACTAGAGAGACAGAGAGAAATAGAGAGACAGACAGAAAACAAGAAATTACCCTCCGGGGGGTATGGCCATGTGACAATCCCTTCTTCATTCTCCTCTTGGGATCTTGGGCACTCATGCACACATACACAGTGTGAGTTTCAAGCCACCAGATCTGGTACTTGAATAGCCGTCAGCCATATGGGAGTCCAGCCACGTAACCATTACAACATCTCCTGGTCCCAAGGCCACCCACATTCTTTGGCTCATGGCCAGACATGATGGGCCAAGTCCCCCTCACATCATGTCGCTCTGACCTGACATAGTCACATCTCCCTGTAACTCTGGCTTCTCTCCTGCTTTCCTCTTCCATCTTAAAGGACATCATGCCTATCACACAGTTCAGAAACTTCATCTCCTTTCAAGGTTATTAATATTATCACATTGTTAAAGTCTTTTTTTAAGGTTTTTGTTATAGGGTATGTGCTCTCAATAGAAAGACAAAGAGAGAGCAAGAGGGAAAGTGAAAAATCACACACGCACACCCAAGGGGTATGGCCACAGTGCAATTTCTTCTCCTCCGTTCTCCTCCCAGGATTTTGTGCATACATGCATATGCACCTGGTGTGATTTTCAAGCCACCACGTCTAGGACTTGAACCACAGTCAGCCATGTGGAAGTCCAAGACCTTAACCACCATACCACCTGCTGGCCCCCTCCAAAGTCTTCATTTTAAATTTATTCATGTATTTTTTTTCCATGAGAGAGAGAGAAGGAAAGAGACAGAGACAGAGAGATAGGCACTTCCAACGGGTCTTCACACCATGCTCCACTGCAGTCTCAGCTAGTCTGGAACATGAATACCAACATAATGAGTGCACTCAGAGAGGTCTTTTCCCATGTCGGTCCAGTTGGCTGCTCACCACCTGGCTTCTTCGGAATCTCTTTCACCATGTAAGATCACATATTCACAGGTTTCAGGGACTAAGATGTGAGCATCTTTGGGGAACATTATTTTGCCAACAAGCCCTTCGGACCTCATTTTCCAAGTGAGCAAATCTGAGAGGGGAGAGACTAGCCCATCGTCCTGCCATGAGCTATATTCTAAGCTCCTGGACCAGGATGACCAAGTAAAAATGATGGAAACATTCATTTCCCAGACTTCACCCCAAGAGCAAAGTTGCTCTCCTGAGACAAGCTCACTCCTTACCGCATCAGCTGCAAAGTGTCCTGCTGGTGCCTAGACTGTCCAATGCCAAAGAACAGGGATCTGAAGGGAGTCTCAGACCGTTCCCACCAGGGACAAGAGCCAAATGAAATGTCTATTCAGTTCCTTGGGAGTCTCTTTGATGGTCCTGCCTTGTTCCAGTTTAACAGCTTCATAAATTCTTTAAAAATCTATAACTGAAGTTGTAATTTGAACTGCTTCATTGGATTTCTGGCTTATTTTTCAGAAAATAAAAGTATCAGAGACCAGTAGATGGCATAAAGATTACATTGCTAAATTCCCATGTAGTCAACTGACCATGGTTCGAGTCCCAGACGAGTGACTTAAACGCAGGTCGCAAATGCATGCATGCCCAAGATCATGAGAGATGGGAGGAGAAGGGATTGTGGCATGGCCATCCACCCAGGGTGTGATTTCTCACTTTCTGTCTCTCTGTCTCTGTCTCTCCACCAAGTGCATGCACCCTCTAGCAAAAATTGCTATAATTAATTAATTAAAATACATAAATCAGATCTATTTGTGATGGAGCAAAGCCTATTCGAACACATTTGGATTATTTCAGGGCTCACATACACATGTGTGCCTTCTGATTTAGGGATTCTGGCTTAGTTCACCTTGAACCGGGTCCACACCACCTATTTAAAGAAAAATAAAGGATAGGAAATTCGGAAGGGCAAACCAACAGCCAGCTGCTGATCATTAATTGATTATTAACAAAGAACACCATCTACGTTTCCAAGAGTGGTGGGGTATTTTTTAGGATCATTTCACACCAGTAGCTATGTGTACAATCACTTCCTTAATGAAGACCTGGAGAGGCTGGGTGGACAGAGGACACTCAGGGATGTGTCACTATTTCAGAAGTGGTCCAAATGATGACATGAAGACCAGGAGTTTGGAATAATCACAAGTTCAAGCCACAAGGTTGAATTCTCAGTGACCTCAGAGGTTAGATTGACTAATTAGTTAACTAATTCATGGCACACGCCCTCACAGAGTGTTTGAGGTTTGCTGTAGGTGAGGAGCGGGAAAAGCATGGGTGTTTCTGTGAGTATCCATGCAGGGCACTGAGCTGGATGCTTACATGCTGTCGCTTTGTTGTCTTTGGCAGAGAGATGCTAAAGTTATCTTATTTTCCTCTTTAAACTATTTTTGTGTGAGTTTTAACCATGAACACGCCTAGGGGAAAATTTACGGAGCCACAAGCATTGACAAGGGGGAGGCAGAGTCCACAGATCTCTGGAGGGACTAGCAGTTGGCATAATGGCTATGTTGCTGGACTCCCATGTAGTCAACCGCAGTTCGAGTCCCAGACCTGGTGGCTTAAACTCATGCCAGGTGCATGTGCGTGCATGCCCAAGATCCCGAGGGGAGGATAGAATGGAGAAGGGATTGTGGCATGGCCATCCCCCTCAGGGGGTTATTTCTCACTTTCTGTCTCTCTGTCTCTCTCTGCTCTGTTTTTCTGGTGAGTGCATGCGCCCTATAGAAAAATAAAAAAAAAACCTCTGGAGAATGGCTCTCCGTGAACTGAGAGAGAGGATGCCAGAGGCAGGCCATGCCTAAAAGATGGAAGATGGTCCTGGTGCACATGGGTAATGTGATTCCCCAGGTACAGCTCAGCCCAGATCAGGAAAAACCTGGAGATCTCTTCCTCAGCTTAATTTTGAGAAACAAACTCTGGACAAGCCCCCCATATATGTGCTCCCCATGATGGAAAAGAAAGGAGGCTTGGAGAAGGCTCGGGACTGGCTTCTAGTGGGGTTGGAAGAGTGCAGCCAGTCCTGATCCCCACAGGGCAGGCCATTCGCTGCTTCCCAGCACACATGGGAAGCCAGCCAGGGAATAAAGGAGAGGTAAAGGCCAGAGGGACACGGGCCCGCCATTCATTTGGCTTGTATGGATCGACTGTCTGCATGCGCCAGGCGCTTGCCCTCGATAAATTCATCATGCGTGCAGGACATACTGACAAGTAAACAGATGACTAAGAAAGATGGATCTGAGTTTTTCTGTCGTGGCTGAGTAAAAGAGAGCAGCATATGCAAATACCTGGGCTCACAGGGTCAGAGAAGGCACAGTTCACGGGACTGTACTCAGGTCCAGAGACAGCTAAGCAAAGAAGTGAAAGGGACTTGTGTCCTAAATGGCCACTAAGAGACAGGCAGTGTCAAAGGATGAAGGACTTGATCACCTGCCGAGAAGTGTCCAACTGAAGTCCTTCACACTCCTTCCCCTGCTCCTTAGAGTCTATAAAAACATCTCCCAAGCCAAGGGTCAACATCAAGCTAATGGCTTTCTCTCCATTCATTTGAGATTCTTAACCTCTTGGCACAGGGAATCTTTTTGTGTATGTTTACATGTGCCTAAGGCTAATAGATTATTTGGTGAGGGATTGGGGTGGGGGGTGAGGGCCCTGGGGGCTATAAAACAGGGCACTAGGACCCAACCTTGCTTGAGAATTTCTCATGAATCCAATTTAACATTTGATGGAAACTATGCTCGCTTGATTTTCAAGAACAAAGCAATAGGTTAGCAAAGGCTTTGGACAGAAGAATGAATTTCTAACCCATTTCTGCTGTAAACTAACCACAAGACATTGGATAGTTTATTTCACTTCTCTGGGTCTCATTTTCCTCCTCTAGAAAATGGAGAAATGTGGAAATGGACAAATAATCCCTTTGTTGTTTCCCAGCTCTAACAGTCTGAGTCTACATAAAGAATGAGTGTCAGGGGCCAGGAGGGGATGTGGTGGTTAAGGCGATGGACTCCCACATGGCCAACTGCAGTGTAAGTCTTGGACCCCATAGCCTGAAATTCACAGGAGGTGAGTGTACATACATGCCCAAAATCCCAAGAGGAAAATGAAGGAGAAGGGATTGCAGCATAGCCATCCCCCAAGGGGGTGATTTCTCACTTTCCCTATCTCTCTCTTTCTCTCTCCTCTCTCTCCAGTGAGCGCACATGCTCTATGGCAAAAAACCTCTCCAAAAAAAAAAAAAAAAAAAAAAAAAAAAGAATATATGTATGGCATCTAAACAAATATTTAATTTACTGCCTAGAGCCTCTATTTCCCCACCTATAAAATGAAATGATGGGAGCCAGCAAGTGGCGTGGTGGTTAAGGTGCTGGACACTCCTACTTGGCTGACCACAGTTCAAGTCCCAGACCTGGTGGCTTGCTTTCTCACCTCACCGCCCCCCACCCCGTGTCTCTCTCTCTAGCCAAATTAAAATAAATTAATGAATAAATAAAATTATTTTTAAACAATGAAATGATGATGCTTAGCTGCCAAGATTATTAGATGGAGTAAATGAGCTAGGGTATATAAAACACTTTCTGTCTTTTTTTCCTTACTTTGGAACATATAAACACCAGAGAGAGGGAAAGTGAGAAAGCAAGCCCTCAGGTCTGGGACTTGAACCACTGTAGCCCATGTGGTAGTCCAGTGCCTTAATCACCACACCACCTGGTGGCCCCCATGCTAATTGCTTTTACATGTAACATTTTGTCAACTTAAAAGGAAAGCCAGACAGAGAAAGCTACGCAAAAGATTTTATTTGGGCCAACTATAGGACAACTGCCTGGACACCACAATATTCAAGTTGCCCTCAATAATGTGTTCCAAGGCCTTACAAAATTCAGGGTGAAGAGGCACCAGCAGATGGTTACACACTGGACTCCCATATGGCCAAACACAGTTCAAGCCCCAGACCCACTGGCTTGAAAATCATGCCAGGTGCGTGTGCATGCATTGCCAAGATCCCAGGAGGAAAATGGAGAAGAGATTGCAGCGTGGTCATCCCCCCTGGAGGTGATTTCTCACTTTTTCTGTCTCTGTCTCTGTCTTTCTGGCGAGCAAACGCACCCTATAGCAAAAACCACTCCAAAAGAAAAAAAAATTGATTCTTAATCTTGTTTGAATCCCTAACTCTTTAAGAAGTAAGGTAAAACTATGAACTCTCCTATCAGAAAAAAATGCATGTGGTCATGTAGATATATAAGGGGTCTCCCAAAAGTTCATAAATTTTAAAAAAAGTATGCATAGATTTCAAAAGGTTTTGCACCAAAATAAACTTGTACTTTAATTTCATTTTCCACTTTTATTTTAAAGTCCCCTTGTATACAAAAGTTTAAGTATAATTTTAGAAGAATAATGGGACGTTGGAATCTATCTGGGATGCTCTAGAAACCCACTGATGCTGAGAAGATCACCAGTTAGTATAATGGCTATGTTGCTGGACTCCCACGTAGTCGACCGCGGTTCACGTCCTGGACCCAGTGGCTTAAAACTCATGCCGGGCGCGTGTGCGTGCGTGCCCAAGATCCCAAGAGGAGAATGGAGGAGAAGGGATTGTGGCGTGCCCTTCTCACCCCCCTTGGGGGTGATTTCTCGCTTTCTGTCTCTGTCTCTCTCTGTCTGTCTGGCGAGCACATGCGCCCTATAGAAAAAAAAAAAAAAAACTCTCCAAGAAAAACAAAAAAAAAAAGAAACCCACTGATGCTAACCAAAGTCACCCTGGTCTAGAAAATGCTAAACAGTCCTCCAAAAAAATACAATAGTACTACCAAGAGCAACCAACATTTCTTCTCTTAACATGACACAATGACTGTCCTTTTTCCAATTTATAGGAGAGAGAAAAAGGATAGATCAAATTTGATCAATTTCAAGGTTTTTCTTCTGTAATTTTTTTAAACCTTTGGAACCTACTGCAGCTTGTGTACTGCTGTTCTCACAAATGGCAAAATGAATGAAAAACAGAAAATGATATGAAGAGAAAAACCTGGAAATGAGATTTTATGAAATTATTTGATGCACGTGATTTTGAGGGCTAAGAAGCAACCACAGCATCCACTTTGCAGACCTCCCATGGCCTGTTTGCCAACATGAACACTGTGTCTGCTACATCTGGGAAGGGCATGCAGAACGTTCTCTGGCCGCCAGGGAGTCCCCACACACGTCCCACTGTTGACACCTCATTCTTTCTGAGCAAGGTTGGAGTTTTTCTCCTTTTGTTTTTTAAAAATGCACCCCCTGGTAAGGGCTGTAAAAGATAATTTTGGATGTGAGGTTTGGTTGTCTCCCCTCCTGAAGCTGCTTGCTCTCCATGCCATGCTTCTGAAGGAAGTGGCTCAATGGCTTACTTATCACCATTCTGGGTCATTTGTCTGCAGTATAATTCAGACTTTGGTGGCTTCTTTTCAAATGGAATTATAGCCAAATTAAAATAAGCCCAAAACAAAATGATTGGTGGGTGCCATAATCCAACCAGCCTTAAGAGAAGCGGAATCAAGAAACAGCTGGAAGACGACAGCCCAGCACCAGGCTGGGGAATCCCCCTGACTCCATCACTCCCAAACATTTTATGTGTGCCAGGCACTGCTCTAGACCCTGGAGGACCACATATAAGACTCAATTCTTGTCGTCAAGAAGCTGAGTCTAGTTGGGCTGAGGCAAACATCAGGTAAGCATACAAACACCTTAGCAGCAAGAGCTACAATGAGGCCTGAGGTAGATTGTGTTCATTGGAAAGGGAGATCTGGGTCTATAAGCTTGGCTGAGTCAGAGCAGGTTTGGAGTAAAGCCTTGAGAGATAGCTGGACATATAGGCAAGTTTGCAGAGGAGAGACTGAGCAAAGGCTTGGAGGAAGAAGAGAACTTGAAGAGCTTGGAGAATGATGGATCTTTGCTGGTAGGAGTGGGCTTCTCTTCATTGGTTTCTCCCAACTGTGTCTCCCCCACCTTCCCCTGTTGAGAGCCCAACCATTGCTTCAGCGATGAAGGCTGAGATGTGCCAAGGTTGAAGCATGGCCTTTGTAGTCTGACAGTCCCATCTGAATCCCAGCACCGCCAACTGCAATACCTTGGAGAAGCTCTAGCACTTCTCTGGGGATCGATTTCCTACTTAAAAATGGGGATGACCATCTCTAACTTTTTAGGATGCTGTGAATGCAGTAAAAAAAAAACTATGGTGCCTGACACATGGTAGGTCAGAGGTCATAAAAATGCCACCCTCATAGAGAGTGCCTGCCATTGAAGGGTCCAGAAGGGTTCCTGGGGAACAGTAGATGGTGTAATGGTTACATTGTTGGACTTCCACAGTTGTCCACAGTTTGAGTCCCAGACCCAGTGGCTTAAAACTCACACAGGGCACGTGTGTGTGCATGCCCAAATTCCTGAGAGGAGAATGGAGGAGAAGGGATTTTGACATAGCCATCCCCCCTGAGGGTGATTCCTTACTTTCTGTCTCTCCAACGAGTGCATGCACCCTATAGCAAATATCTCTCTTTAAAAGGGGGGGAGGGGTTCCCTGGTCACATTCTGGCTCAGTAGAATACAGGCTTGGACTCAGTTTGCAAAACCTGCCCTAGGCATAGGGGCAAGAAGTGGAGATGCAGGACTCCGCCTGATGGGGTCAGTTTTCAGTCTCCACTCAGGCCGTGCTCAGAGGGGAGAAAACAGCCATACTCACCTGAGAGCCTGGACCACACAGAGCACCAGGAATCAGCCCAATAAGAGCACTCAGCAAAGCCTCCCTCAGCTGCCAGGAGTCTCTGCCTCCCTTGCTCGTACTTTTAAGTAGCAAGCCAATCATTCCCTGGAGCATTCACTACACCCTTAGCACAGAAGGTGTAGTGCGCTCAATCCTAGCCAAAAGGCCGAGAAACTATTTTGTTTTGTGTTAATGAGAGGCAGCATGTGCACATGCACGAGAGAGAAAACGAAAAAGAGAGACATCCTTAACAAAGTCTCACCATGCGTGAGCCCCTTCCAACAGTGCTCCAGTTCGTCAGGATCTTGGGCACACGCACACCCAGCGTGTTGTCAGATTGACTTGGGACCTGAACTTGGGCCAGCCATGTGACTCCCAGCTCTGTGGTTTAGTCTGCTATCACCTGCACCACCAAGGCTGGACTCCTTAGAACAAGATACAGAAAAACCCTGTTCAAATCTGTGTCCTTGGGATAGACTAGTCCAAAAGTGGGGAGACTTGCCAAAAGAAAAAAAAAAACTAGTCCAAAAGTGGGGAGACTTGCCAAAAGCAAAAAAAAAAAAAAAAATTTCACATAATTCACCCCACTTTCCTTAGAAATCTCTGCCACTTTTCCCAAACCATCTCTCTTCTCCTTCTCTTTCTCACACCCTCCCCTCTGCGCTTCCTTCTTCACAGCAAATAGTGAGGAGGATACGGTGGACTCCCAAGGGAGCTCTAGTCACCAGGCCAGGCAGGATCCATGCCCATTCCTCCCCAGGTAGACTGGAACTTGGTAGCCCCTGGAGCTCAGGAAGCCAGACAAGAAAGATTTGTTTGAGCCCCCACTATACCAGGCATTGTGCTCCGGGAATTCGCTGCTCTGTGTGATGTAACTGATGCACTACTGCAAGGCAGCCTTTACTAGCTCCTCTTGCCCATGAGGGACACCAAGCCCTGACAGGCAGAGTGGCTTTCAACCAAGGCCAGTCATCTGTATTAAAGAAGAACAGCCCAGTGCTCCACCTCTGTCCAGACCATGCTGAGCTTCCTCTGCTCCAAGACATGGCCAAGGGAGAGGAAGAGCAGACAGAGTGGTCACCCAGAGAGGTGGTGTCTCTCTGAGAGGGCTCAGGAGGGACAGTGGGTCCATGGGAAAGGATGCCTAGGGCTGACACACAGGTGGTGCTTAAGCGATACCATTGAATGAATGCTGCCTGTTAAAAGAAGGTGTCAAGACCTATTGATTCACTGATTCCACAAGCATCACCTGAGTGCCTCCTTCTCATTTATTCATGAGTCAATCAGATTTGTAATTTATTGAGTACTATACTGTGCGTCAGGCACTATTCTAGTTCCCGGGCATAGAAGGAATGGGACACACCATGGCACAGCAGTAAAACACAATGCTCTGTGAGGCTGGCCCACATGGAATGGTCCTCCATGATTGCTCACATTCAGAGATCTTCCTGAGAATACTGAGTCTGCACACACCTGCGACAGAGTGCAGTCTGAGATGGGGATAGGTCACGGCATGAAGATCCTGATGGGAGTTCTCTCTCTCTCTCTCTCTCTCTCTGGAAAACATATACTGTTTAAAATATATTATTTACTTACACTTAATTATTGCACACCTTTACAATATGCAGTATGGGTTTTCAAAGCATAGATGCATTACATGTCAGGCAAGTCCAAAATATTACAGTGTGCAGAAACTTTTCATTCCTGTGTCTGTTAATTTTTTTTTTCCTGAACCCTTCTCTCTAGCCTCTAGCTGCCCACCCCTTCCTATACAATCTCTGGGATCTACACTCGCTCTCTGCGATAGTATACTTTAATAAAAGAAGAAGGAACAACCAAATTTTCTGCCTTCATGGAGCTTACATTCTAGCATAAGAAGACTGAAAAAGGAATATACATAAATTCAGACATGCAAAAAGAGCATTTCAGAGGGATCAGCAGTTGGCATAATGGTTATGTCGCTGGACTCCCATGTAGTGGACCACAGTTCACGTCCTGGACCCGGTGGCTTAAACTCATGCCAGGCTGTGTGCAGGCATGCCCAAGATCCCAGGAGGAGAATGGAGGAGAAGGGATTATGGCATGACCATTACACCTGGGGGGTGATTTCTTGCTTTCTGTCTCTCTGTCTCTGTCTTCTGGAGAGCGCACGTGCCCTATAGCAAAAAAAAAAAACCCACTCTATAATTTCAGATAGTAAAACTTGTTACAATGGTAAGATAGTGACAAGTAAGGGACAGGTGTCTTCAGCTATGTTGGTCAGAGAAGTCACTCTATGAAGAAGAAATTGAGATAAGACCTGGCTGAAGAGAAAGGAATGGCATTCCAGGAAGGCAGGGCAGTAGGTGCAAAGGCCCCATGACAGAAGTAGATCACTGCGTCCGAAGGACAGAGTTCATTCACTGAAATACGGTGGACGAGGGGAAGAAGGTAAGTGATGGGGAAAGGAATGAGACAGCATGCTTCCTACTGCTGCACACTGTGCTAGCAGCGTGAGGAGTGCTTTACCGAGACACTAAGATGGCAAAATGCGCAAGACTTAATGAGTGGAATGTGAGGCAACAGAGTGACACAGAGCAGGGAAATGCCAGGACATAGCCAGGTTCCTCTAACCAACAGTCTTAGTTTATTACTGTACCACTAGCAGAAATACTTGGGACTGAATGATTTATAAAGAAAGGGGTTTTTGTTCAGCTCACAGTTTGGAAGCCCAAGGTCCAGGAGCCAACTAGTGATAAAGCTACAACACAGCAAGAACAGGATCTTCAGTAAAATGTTCTGGTCCGTATCCAGGTGGCCTCTGCCTGCCTCATTTCCTTTCTTTCTAAACCTACCAGGACACACACATGGGGGCTGCTCTATCTAATTTCCTCCCACCTTTCAATGCCATAATTGGATCGAGTTTTCCCTTAATACCTTTACAATACAATCAAGTCCCAACCCTTGAGGTCTGGGGTGCAGTCAAACCATAGCCCCAACCTGAGCATTTCAATTAGGAATGGGGCTCCTCTGGCTTCCACTTCCAAGTGGACCTAGACATTCCTTCGCCATTACCCCAGATGACGCTTCCCTGGCTTTGATCAAGGGCACTCTCCCCTGGATTCTATACTTCTCAATCTCTCCCTACTACTGCTCAACCACCCAGCCCTATCTTCCAGAATCCTTTGTCCAGGCCTGACTCCTGCCCAACCCGCTCTTGATGGGCTCTGAGGACTAGCCCAGAACCTCTAAGTCCTTCTAACAATTCTCTGGTTCCAAAGCCTCACCCCCACCTACTCCCTGGCTCATTTTTCAAGTGGCTGTGGATCCCAGTAGACTAATCAGGCAACGCAGGCAACGCAGACAACGGAAGTCTGAAGTCAAGGTGAAGCAGAGGGCCTGAATTATTCCAAGATGGACAGGTCACAGATTTCTAGCCAGATGACCTGTAACAGCCACCCCTGTGCAAAGTACAATGGCTGAGTGCACACATGGAGTCCTCTGGATGCTCCTCCAAGGAACTCTTTTCTTATCTGTAGAGTGCATATAATAATGGAGCCTACACCATCATTATTGTTCTAGGGTCTAAATTAGGGAATGCATGGCAAACGGTAGGCACACAGTGTTTGCTCTAATATTTAAAAAGAGAGCCACCTCTCCCTTCTTCATAGATCCATTAGTCATTGTCACCCCTGCTTTCAGCAAGATGCTCCTCCACTGTTCACTTATATGAGAAGCTCTCAGATTTTTCTTAAGTTTATTTATTTCTTGCAAAGTGAGAGAGACAGAAAGATAGCATCCCCAACAGGGTCTTGATCCCACAATCCACCCTCAGCATCAGGCAGCCCCAGATCACAGGCACAGGCATGACCGGCACACTCAGGGAGGTCTCAGGATGATGAACATGTCCACGTGGATCAGCCTCAGAGGGCACGGCATTTTACCGCTGTGCCTCCTCACAGCCCGGCTCTCAAGTTTGATCACCCCTTGACCAGACCAGCAGTGGAAGGACACTGACCTGCCTCACCAGTCACGGGTGCTCAGTCACACCTCTGGTATCTGCTGCCCCTAGGGTACTCTCAGATGGCAGGTCAGTTGCAGAGTAGGATAAGGGGGAGAGGGTGTCCAACCTCTTCTCCCTTCCAGTCTCTCTACCATGCCTCAACCAACAGTACAGTACGTGCAGCATTCTTCAAAGCCTTTCCAAAAGAGTCCACAATCTGAATTTGCAGCTCAGCCTGCTTGTAGGTCACCCTTATTACCTCCATTGCTATTCTCACCCCCGTATCTACTGTAATTCCGAGACTCTGTCCTACTTTCTCAGATATGTAAGTCCTAGGTGATCTGAGACACTGAGCTTCAGGTTAATGAGGGACAGTACTGCCTTCTTCTGAGCTTCCTCCATCCTTTCAAACAGTGCTGCCTGAAAGCCACTAGTGCCCCTAGCAGTGGTGGCTTGTGCAGGGCACAATCACTCCCTTCCTCAGAGTGCAACAGCACCATCACTATCAGCAGCACCTGTACCTCCCACCACAAGAGGGCACTGGAGAGCAAGACGAAAGACAAAGCTAAGTCCCTGGTGGCGGAAGTGTGTTAGCAGTCACCAACTGGAGGGCCAAAGCAAAATAGCGGCCACCTGGAATCAGAGCCACAGAAAATAAGTGGTGCTCCGAGGACCTGCCCAAATAAGCCAGAGGCACAAAGCCCAGCTAGAGTTGTAAGATAAAATATAGAACACCCAGTCAAATGTGAATTTGGATATCCAACAAATAGCATTTTAATGTAAGTGTGTCCCATGCAATTTGTGGGACATGCAGTATTTGGGACATACTAATACTTTCAATTATTTGTTATGTAGTCAAAATTTAAATTTAACTAAGGCTTCCTGTTTTACTGCTGTTTGTTTGATATTTATTTGTTTTGCGAAATCTGGCAACCCTAGACCCAAACTCTGCCAGATATGGGTGAAAAAGGTGCCAATGCCCCCTGCCCCAGGCCAGCAAGAATAGAGGCAATCCTTCTGTGGTTAGCTTTTTAGAGACCACCTGAAGCCCAGCCCAGGTGGACAGGTAAGGCGAGGAAACACTGAGATGCTTTGCTCCAACACAAGCACCTGCAAACACACTGACAGCCGAGAACTGCATTCTTATTAAACTAGACTTTATTATTTGACTTGGGTCCCCAAGCCTGGGTCAGGGGCCAGACTACATTTCCCAGCCTGCTGTGCGTGGTCTGATCCATCCAGAGAAGATCCTAGTAATCACAGCCATCCACCCAGTCGCTGAGGTCTTTGCCCTGGCAGTTGTGCCTCCAGGCCTCCCTGGGGATGGAGAACAGGGAGAAGAGACTACGTCAGCTGCAGACCCCAATCGATGTTCAAAATAGAACAAAAGGAAGACAGTGGGCTATAAACTCGGAGGGAGGGAAGGCAAGAGGCTCACAAGGGGAGAGGAAGAACTAAACTTGTCAACAAGCAAGGAATCCCCTAGAAGAATTTTTTAAGGAAGAAAATGACCATTAAAAAATAATTTACCCAGCCTCCTTATTTTACCACTAGAGACACAGACTCAGACTCAGATGTCCAAGTTCACCCAGAAGTCAGTGGCAAAGGCCTGCCCTGAAGCCTGGGGTCCCTCCGCCATGCTCTTTTCTCTGCAGCTCCTGACGGCACCTTCGATAGGTGCAGCCCTTGACAATTTATGTGGCACTGTCACAGCCTTCACCCATCTATCACCATCCCCTCTCCCATCCCCAGAAGCCCTACAAAGTGGATTGGGCAGATAATATAGTCCCTATTTTGTAAGTAAAACATTTATGGGACCAGCACTTAGTGTAATGGCTATGTCGTTGGACTCCCATATAGTCAACCGCGGTTTGTGTCCCGGACTCGGTGGCTTAAACTCACGCCGGGCGCATGTGCGTGCGTGCCCAAGACCCCGAGAGGAGAATGGAGGAGAAGGGATTACAGCATGACCATGCCCTCTGGGGGGTGATAACTCACTTTCTGTCTCTCTGTCTCTCTCTCTCTGTCTGTCTGGCAAGCACACACTCCCTATAGCAAAAACCTCTTCAAAGAAAAAAAAATTATGATAATAGGCAAAAGAACCCACTGAGCTTCACGACCTCTAGGTGAAAGAACGTCACCCACATCTAGTCCTCGTTGGCCGCTAATCTGGGTCTCTCAATTGTTGGTTAGTACAGTTTACAGGCCCTTTCAGGATCATTCCTTGTTCCAGCTCACAGCAGACATGATGAAGAAGATCACCAAGATCATGGGGTCCTGGGTCCCAAGTTTCCAGGGACCCCAAGCTCTGATAACTAGTGTCTTCACTGTCAAAATCCCCATGGCCAAGAAAACCCCTATAGATCTATTGTATCAACCAAGAGTGGCCATTTGGGATGTTGATCTCTTCCACTGGACTGTGAGATCCTTGAGGACAAAGGCAGGTCTCACCTATCTCTGAAGCCCAGCACCCAGAACAGAGCCTGGCACACGGGAGTCCTGAATGCAAGGGTGTGGAAGGAACACATACTACTCTTTCCAGATTCCGCCCCTCCCTGCTGGTCTCTCATCCAGAAGTGTGAGTCAAAGGAAGGTTGCAGACTCTAAAAAAGTAAAACTCCTGTCAAAAGAGACTGGGGCGCTGCAGGGCAGAGACTCAGAGGCCCCTATGTGAGCCCGTGATCTGGCCCGAAGCCCCACACAATGTTCTTCCCATGCCCTTGTCTTTGAGGATGGCTTGTTGGAAAAGAGGTGGGAAAGAGAAGGCTGAAAGGTGAAGCTCCAGAGCCCTCACCCTTGCCTCAGGCAGAAAACCTCTTCTTTGATCCTCTGTACATCTTGGGCCTTTGTATAAAATTTACTTTCTACATAAAAGATGCCATAGTTTAAAAAAGAGAGAATAACCTTCTTAGAGCCTGGACTGGATGACCTTTGACAGACATTCCAACACAGGCCTCCTGGAAAAGCCGGGCTCGGCTGTGTAACCACGTGACCACTAATAACTTGCTCATCTCCCTGAAACTCAGCCTGTCGTCTGTAAATACTTCAACGGCATACTGCCCTGCCACTGAGAGCATTGGAGGGTTGTGAGGATTCGAAGATGGTGCCTGGGATAAAGAGGGTGCTCAGAAAAGGCGGGGGCCCTGCGGCTGTCCTGACTGCACCACCCGAGGGGGCTCCAGCCTGTTACCTACCAGGAGCCCAGTCCTTGGGGCTCTTGGGCTATCTTCATGGCACAGATAACAGTATCCTTGAGGTTAGAGCTCAGCAAGTCTGGGGGAAGCAGAGAAATTCACGCAATGAAGAGCAGGGACCAGAGGTGGGCACTCAGAGTGTCCCTCCTCTCTCACACACACACATGCACACTCACGTACATGTCTCCTGCCACCCTAAATCCAATCCTTTCTCTGAGCCGGTCAAGAAATGCAGGTATCACTCTCCCCCTCCCCCCCTCTGTTAGAAACCATCCTCCTCCATTCCTATAGCTATCTGGGAGCCTACATCAGACTCATGGAGGGCCCACTCTCATCTTGCCCATCACCCTCTTCTTGGGTGGCCCAGGAGATGGTGAGGGATCCTCTGAGATAAAAACAGGGGGAACAAACTACACAGAGGAAGAATGAGGCTGGTGGAGCCCAGCCCAGCAGGCGTGGCCCAGGGCAGCCTACCAGAGCAGTACATGTGGCACAGGTTGGAGGTGTTCGGGGTAAGGTTTTTGCACCACTTCCGACTGCTGATCTGGAAGATGCCATTGTTGGTGCTCCCGTCGGCCTCGTGGTCCACAGCAGCTGTGTTGAAGCCACTTGTGAAGTAAGCAAGGCAGATCCCTGTAGAGGGCAGAGCACAGGCCTGTGGGTCTGATGGGTAGGGTCACTCCAGACCAGAGTGTTCACAGTGCAGAGTTCACACATTGGTGCCACTGACGATCCGGGCCTTCAGGCAATCGGGGCAAGGGTCCACCTATGTTCCAGATGGATCAATTGAGACTCCGAGGGACAAAGTGACTTACCCACGGTTACTCACCAGAGAGCAGAGATCAGAACTGGCCCTCAGGCCTCCTGACTCTAAGGCTAACAATCTTCTCACTTTCTCACTGTTTATAGCACATAGTAAAGCCAAATATGTTTGCTGAATGAATTAACAAGAGCTAAATCTTTTTTTTTTCTTTTTTGTAGAGAGGTTTTTGCTATAAGGTATGTGTGCTTGCGGAGAGACAGAGAGACAGAAAGTAAGAAATCACCCCCCAGGGGGGGATGGCCATGCCACAGTCCCTCCTCCTCCATTCTCCTCTCGCAATCTTGAGCATGCACGCACATCCGCCCAGCATGAGTTCTGTTTTAAGCCACGGGGTCTGAGATTCAAACCACAGTCAACAACGTGGGAGTCTAGCAATGTACTCATTACACTATCTGCTGGTCCCTACAAGGGCTAAATCTTTAGGGACAAGATTAGGAAGACACAGGTGCGATCTACATATGAGGCTGAAAAGAAAAAAATCGTCCAGATGTGACTGTACTCCACAGATGGCCTCCCGAAAATGCCACCAGCTTGAAAAGAGTGGTACGACTGATCTGCTCCTTTTGACTTTCTAAATTTCAGTGAGTGTCCAATCCTGAGAGTTGTGATTAATTTTAGGGTACTAAAGCTGCTCTTTTCCTTTGACTCCCAACTTAACCAGCAGGGAAAAGGAAAGGGTGCCTTTGCCTGTCTGCCATGGGTTCCACTCACTGCTAGGTGTTCTCTGTCATCTCCCAGAATCCTCATTTTACAGACGAGCACTAAGGCTCTGGAGTTTCCAAGGCCACATCCCTTGAGTGAGGAGGGAAGCAGGGAGAGGAGGCTGGAGGGCAGCCAGAAAGAGGTTCTCACAGTCAGCCAGGCTGTATCCCCGGTATCCATCCAGACCGAAGTCCTGCAGCACTCTGGCCAGCTCACAGCGACTGTACACCTTGGCCTCGCTGGCAGCAAGCAGGCAGCTGAGCAGAGAACCCAGGACCAGCAACATGATCCTGGGTGGACACAGCCGCCTTCCGGGAGCCCAACTCCTGGCTTCCATGTGGGTGGCAGAGGTGGAGCGACCCCACTCTGGCTCAGGGGCAGAGCGTCGGGATGGCAGGCAGCTCACCAGCCCCAGAGGTGCACTCACAGTTACTCCTGGAAAGAAGAAGAAATAGGGCCTGAGTGTTCCCCCCAGGAGCTGGGGTTGGCAGAACACACAACTCCAAAGGTACAAATCAGCTTCCTTGCATCCCAGTGAAGCACCAGCCATACCCTGAGACCCCGAGAAGGGCTTCCCCAAGGCTAGCCCCCTCCTTCCTTACTCTGCACTACACCACCCTGGCCTGGCAGCTGAGCAAGAGGGCTGACGGGGAAGGAAACTAACATGTTTTGAGCTCCATACTATATGCTAAGCATCAGTTATTCTTTTTTTTTCTTTTTTTTTTGAGAGATTTTCATGGTAGGGCACGTGCGCTTGCCAGACAGACAGAGAGCGACATAGAGACAGAAAGCGAGAAAT
>NW_006159909.1:1883265-1883665 GCF_000334495.1 Tupaia belangeri chinensis | reverse complement strand
CCTCTCGGGATCTTGGGCACGTACGCACACGCACCCGGCGTGAGTTTTAAGCCACCAGGTCCGGGACACGAACCGTGGTCGACTATGTGGGAGTCCAGCGACATAGCCATTACGCTAACTGCTGGTTCCCAGCATCAGTTATTCTTGAAGCCCAAGATTTTATAAGTGGGAAGGAGCCAAGTTTGCACTGAGATCAAAATTTGGGTGAATCTAAGGCCCTATTGAGGTCATGAGCAGATGTCCCCAAGGGGATAGGCCAAGAGGCATCATCAGTATAAATCAGTCCCTAGGCCTAGTTCCGAGAGGCCCTTCCTGGCTGAGCCTTCTTTACCTTCTGGCCTTAGCTGAAGCAAAGGCCACCAGAACATAGCTACCCTGGAGCCCTCTCGAGTGGAAACCG
>NW_006159909.1:1881919-1882416 GCF_000334495.1 Tupaia belangeri chinensis | reverse complement strand
GGCTGCCATGGGGGGGGCAGAGGTGGAGCGACCCCACTCTGGCTCAGGGGCAGAGCGTCGGGATGGCAGGCAGCTCACCAGCCCCAGAGGTGCACTCACAGTTACTCCTGGAAAGAAGAAGAAATAGGGCCTGAGTGTTCCCCCCAGGAGCTGGGGTTGGCAGAACACACAACTCCAAAGGTACAAATCAGCTTCCTTGCATCCCAGTGAAGCACCAGCCATACCCTGAGACCCCGAGAAGGGCTTCCCCAAGGCTAGCCCCCTCCTTCCTTACTCTGCACTACACCACCCTGGCCTGGCAGCTGAGCAAGAGGGCTGACGGGGAAGGAAACTAACATGTTTTGAGCTCCATACTATATGCTAAGCATCAGTTATTCTTTTTTTTTCTTTTTTTTTTGAGAGATTTTCATTGTAGGGCGCGTGCGCTCGCCAGACAGACAGAGAGAGACATAGAGACAGAAAGCGAGAAATCACCCCCCAGGGGGGATGGTCACGCC
>NW_006159909.1:1879239-1881852 GCF_000334495.1 Tupaia belangeri chinensis | reverse complement strand
GTGAGTTTAAGCCACCTGGTCTGGGACTTGAACTGCGGTCGACTATGTGGGAGTCCAGCGACATAGCCATTACGCTAACTGCTGGTTCCCAGCATCAGTTATTCTTGAAGCCCAAGATTTTATAAGTGGGAAGGAGCCAAGTTTGCACTGAGATCAAAATTTGGGTGAATCTAAGGCCCTATTGAGGTCATGAGCAGATGTCCCCAAGGGGATAGGCCAAGAGGCATCATCAGTATAAATCAGTCCCTAGGCCTAGTTCCGAGAGGCCCTTCCTGGCTGAGCCTTCTTTACCTTCTGGCCTTAGCTGAAGCAAAGGCCACCAGAACATAGCTACCCTGGAGCCCTCTCGAGTGGAAGCCGCTCTTTCTCTTGTGTACAAGACCCTGGTGCTGTATGAAAGTCCCCTTCACCCTTACCACCTTACCACCCCTTCTACACCATGACCTTGCACAACGCCGTACCCCTTGAAGTTCCCCATCCTGTTTGGCCTGCCCTCCATGCCTTTCATTGGTGCTGTGAGCCAGTCCCCAACTTCATGGAGCACAGTAACACCTGGTCCCTATAGTCTCATGGCTCTTTCACCTCCACTCTGTCTCAGCCACCCACTCCATGGCTCTGCCATCCCTGTCTCTTCTCATCACTCTCATTTCCCCATCTCTGCAAACTTCTGTTAACTTTCTGACCTCAAACACATCTTCCCATGATGTCTACCCCACCACATCTTATGGACACATACATTTTTGACTCTCCATCTTCAAGCTCACAAATGGTGTCCTGATCTCCAACCCCCATGGCCCTTGAGCACCACTAAAGATGGCAAGGTAGTTAAGGGTGTAGCTTTGCAGTAAGACTTGGTTTGAAGCTCGCCTCTGTCTGCTTTTTATACATCTCTAGCTTTGGATACTCTCTGAGCCTCATTTTCTTCATCTATAAAATGAGGACATTAATGATACCCACTTCCTATGATTGTTGAAAAACTACAAGTGAAAAAAGATAAGAATCTTAACTCTCTGAGCTAAAAATATCAATACGTTAATTGTCATTTCTGTTTTGAACTATGACTAGCACCAATACTAGTCCTTGTCTTTGGATAGCTTTCTCTCACCCATTGCCCTCAAAAGGGAGCTCTAACCCCTCATGAATGTGCATGAGCACCACCGCCCATGCTGTTGTACTCCTTCTCTCCCAGATGACCTCATAGCCTGCTGCCCCTTTCTGCCTTAGCTCCATCCTACTTACAGGCTCACGGTGGCCTAGTGCACCCTCGTTTCTACTCCCTAGTGGAGGATGGAGTGCCTCTACTGTACCCAGGCCCATCTTTGCTTGCACATCTCTGAGCCTTGCTCCTTCCATCACCGCTTCTTCCCCAGCATCATCAGGACCCTTCCCTACTTGCTCCTCTTTCCTCTCTGTGTGTAGACACACTTAGGCCTACGATTCCTAAAAGGACTTCCTTTGACTCCTATCCTTACCTGTACTGGCCTCTTTCTCCCTTTCCATCCCCAAAATTACCACTCTCCCATCTCCCACTTGTTTTTCAACACAGTGAAATTCAGCTTCCACACATCATCACTTGTCTGAAACTGCCCTTCCTGGTCCAATGGGCCCTGTCGATACTCATCTCCAGGAGCCCACGGCAACGTTTCACACTGTCAGCCACGCCCCCTTGCTCAGTGCTTGTCTCTCTTGGTTTCCACAATGTCCTCTCCCAGGTTTCCTCATCTCCCTCTGGCTATTTCTTCTCACTTGTCTTTGTGAAATCTGCTTCTGCCCAGGCCTTAAATGCTGATATGCTTTCCAAGCCTTTCTACTTTGAACCCTCTTCTTTTCTACTTCAGAATACCTTGTGGCAAACTCTGCAGGCTGATGACCTTCCATTGCATCTTCTCCTGAACAGCATCCTTTATATGTGACTGTTTACTGGAAATTTCCACTTGGCTATCCCACAGTCACCTCAACCTAAGCACATCTAAAGCAAAACCAATGTTTCCACCTAAATTTCCTTGTGATGCCTTCTCTTTCTTGATTGAAAACATTATAGGCCATCCAAACCAGAAATGTGCATATCATTTGTTGACTCCTTCTTTTCCATCACTACATCCTTCACCCATCCCCAATCAATCGATCCCACAGTCCTATTGATTCTACCTCCCCTCCAGGAGTACCATCTTTCCATAAGTTCAGACCACTATCGTCATGTCCTTTGTGGTCTTCTTGTATCCAATCTTGACCCCTCTTCAAAACTACTCTATACACATGCACCAGAATGCATTTTGTAAAGAAAAAGCTTAGCCATTACCCTTTGATGTCTTCCACCATCACAGTTCCCAAGTTTGGTCCATAACACCCTTCACAGGGACCAACAGCTGGCATAATGGTTATGTTGCTAAATTCCCACATCATTGACCACAGTTCAAGTCCTGGGCCCAGCAGCTTAAAGCTCATGCCAGGCACATGTGCATGTGTTCCCAAAATCTGAAGAGGAGAATGGAGGAGGAGGTATTGCAGCATGGCCATCCTCTCTGGGTGGTGATTTCTCACTTTCTGTCTCTCTGTCCCTCTCTGCCCTTCTGGTGAGCACACACACACACAATAGCAAGTCTCTCAATTAAA
>NW_006159909.1:1852704-1879195 GCF_000334495.1 Tupaia belangeri chinensis | reverse complement strand
TTTCCCTCTTTTCCTCTTTTTTTATCACTTTAAACTCTATTAATACCACATTGTTCACTCATGATGACCCTGCCATCTAGAACATTAACCTTCTTCTTTCCTTTATACAGTTAACTTTTATCTACACCATATTATAATTTACAAAAGGTGTTCAAAAAGTTCATGGACAATGCAAATTATGGTAAAAATTGGGGCCAACACATGGTGTAGCAGTTACATCACTGGACTTCCACATGGCTGACCATGGTTCTGGTCACAAACTGGGTAGCTTGAAAATTATGCTGAGTCCATGTGCATGTGTGCCCAAGATCGCAGGAGCAGAATAGAGAAGAAGGGATTGCAATGTGGTCATCCCCCAAGGGCAGTGATTTATCTCTTTCTTCTTTGCTTTCTTTCTTTCTTTTTTTTTTGGAGATTTTTTTTTGCTATAGGGCGCGTGCGCTCACCAGACAGACAGAGAGACATAGAGACAGAAAGCGAGAAATCACCCCCCAGGGGGGATGGCCACGCCACAATCCCTTCTCCTCCATTCTCCTCTCGGGATCTTGGGCACGCACACACACGCGCCCGGCGTGAGTTTTAAACCACCGGGTCTGGGACGCGAACCACGGTCGACTACGTGGGAGTCCAGTGACATAGGCATTACACCAACTGCTGGTTCCCTTCTTTGCTTTCTTTCTCACTGTCTCTGTCTCTCTCCAGTGAGCACATGTGCCCTAAGGCAAAAAACCTCTAACAAAAAATAGAAGAAGAAAAAAGAAAGAAAAGACTATGTATGGATTTCAAAATGTTTGTGCAGGGCCAGCAGGTGGCATGATGATTAAGGCAATGGATCCCACATGACTGATTGCATGACTCAAGTCACAGGCCCAGTATCTTGAAAAACACACTGGACATGCATGTTTACATGCCTGAAATCCTGAGAGGAGAATGGAAAATGGATTCCAAGCATGGGGATGAGTTCTTTATGTATCTGTTTCTCTTTCTCCAGTGAACACATGTGCTTTTGGGGGGTGGGGGGGAGAAAGAAAGAAAGAAAATAAACTAAAAACTGCACCAAAATAAACTCATACTTTAATTCCCTTTTCCTAGGAACTTTTTGAAGCCTCCTCAGAAATCATTCTTTCCTACCACAAGGTGAACATCCCAGGAGCAGTGGCCAAGTCTTGTTTGTTTTCATATCCTGAGAGCCATGTAGAGCTGCCGGGATGGAGTGGGCTGCTCAATGGTGCCTCTGAATCTGAAGTCATTACCACAGAGCCCGAGCCCTTCTTATCGTGTGGGAAAAGAGGAGGAGGGAGACAATTAACCCTGTTGAGTTCTTAAAATCCAGCAGACACGGTGCCAGGCCTTTTTATTTGGTTGTTTTCTAGCTTAACCTCATCTAATCCTCTCAACAATTCAAGGGGGGTATGATTAATAGCTCTCATTTATAGATGAGGAAACCAAGTTCACTGCTACATGGTGACTTTCTGATTTTTTATAGCAAAGGGACTTCAAGATAATTCCATCCTGAGCATTTCTCAGCAGGTCCAGGGATTTGAGGAATCATGTCTGGTGACTCAAAGACCAGATTAGCCAGCAAGTTCTTCTCTCCCCAACCCTCAAGCTTATCACTCTCCCAGGACAGGATCCTCCTCCTATCTCTGACTACCATCTTGCTTTCTGTATGACTCTCTCTGGCTAAATCAACCCAAGGCCCTGGTTAAGAGCTCCAAGAAGAGGGGAAAGGGGACTCACTGACCAGGAGTCTCCCCTCCAGAGCTGAGGCAGTGGTGACAATAGCAGCAGCCGAAGTGGCCCCAAACCCTGCTTCAGCTCAGGATGCCTCCCACAATACTGCCTGGGCCCCAGGTATCCAATAATAAGAGAAAGATGGGAAAAGGCCATCTCCAAACTCACTTAGAACCTTCTAGAACTCCCCAGCTCTATGAGCTCATCCTCTAGAACCAACTCCACCCTTAGAGGTTTGTAGCCCACCCAAGTGCCTCATTTCAGGGTCCAGGGTCAGGTTAGGGGAACCTAATCCCAATCCCCCTTGCCCACTCCTCTAATACACATAGTACTTTGAGGGATGACTCCCCCACCTCTCACAGATCTTTCAGGTGATTACCCACGCATGATGGGGGATACCCACTGCCTCCCCAGGCAGTCCATCCCATCACTGAACTCCTGTGACTGCTGGAAAGTTCTTCTTCCTGAATGCTGAGCCACAAATGCCTCCGCTCTCTATCTGGATGATGACTGTTCAGTGTGGAAAGGCCCTGGACAACGATTTTGCTGTTGTCCTTAAAGATTGAAGGATGTAGAAGCTAAATGAGGGGCTTATGCTATCCACATGTCTGCCCCACTGGAGCCCCTGCTTGAAGCTGTGAGGCACAGATTTTGGGGTCAGGCTGATGTGGGAAGGAGCACAGGGACTAGAGACTATCGGTGGGTGACCTAGCTTAACCTCTCTGTTTCCTGTATTCTCAGGTGGGGATAATGATACCTACTTCACAAGCTATTAGGAAGGCTCAATGAAGCTATGAAGTGTTTAGGACCCTGGGTATCAATAAATAGTAGTGATTACGCTAAGAGCAGGGCACAACTGTAAATATGTTGAGTTGCATCTTGTTCACCCTATCTGCCTGGGCTGCACTCAAACTAACCAAGGTATTAATAGAATCAAGGGTAGGTACAGCATCAGTATTTCTTTTCTTTTGTCTTTTATTTTTATTTTTATTTTCATTTCTTTTTTCTTTCTTTTTATTGTAGTAAGAACACTTAATAACTATACCCTCTTAATACATTTTTAAGTGTAAAATACATCATCGTCACCTATAAGTACAAGCTTATACAGAAGATCTCTATGGTTTATTCATCTTGCCTGGCTGAAACATGTCCATTAATTAGTAACTCCCCATTGCCCCCACCCCCAGCCATTGGTAACCACATTTCACTACTCATGTCTATGAATTTGACAAGCTTAGATACCTCGTATAAGTGGAATCATGTCATTTTTCTTTGTGTGACTGGCTTTTTAGTATAATGTCTTCAAGCTTCATCTATATTGTTGTATACTATTGGCTCGTTGGGAAAGTCACAATGCATTTTTGCATGAAAAAACTCCTAAAAAGATGTCATGACTTTCATGACAACCTAGTACATAATTTCCTTCGTTTTTTAAGGCTGACTAGTATTCTATTGTGTATATAAGCTACCCTTTCTTTATCCATTCATCTGTGGTGAACATTTAGACTATCTCCACATCTTGGTTATTGTGAATAATGCTTCAGTGAACATGAGAGTGCTAATATCTCTATGTTTTTAATGCCAAAGGGCATGCGAACACACATGTGTAAGAAAGACAGAAAGCACGAAAGACAGAAAGCACCTCACACACACAGGGCCTGGTCATGCAGCAATCCTTTTTCTCCCAGTTCTCCATTCAATCAGAATCCTGAGCAAACATGCTCATCCAGCAAACACACACGTTTGCTCTCCTACAAGGACTCAAATTCTGGTCCGTCCTGTGGGATGTAGTTCCATCTGCGCAGCGTGTAACTGCTGCACTATAGGACCAGCCTCCCAGTATATCTTTAAGATGGTAATTTTAATGATTTGGGATAAATATACACAGGTAGGATTGTTGAATCATATAGTAAATCTATTTTTAACTTATCAAGGGATTTCCATATTGTTTTCCATAGCAGCTGCACCATTTTGCATTCACACCAACAGGTGCAAGGATTCCAATTTCTCCACACTCTTCCCAACATATGTTGTCTTTTGTTCCTTTTGATAATTGCCATCTTGACAGGTGTGAGATGATATCTCATTTTGATTTTACTTTGCATTTTGCTGATGACTAGTGATACTGAGCATTTTCTCACATACCCGCTGGCCATTTGTATGTCTTCTTTGAAGAAATGGAGTTTTGATCTATTTTTCTTTTGCTATAATTGAATACCATAGAGTGGGTAATTTATAAAGAGTAGAGGTTACTTTGGCTCATGGTTTTGGAGATTCGAGACCAGGGGTCATATCTGCTAAGAGACTTCTTGTAGAAGCTCTCTGTAGAGTCCTGAGATGGCACAGAGCACCATCGCATGGTGAGAGAATGAGAGGGAACATGCCTGAATGTCAGCTCTGGTCTCTCTCTTCCGTATAAAGCACCAGTGTTTCATCATGGGGCCCCACCCTAACGACCTTTTCTACTCCTGCTCACCTCCCAGAATTTCCATCTCTAATACCTTAGAGTGTTTCCAGCCTCTACTAACATCATAATAACAACCAAATCTTTTTTTTATTTGGGGGGGGAGGGGATTTTTGCTTTAGGGCATGTGTACTCACCAGAGACAGAGAGGTGGAGAAAGAGGACATGAGAAGTTACTCCCCAGGGGATGGCCACATTGCAATCCCTTCTCCATTCTCCTCTCAGGATTTTGAGCATGCATGCACACGTGTCCTGTGTGAGTTTCAAGTCGTCAGGTCCAGGACTCAAACCATAGTTGACACCTGAGAATCCAGCACCTCACCACCATAGTACCTGCTGGCCCTGCACAACCAAATCTTAATATATGATTTTTGGGAGAACACATTCAAACCATAGCAAAATGTCTTCCTAGTATCAGTATTTCTTTCTTTCTCTTCTTTCTTTCTTTCTTTCTTTCTTTCTTTCTTTTGAAGAGGTTTTTGCTATAGGTTATGTGTACTCTCCAGAAAGACAGAGAAAGAGAGATAGAAAGAGAGAAATCATGCCCCAGGTGGATAGCCACAGCACAGTCCCTTCTTCTTCATTCTCCTCTCGAGATCTTGGGCACACACGCAACGTGCCGGTCATGAGTTTAATCCACTGGGTCCAGGACTCGAACCGCAGTCGACTACATGGGAGTCCAACGACATAGCCATTACGCCAACTGCTGGTCCCAGTACCAGTATTTCTTTCTTTTTAAGTTTACTTATTTCTATCATGAGTTATAGAGACAGAAACAACATCCCAAACAAGGTCTTGACACTGTGACCCACACCAGTCTTCAGCAAGTCCTGGGTCACAAGCAAGTGTGCACCCAGTGTACTTGGGAAAGTCTCTAGACTTGAACAGGGAACCTTTCCATGTGAGATTACTTTAACAAAACATCATCGTGTTTTACCACTGCACTACCATCTGGCCCCCAGGATCACTATTTCTTAAAAACTCCCCACATGATTTCAGTGTGCAGCCACGCTT
Source organism: Tupaia belangeri chinensis (assembly GCF_000334495.1). Taxonomy (NCBI): domain Eukaryota; kingdom Metazoa; phylum Chordata; class Mammalia; order Scandentia; family Tupaiidae; genus Tupaia; species Tupaia belangeri. The sequence continues at coordinate 1,873,983 of NW_006159909.1, read as the reverse complement.
GAGCCTTTACTCAGGGAAAAGAGTGCTGAACTTCAGTTAGGAAACCTGAGTTCAATTTCCACTCTGCCCCTGATTTACTCTTTGATCTTGACACGTTAACCTCCATTTCCTCATTATTAAAGTGGAGTCATGGGGCCACAGGTAATGTAGTGGTTAAGGCACTGGACTCCCACGTGGTCAATTACAGTTCAAGTCACAGACCTGGCAGCTTAAAACTCACACCAGGTAAGTGTGTGTGCATGCCTAAATCCTGAAAGAAGAATGGAAGAGAAGAGAGTGTGGCATGGCCATACCCCAGGGGAGGAGACTTCTCTCTCTCTCTCTCTCTCTCTCTCTCTCTCTCTCTCTCTCTCTCTCTCTCTCTCTCTCTCTCTCTCTCTCTCTCTGTGTGTGTGTGTGTGTGTGTTTGTCTCCAGTGAGTGCACACACCCTATAACAAAAATCTCACTAAAAAAAATGTTTTAAGTGAAGTCATTACCCTGCCCTATCCTGTAAACCTGAGCACCATACTTCATCTCCTCAAACATTGTTTTCCTCCTCTGTAAAATAAAAATAACCCTCCCTCCCTCCTCGCATGGTGTTGGAGCTCAGATGCCTCGATGCATGAAGATGCTTACCACTTGCATCAGTACATTTTAGCTATTGTTTTTACTGCCTGGCCCTTGGTGGTGATTCTGTCTGGTTGAGTTTTTGGGGTTTTACTGCATCAGCCTGCTTTTACTATTTTATCGCTTCTTTTTATTGAGTAATCTTTCAGCTTATTTTATTTTATTGTATGCTTTGTTATTTCCCGGTTGACTTTCACTTTTAAATGGGGAATAAGAAACAGCAGCTCAAAAGGAACAGTTATAAGGGCAGACAAGGCCCCATTGGGGTTCAGTAGGTCTTTATTTCTATACTGAGCTCCGCATAAGTCTCTCCCACATCCCAAAGTGAATGCAAATTCTTGACTACATCTTAGCACATCCTCTGCTGGATCCTTCCAATCTTAAGATCTTCAGCGGCCTCTCTTGCATTCCTGGTTCTCAGTTCTGGGAGCACTTTATAAAAAATACAGACTCCTGGGCTCCATCCCAAAACGATTATATCAAAATTTGGGGGATGGAGCCCAAGTATTGGTACTTATGTTAATACTGCCAGGTGAGTACAAAATGCCACCTGGACTGAGAACTACTGTTTCAAACAAACTTTTAATAATTTGCTAAATGTGTGGCAATATTTTGCATTCATGCCTTATATGAAATGATATAATTTTCATTTTTAATTTTTAACATGTATTTATTTATCCACTTATTTGTTGTGATTTTCAAGCTACAAGGTCTAGGACTTGAACCACAGTAAGCCATGTGAGAATCTAGTGCCCCAGCAAATTCTTGACTACATCTTAGCACATCCTCTGCTGGATCCTTCCAATCTTAAGATCTTCAGCGGCCTCTCTTGCATTCCTGGTTCTCAGTTCTGGGAGCACTTTATAAAAAATACAGACTCCTGGGCTCCATCCCAAAACGATTATATCAAAATTTGGGGGATGGAGCCCAAGTATTGGTACTTATGTTAATACTGCCAGGTGAGTACAAAATGCCACCTGGACTGAGAACTACTGTTTCAAACAAACTTTTAATAATTTGCTAAATGTGTGGCAATATTTTGCATTCATGCCTTATATGAAATGATATAATTTTCATTTTTAATTTTTAACATGTATTTATTTATCCACTTATTTGTTGTGATTTTCAAGCTACAAGGTCTAGGACTTGAACCACAGTAAGCCATGTGAGAATCTAGTGCCCCAACCACCACACCACCTGCTGGCCCCAAATCCACTCTTTCTGTCCCAACTCCCTGGCTAACTCCTTCTTCCTTAAAACATTGCTAAAGCTTGACTTGTTCCTTGGATTCTCTGGGCCGAGGTATAGGATTCTCTACTTTCTTGCACAATATCCAGTGCTGATTTATAATCTCCACATTTATCACATTCTATCAGTATCTTCTTTCTACATCATTCCCATCAGAGTAGCAGATGGCTTATGTGTCTCTCATGCCTAGTTTCCTGGTATCAAGAACAAAGATAAGTGCAGAGTGAGTAAAGAAATGAAAAAACTGAATGAAAATCACCTATTCAGTTGATGCAGAAGAAACAGCCCAAAGGACTTGATCAGGAGAGTGCTGAGGCTGGCTACAAAGAGCATGCGTGGCAAGACCACTCTCTGGATGCTCTGTCACACTGTGGACCATGAAAACGTGAGCCTTCCTGTAGCTGTAAGTTAGGAGAGCCTAGATTTGAGGTTCTAGAGAAAGGCCCTCATTCAATCCTCTCTACACTTAGTCCGCAGAGAGCAGAATCACCCTCTTCTCCATGAGTTGTCCCTTGTTCTTTTCATCAGTGGTCTCAAAGTGTGGCCATGACTACATGACATTATGGTCAGAGAACCGAGATGTATAACGTCATTTACCACTACACTAAACAGTCCTCTCCCACCTTACCGTTGGGTGTTGTGTCTCCTTTATCTTTCTATTTTCCCCCATGATGGTTCATTTTACGTGGACACTTGACTGGCCCATAGGACTTTTGGCCAAATGTTATTCTGAGTATTTTTGTGAGCACATTTTTGGATGAGATCGACATTTAAATTGGTGGACTGAATAAGCAGATTGCCTTCCCTAATGTGGAATGGGCCTCATCCAAGCCATTGAAAGTCCAAAGAGAGGAAAAGGCTGACCCACCTCTGCGTACAAGAGAAGTCTTCCCATCTGACTGCCCTCCAATTGAAACATCAGCTTTTCCTCCTGCCTTCAGACTCAAGCCGAAATATTGACCCTTCCTGGGTCCTGAGCCTGTGACTTTCAGACTGAAACTGCCATCAGCTTTCCTGCATCTCCAACTTGCCAAACTCACCCTATAGATCTTGGGACTGCCTTCATAATTGTATTTAATTCCTCATCATTTCTCTCTCTCTTTCTCTCTCTCTCTCTCTCTCTCTCGCAAGCACACACTCCCTATAGCAAGAATAATATATATATGTATATATATACACATATATGTCATATTATATAACATCATAATAGGCTATATCATATAGCCTAGATGTATAGTCTACTACACCATCTAGGTTCATGTAAGTATACTCTCTGATGTTTGCATAAAAACAAAATCACTTCATGATGCATTTTTCAGAATATACCCTTGTTGTCAAGTGACCCATGACTGTATGTCTGTATATACATACATACAGTCTATCGGTTCTGTTTCTCTGGAGAACCCTGACTGACATGCCTCTCCTGTGAAGTTGGTAGAAAATCAATTAACAGCCATTAGCTTCCTCAGTCCACACCAACTCTCCTCCTTGACTTGGTGCCTGTACATGCTGGTATTCTCCTCTCTCTCCTCATGATTTGTGACTTCTGCAATACAGGCCAGCAGACTGAGAGCAGCCACACCTTGGCTGGAGTCCTGATTGCACCCACCTCACTAGCTCTGTGGCCTTGGCAGTTAATTAGCCTTGTTGAGCCTGAATATCCTCACCTGTGAAATGAAAGGAACTGCCATCCCAGGGGTTATTGAGGGGACTAAAGTGATAACAGGCAAAGCATCTTATATAGTACCTGGAACCAAGCAGACACTCAAGAAAATGTAGGTTTTAAGTTATTGTTATTTGGGGAACGAGTAAACAAAGAAACAAGGAAACCATGTTTTCTGGAACTCTACTTGAATTGTCAAAAAAGATTCTGAGTAACGGCCTAAAGTATATTACAAAGTAATAGCATGGGCTTGTTTTAACTGATCAGAGCCCTTTTCCTCACCCGGTTTTGAGCTGTGTTGGCCACTGCTGAAATTGCAAGATCTCTGGATAAGCAGGGAATTACTCTACTCACATTCATCTTCTTGGACTTACATCCTAGGGATTTTCTCTCAGGGAAACTGATATAGCCTAAAGAAAAAGAAAAGGTATCAGTCTTGGGAAAAGTGCTTGTTCATCCCTTTCCTACTCACCATTCCCATCCTGATCTCCCCCCCGGGGGTCAAAGATGGCCCTCCCATATGTGTGCCCACCATTCTGCTTAGCACCCTCATCATATCTTATCTGAGACTGCAGGCCTTTCCTCACTGGTCTCTATATACCAGAGGGCTCCTTCAAAATGGTAGGGCTGAATATACCATTCCCCATTTTTTAACTTTTTATCGGGTCCCCATGACCTGCAGCACCAAACCATCTCTCTCTCAATTCAGCAGCCCAGATGGTCCTCCAGTCTATCCTCTTCTATTTTCCCAACATCAACTCCCAATCACTTCCCCCAGCCTCTGGTCTCTGACAGCTCTGAACTCCAACTCTTCCCCAAACTCATCTACCTAGAAGCCCTTCCTCCTAGTACCAAATAATTTTACTTCATCCTTCAAAATCAGCTCAGGTTCCAATTTTCATATAAGGAGTTAACCTAGCATTCTCTACCTCCTGAACTCTCCAATCTATTTCTTGTTCCTGCACCCTACGTGTATCTCTTTCACAGAATCACCACATCACACTATCATTTATGGTGTACATGACTGTGGCCCTGACTGTGAGCTCTTCCAGAGCAATGACTATGTTATATTTATCTCTGTATTTCCTTGACCTGTTAATGGATGAAGCACCAGAAGGCACTGAAGAGAGGTTAAGCAAATGCATTTGAAAACACACAGGTTAAGCAGGGAAGAAGATTAATGCAACGGTAAAAGGATAGCATAACAGAGATCTTCATGGTGACAGAATATTCGGTGTCTCGACTGGGGTGTTGAGTACACAAATATACACGCTACGCAAACACATACTGTAGTGTCCACATCCTGATTTTTCTATTAGACTACATTTATGGAAGATGTAAACATGGGGAAACTGGATGAAGGGTATGCTGAATCTCTGTACTATTTTTGCAGCTTTCTGATCTATAATTATTTAAAATTAAAAATTTCTTGCAAAAGAAACACAAACGCTGGATGGTGGTGCAGTGGTCATGCAACTGGACCCAGGTGGTAAAGGTCCCGAGTTCCACCTGAAGCATGCCAGATGCATATACACATCTGTGATTCGGAATGATTGAGGCTAGAGGTGGATTAAAGTATGGGGATGGGAGTGCCTATCTCTCTCTCTCTCTGTCGCTGTCTCTCTATCTCTCATAGAAGAAGCAAATAAACGTTAAAGAAATTCTTAAAATGAAAAACACAGGGACCAGCAGTTAGTGTAATGGCTATGTCGCTGGACTCTCATGTAGTCGACCATGGTTCACGTCCCGGACCCAGTGGCTTAAACTCACGTCGGGCGTGTGTGCGTGCATGCCCAAGATCCCGAGAGGAGAATGGAGAAGAGATTGCGGCGTGGCCAACCCCCCTGGGGGGTGATTTCTCGCTTTCTGTCTCTATGTCTCTCTCTTTCTGGCGAGTGCATGCGCCCAATAAGAAAAAACCTCTCCCAAAAAAAAGGAAAAAAAAACAGGTGATTTTTATCATTCTGGCTAATGTAATAAAATAATTTAGAAGTGAGGCTGTCAGCTTCAAAATTTTTCACAAAGTTTAAGATTAGTTTAAATTGGCTGGCTAGAAAGTGAATGGGTACCGCAGAGACATCATCCGGGTGTGCTTCAATAGCCAGTTGGTTTAGAACTCACACATTTCTGGTCTAAAGGTCATGGCACAGTGCCTAAGCAGTAGTGCCCTGGGTAGAATCAAGGTCAGTGCAGTTATGGGAGCTGGACAACTTCTAGATTTCATCCATGCTATCTGACCAAGACAGAAAGGGGCCGAGATGATGGAAGAAAACAGCTTGACCTAGCCACCACTTTGGGAAGCCAAGCGACCTAAAACTCTGAGCCTATATCCTGCCGCCTCTATTGGAGGTGCTAAAGAATGAGGCTTCCGAGTAACCTGACATCTTAAAAACTGGAAGGCCTCTACAAACAGGGGCCTCTAAAAGCCTGAGATTCCTAGCAACCAGGCTAGAGTAAGAACCTAATGACTTCAAGAGCCCAGAGCCCTAAGAGCCTGGGGCCTTAAAAAAGGGATATCTCTAGTAACTAAGGCCTTTGAGGAACAAAATACCTTTAATAAATTGAAATTTTAAATAACCTGGGGCTTCTAACAACCCGAGACCTATAATAAACTAAAACTCTTAGCAACTTGGGTTGCCTAGCAACCTAGGGACTCTAATTATCAGAGATTCCTAGCAACCAGGAAGATTACACAACCTGGAGACCCAGTACACATTCAACCCTGGAATCAGACTGCTTCTCACTCTTGCAGTGGTGCGCATTGAATATTGAAGCAGTGCGATCTAAGAGAGAGAGCCAGAATTGGAAACCAAAGGCCATGTTTAACATTCTGATTTTGCCCATTATTAACTATATATCCTATGGCTTAAATTCCCTGACAGTGTCTCTACATATAAAAAGAGAATGGCAATTATAATATCTACCTCGTACCATTATTGCAACCATCAAGTAAGAAGGTTATGAAAAAGCATTTTCACAGCTATACAAATGCATGTTGCCATGTCGGTCAGCACTCTCTCCCCTCCCATCACCATGCATACCGCATTTTGACAATTTTTCCAAAATGCGTTTCCCAGTTGTTTCAGCCTCACTACCACTACAGTCCCAGACTGCTCCTCTTCATTATGTACTTACCGCCAGTTCTTTCCAACACACGAGTCCCATCATGTCACTTTGGACCAAAGGCTTCCCCCTGGCTCCCTGTTGTCTTGAATTCAAGTTCAAACTCATTAGCATGGCACATAAGCTTTTCATGATCAGACCCTTTCTTTCTAGTTTCATCTTCTTTTTTTTAAATTTGCTATGGGGAGCATGCACTCACCCAGGAGAGACAGAGTGAGAGAGGGAGATTGGGAAAGCACCCTCTCAGGAATGACCATGCCACAATCTCTTCTCCTCTATTCTCCTCTCAGAACTTTGGGCATGCACACACACACACACACACACCTGGCGTGTCTTTCAAGTTGCCAAGTCCGAGACTGAACTGTGCTATCAGCCTTGTGGGATCCAGCTCTCTGAACCACCACGCCATCTGGCTGGCCCTCCAGCTTCATCTTGAATCACTCATCCAACCCCAACTTCCCATTGCTCTACTCTTATAACAAATGTGAGAGGTAGGTATTGCCATCACAGTTCCACAGATAACGAAAGTGGAACTGAAAGAAGTTACCCACGTGCTCATTAGCCTTGAAGCAGTGATTTAGGACTACGTCTGACTCAAAAACCCAAGATATTTGAGTAATAATACTCCAGAGACCATCACTGTTTGCTCAAAATTCCAAAAATATGATTCTCTTGTTAATCTCTCTTTTTATAAAGTTATTTCTTCATCAGTGAGAAAAATGGATAGAGACAGATAAATAGCAACCCTGAAAGGTCTCGATCTTAAGATAACCCCCAGCCTCAGCTGTTCCTGGATCATGGGCGCACACGTGCTCAGCATTAGTTAGGGAGCTCTCGGATGTGAAAGCTCAACCTTTCCTAAACCAGCTTTGGTCTTGGCTCTAAGCCCTTCCACTTTATTCTGTAAGGAGCCATGGACACTGCTCTACTTTAATGAAACTTGAGGTTTTACCTAACAAATACACCCACACACACATACACACGCAGAGTAAATCTAAGAAACTATTAAAATCACACTTACAGATGGGGCTGGCAGGTGGCGTGGTGGTTAAGGGTGCTGAACTCCCATGTGGCCAACCACGGTTGGAGTCCTGGACCTGGTGGCTTGCGTCCTCGCTTCCGCTGGCTCTCCGCTCTCGCTCTCCACTCTCGCTCTCTCCCTTTCTGGTCAAATTAAAAACATAGAGAGAAAAAGAAAGTTAAATGAAACAATTCTTCACAAATAAAATCTCACCTACAGATGCATAACCTATGGACCATCTCATTTGGCTCATGCCGTGATTTTAGGATAAATAGTTGGAAAGCTGCCTCTATGTCATTGCTTCTCAAAAAGGCTGAGTTATTAACATTTTAGTTGCTAAAAGGGCACTTTTATTAATATTCTTCCTGTCAATAGAGCAGACTCATACGTCTTCTAAGAATATACATTTTCCTCCATACCCCTCAATAAAACTCTTTTTTTTTATTACTTTTATAAAGACATGGCAGTGGGCTGGACAGTGATGCAACAACAGTAAAACGCTATTTGCTATGAGGCCGACCCCATGGGGAGGTGCTGGGTTCCCATTCAGAGACCTTCCTGAGTACCCTGGGCATGAGTGTATCCATGATCTGGGGTTGACTGAGGCTGAGTGTGGATTGTGGCCTCAAGACTTTATTGAGGATGCTATCTCTTTTTCTCTCACCCATAGAGGAAATACGCTTTTAAAAAGAGACAGGGTCTCACTGTATCCTCCTTCCTCCTGAGTCACTGGGATTGCAGGCACACACCACTGCACCTGGCCTTTATCTTGGGACAGTAGTCAGACTTGGGCTTCCCACGTGGCCCCAGCCTGAGTAGCATAGCATCTGATCAATATGTTCCCCCATGGTTGGGCCTGCTGTCATTTCTTAGTAAACATCTTTATTTGCCCTGATTGAGCCTCAGGGTTGAGGGCATGAAAAGCCTGAATGGAAGAGCAGGAAGATAGCGCATCACCAGTGCAATCCAATGTCTTCATTTTACAAACTTGAGGACCAAGATCCTCAAAGGAAAATGAATTGCTCCCAGGCCCACAGGAAGAAGAACCAGGGCAGGAACCAAATTTAACATTCCAGAGCCTAACTATGTACTGATACTTCTTGTGGATGACTGAGAATGCACAGGAGAAACCCTTTGACATTATCGCTCATGGGCTTGGTGGTTGTTGAATGAGAACACTTTTCGTAAACCAGTTTCCTTGAACTCTTTTTCCATGCTGATTTATTATTGATGTTTCTTTTTTAATGTTTATTATGCACCTACTATGTGTAAGGCAATTAACCATATGTTATTCCCTTTTTTTCTCACACCAGCATAGGAATGGTGAAGGAGGGATTATTCCCATCATGGAGTTAAAGAAGTAGAGGTGAGGAGACAGTTTGTGTTTCATTTTGTTTCATTGCATGTGGAGATTCAAAGCAGCATAAGCAAACCAACAGGCAGGGAACTAGAAAGCATAGCAAGAGGATGATGGCATCAGGAACGGCTATACAGGTCATCCAATCAGGTCAGGAAACTGAACATGGCCTAGAGAAATGAGATAGCACACCATGTAGATGGTAGAAACAGAAGGAACCAGACCTGGACTGCTCTATGCTGTATTATCAGAATGTCTCGATCTTGGCATGATCAACATTTTGGGCCAAATAGTTGCCTTTCATCGTGGGTGGGAGAGAGCTTCCTGTGCGCTACAGGATGTAGTGTTTCTAACGTCTATATTCCAAATGCCAGCAGTATTCTCCCTCCCCAGTTGTAATAAGTAAAAATGTCTTCAGACATTGCCACCATCCCCACGGGAGGAGGGTAAAACTGCCCCCTGTTGTATACAACTGTCCCCACCACTGTATACAATACCCATTTAGGCCCACTGAACAGCATACAGAGGAAACCCAAGTCAAGAGAATTACATTTTTTTGAAACTTTTTCAGAGGCAGCGATGGATCTCAGGCTTTGCAAGCAGCCTGGAGAGATGGAAAGAATTTGGACATGGACCTACTTTTTGGTTTTTGATCCATTCTTAAGAGAAATATTTCTGTCAGAAAAAAAAAATTCCCCATTTTAACACTTCTAGTTATTACAAGTGGAGGTTACAGAACCTTGATGCCAAGTCTTACCTAAGTCCAGACCTCACCTCGGCCATTCTCTACTAAGGGAGCTAGTTGTCAATTGGGATAACAATGCAAACCAGTTGGGAAGGAGCCTGTGAATTTCAAGTGAGATAAAGCATCCAGTAAGTGCTTAATTACTGTTAGCTATTGTTACTGGGTGGCAATCAATGCACATCTGTGCTGGCATTTAAGATTCCCATGAGAAGTCACAAGACATTTTCAGTCCCCATTATGGGAGTCAGGTGCTGGTGTGGCAGTAACACAACTGAACTCACACAGGAAAGGCTCTGGGTTCACATCCTGAGACCTCCCTGAGCACACTAGGTATGCATGGCCATGCTCCAGGTCTGCTAAAACGGGAGATGGATGGTTGCATGAGTGCCTGGTTGGCGGTTATGTATGATTATACTTTCTCATGGAAGAAAGAAATAAACTTAGAAACAAACAAAAAATATGATTCCATAAGAAAGATGTTTTGGGGGGAACCAGCAGTTAGCGTAATGGCTATGTCGCTGGACTCCCACGTAGTCGACCGCGGTTCGTGTCCCGGACCCGGTGGCTTAAAAGTCACGCCGGGCGCGTGTGCGTGCGTGCCCAAGATCCCGAGAGGAGAATGGAGGAGAAGGGATTGCAGCGTGGCCATCCCCCCTGGGGGGTGATTTCTCGCTTTCTGTCTCTATGTGTCTCTCTGTCTGGCTAGCGCACGCGCCCTATAGCAAAAATCTCTCCCAAAAAAGAAAAAGAAAAAAAGAAAGATGTTTGGCTGCCTCTGCTATGCTCCCACCTACAACACACACACACACACACAAACACACACATGATTTTACATATAAGAAAGCTAACATGATTTTTTAATCTAGATAAGGATCTTTTGTGACCTGAGCGATGGGGGCAGAAACGTGTTTTTCCAGTATCTTCTCCCTTCTTCCTCCACTGCGCTTCCAAGAACACACCCATTAAAAGAGGTTAAAATGACTGCTCTCAACCATTTAATGTGAGAAAGGCATCATCAGACCTCTGAGCCTCTATTAAAAAAAAAAAAAAAAAAAGCAGTGTTGTAAAACATAGTCTGCCCATGGTTAAGCCAAGACCATCTTTTATTGATTAAAGGTCAACAAGAATGTAGATAAGTTAAGCTATGCAGAGACCTAACATTCTGAAATGCCAAGTCCTAAGGCTAAAAGTCTAAAACCAATCATTCAAAATACAAGGAGATGTAACCCTGGAGGAATGATCAGAGCCTAAGCCCCTCTGCTGGGTCTGAAATCCAGATCACCAGCATCCTGCTAAGGCACTCTCAGAGAGAGCTGAAACTGAGCTCTGAACTGACCCTGCTAAAAACAGAGTCCTGCAAACATGCGTGGAGTTAAGTGACTCTAAGTAAGGCAGACCCATGAACTCTGAAGTGTGTATTCCGGCTGCTGGCAGTACCGAGAGAGTCAGGCTTAACAAGAGACAAAGACAGACAGGAAGACAAAGGAGACCGTTGGGGACAGAAGCACCCACATGAGAAGAGGGACAAGCAACAGCTACCCAGATTTGGTTCCTTAAAAATACTAAGGGCACAGCAGTACTGCAACTGGACCCACATGAGAAAGGAACTAGGTTCATGTCCTGGGACCTCCCTGAGCACAGTGGGAGCACACATGTGTGCCCAATCTGGGCTAATGAAAATGGGGCGAACTGCAGTGCAAAAATCCTATGGGTCTGTGTGTGTGTGTGTGTGTGTGTGTGTGTGTGTCCTCTCATGAAATAAATAAGTAAACTTTTAAAGAAATTTTAAATAAGAAGTAGAAACCTGTTTTTCTCCTGGTTAATCCTCTATCCAGATAAGGTAGGTTTAGTTATTACTCAGTTTCCTCATCAGACAAAACCAATTTATGCAAAAGCAATGAGGCTATTTCAAAAACTTTTATCTAATTATCAAAAAAAATTCAGGAACCAGCAGTTGGCGTAATGGTTATGCCGCTGGACTCCCATGTAGTCGACTGCGGTTCGTGTCCCGGACCCGGTGGCTTAAAACTCATGCCGGGCACATGTGCGTGCATGCCCAAGATCCCAAGAGGAGAATGGAGGAGAAGGGATTGCGGCGTGACCATCCCCCCTGGGGGTGACTTCTCACTTTCTGTCTCTATGTCTCTGTCTGGCTGGCGAGCGCACACGCCCTATAGCAAAAACCTCTCAAAAAAAAAAAAAAATTCAATGGGCGACCTTAACAAGTACCCTATTCCTGTGAGTCTGGGGCAAGGGGGTGAGAATAAGCCAGGTCATAGTTCAGGGTAGAGTTGAGTAAAGGGAGAATTTCAGCTCCAGGATTGGGCCTCTGGAGAAGGCAGCCCTAAAGGCTCAAGAGGCTTAGTACGAAAGGTGAGGTAAGTTCAAGGGTGAGAGCAACAAATGTCGGAAAAACTGTCAGATCTGGGATAAAATGTGGAAACAGCCAGTCAAGGCTGAGCAGCAGGTGCACACGAGGCATTTCCCTGGAAAATCTGTCCATGAAGGGCAAGACCTTATCAGAAAGTGGGTCAGGAAGAAAACAGGTAACTGGCCCTGTTCCCTTGTTTGCCGCTCTCTGCTTAGTGCCTAATCCAGACGCTGGTATGTAATAGGTGCTTAATAAACATTTGTAAAATGAATGAATGCAATCAACGGGTAGGCAGACATAGAGAACTAAAAACTATGCAATTCTGCAAGTCTACTGTAGGGTGTGGTCTAACCAATCACTTAGTATTTTAACTTTCTGGAATGAGCTTCTCATAGAGCCTATGGGAGAGGAGAGGAGAGAGGTCACATGAATGGTGCTAACCTGTGGCTCAGTTCTAGAAACAGCACCCAAGATGCCTGCCCAGAAGGTGCTGCTAAGATCATAGTGAAAAGTCAATAATAATAAAAAGCCACTGCTACGGTTCAAATGTTCCCTCCATGTTGAAATCTAATTACCATTGTGACAGTATTAAGAGGTGGGACTTTAAAGAGGCAACAAGATTATGAGGGTTCTGCCCTGATGAATGGATTCATGCCATTATGATGGGAGTAGGCTCCTGAAGAAAAAAAAAAAAAAGTTCCGTTTCCTTTTCCCTCTGTCTCAAGTACTCACTTGTTCTTCTGCCTTCCCCGCTAGGATAACCCTTGGACTTCCCAGGCTCCAGAACTTTGAGCCAAATAACTCAGTTTAACTCAATAAATTACCCAGTCTATGATATTCTGTTATAGCAGCAGAAAACAGGTAAGACAGTTACTATCTCCCTGGTGGGAGACTCAGGATATGAAAGTCAGGACAAAGACCTCCCTCACCAAAATCAGAGTCAGGCAAGGAGCTACAATTGCAACATTCAGCCAATTAAGGCCAAGCCATGGAACAAACCAGGTTTGTTTGTTATCTTACTGTCTGACATTCCTCACAATTAGATGTGGCCTCGATCACCTTCTTTACACCTGATCTCTAAGGGATACTCCTCTGAGTCACACATTGAGACCAACTATCAGAGAGGGTCTGCTCCTGATTAAACATTTCTTCAGATCCCTGCATCTTGCAGGAGGGTATTCCAATGTCTTCCGGAACAGAAAACAATTTAAAGAACCAATTATCACTCATTCATTCCATGAATCTTAGAGGTTTTGCAGAGGTGACCCAGAAGGCACTACAGGAGAGAAAAAAGGAAGTTGAGCGGGCAGGGTCCTATCCACCCCCACTTCATTCAGGCCAGCTTCACTTTTCTCTATATTGCATATTAATATTAAAATTCCACACTAAGGCTTTGTTTCAAGAAAAGATTATGAAACTTAAAAATGTCTGCTGACTGTGGTAGATTGACTTATAGGTCCCAGATTTTCACTCCCCTATAGTATAGTTATACATCCACACTTTTGCCATGGTTTCATAAAAACCAGAGTGTATTCCCCCACACCTTGACTTTAGGCTTGCATATGCTTGGACTGAAGGATGGTCACACGACACTAGCCGAGACTTAAAATGGGTACGTGCCATTGGATCAACACTCTTGAGCTCCTGTCTCTTTCCATGAGAAAAATTTGCTTCAACTATAAATCCAAGAAGAATGAGAGGTTTGTGGGGGCAGACCTGGACCTAACGCTCAGCTTGGAGTCTAACAGAGCTGAAACTGGTACAGATCAGCCAAACCCTAATCAACTTGCAAGCCTATAACCCCAAAATAAACGCTTGGTGTAAGCCACTCAATTTCAAAGCCGTTTGTTATGCAACAACATAACTGACTATACAATGCCCTTTAAGAACCCGTCTAGGGGCCGGAAGGTGATGCAGTGGATAAGGGCACCAGACTCCCACATGGCCGACCACAGTTCAAGTCCCAGACCTGGTGACTTGCTTTCTCACTTTCTCTTTCTCTCTCTCTCTTGCTCTCTCACTCTCTCACTCTGTCCCTCTGTGGTCAAATTAAAATAAATAAATTTAAATTTAAAAAAAATGTTTTTTAAAAAGACCTGCCTAGTACTATTACATTTTTTAGAAAAAGAATCTGACTATTTTAAAAGGTGAAAAAAGTTTACCAAAAACTTAAGTACCACTTGGATGTACCACTTTGGACAGCGATTTCAAGCTATCCAGTAAAGCTGAAGATACCTTAGCACTCAACAATTCCACCTCTAGGCAACTGCACAACATAGAGCAGGGGCTGGAAAACTTCAGTAAGGAAGCAGAGAGTAAATATTTCAGGCTTTGGAAGCCATGCGGTCTCTGTTGCAACCGCTTAATTAACTGCCATTTTAGTGTGAAAGCAATCATAGGCAACATTTAAATGAGTGTCTGTGACTGGCTTCCAGTAAAACATTTTAAAGGACACTGAAACTTGAATTTTATATAATATTGACATGCTGCAAAATAGACTTTTTACTACGATTTTTTTAAAGAGAGATTTTTGCTACAGGGCACGTGCACTCACCAGAGAGACAGAGAGAGACCAGAGAGACAGAAAACGAGAAATCATCCCTCAGAGGAGATGGTTATACCATAATCCCTTCTCCTCCATTCTCCCCTCGGGATTTTGGGCACACATGTACACGTGCCCGGTTTCAGTTTCAAGCCACTGGATCTGGGACTGGAACCATGGTTGACTACATGGGAGTTCAGTGATGTAACCATTGTGTCATCTGCTGGTCCCATTTTTTACTATGTTTTCAGTAATTGAAAATGACTCAGTAGGTGAATGGGTAAGCAAAATGTGGAACATACATGTAATGGAATATTGCTGAACCTTAAAAAGAAAGGAAATTCTGACCCAAGCTTCAGCATGGATGAACCTTGAAGACATTATGGTAAGGGAGAAGAGTCAATCACAAAGAGATAGACACTATGTGACTCCATTTCCATAAGAAACCTACAGTAGTTGAACTCACAGAGACAGGAGGTAGAATGGTGGTTACCAGGGCTGTGGGATAGGGGGAATAGGGCATTATAGTTTAACAGGTAAGAAGTTTCAGTTTGGGAAGATGAAAACATTCTGTCAGTGGAAGGTAGTGATGGTGGCCCAATGATGAGAATGGACTCGATGCCATGGGACTGTACACTAGAAAACAATGAAAATGGCCAATCTGATGTTACGCATTTTTACCATAATTTTCAACATTTAAATTCAATTTCTTTTTTTTAGAGAGGTTTTTGCTATAGGGTGCATGCACTCGTCAGAAAGACAGAGAGACAGAAAGCGAGAAATCACCCCCCAGGGGGGATGGCCACACCGCAATCCCTTCTCCTCCATTCTCCTCTTGGGATCTTGAGGACATAGCCCTTCTCCTCTTGGGATCTCAGCGACATAACCATTACGCTAACTGCTGGTCTCTTAAATTCAAATTTTAAAAAACAATAGTGTGAACAATGGTGTCTTAATTCAGGGCCCTACACAAAAACAAGTGGTCACCAAATTGACCTACGGACCACAGTTTGCTGATACCTGCCCTGCAAAAACTCTCGCATGTGCCTCAGGACACATGTACAAGGATTCATCACTGCCTTTTCCAGGTTATAAAAACAAAAAGGAAAGAAAGAAATAGCCTAAACATTCAACAACAGGGAAACTGAGAAGTACATTGTGGTATATTTATCCAATGGAATACCTAATGATAAATAAAACCCCACTTAATAATGCTATATTATATTCATAGATACATGAATATGTAGTAAAAGCATAAAAAATACACATAAGAATGATAAATACTGAATTCATGGTAATAGTTTTCTCCGAGGAGGGAGAGAAATGGGGATGGGAGTGAAATATATAGAGTGCTTCAATTATATCAGTAATGTTTTATTTCTTTAACTGAGATCTGATGCAAATATGACATAATGTTAAGATTTGATAAAACTTAATGGTAGGTAAATAGGTATTCATTATGCTCCTTTCTATTCTTGTCTGATCTTTGAAATAGTTCATGATGAAAAAATTAATTTAAAAAAAATAGAAGGCTGAAAAAGCAAAAAAGAGGAACAATTTTTTAAGGAGAAAAAAGGATCCATTAATTTCAAAACATGCCAGTAGTGGCAGCAGGCATAACAGGAGAGGCAGTCAGTTTGCCTCGCTGGTCTTTCCTGGCTCGCCCAGTCCTCAGCCCACCAGCCCAGACCTTGGGCACAAACCTGATGCAGGGACCCATGTCTGGAGCCAAAGGATGGCTCTGCACATGGGTCCATCCCTCTTTGCTCAGAGAAGAAAGGCCAACAGAGCCCAGACCACCCATATATCGTCAGCATCCTCCAGCCACAACCCAGGTTTCTAGAAAGCAGGACGCCCACACTCAGAAAGCATGAGAAGTCATCTTAGGGCTGCAGGATGTTTCATTACCAAAACCCCAGATTCTCTCAATGACCTGCAGAGATGGAAAAAGACAAGCCAGGCTTCCCTGGGGAATCCACCATCAACTCAGTAACATTTATTGACCTCGGTTCTAGTCCATATTTAGTGCTGTCAGTTAGGATTAGGTTAGACTGCAAGTAAGAGGGGACCCAAATAGCAGTGGCTTAAACAAGACAGTTTATTCCTGCCTCATGCGAAATAAATCCAGAGATGTATAACTCAGGATAGTGGAAAGATGCTATCAGTCCTAGGGAGTGACCCGCACTGGCCCAAGGTGACAGTTAGCTCTCCTGCTACCAGATGTACTTTCTAAGCAGCAAGACTGGGGGAAGGGGTATTGGTTTCCTACCTTTCAAAGGAGACTCCCAGAGAGTACCTTGTGATCTTTCCACTAACATCCATTGGCCAGACATAATTCAATGATAATACAGCTCCAGAGATAGCTAGGAAATGAATGTAGTCTTTTTCTGAAACATCCTGGGCACAACTGAAAGTTAGGGGGGGTTCTATTACTAAGAAAAAGAGGAGACAGGTTAGAACAACACAATGATCTTTGTCACAATCACAAAGTTACTGTGTGGCTGACCTTGAGCGATTGATTGTAATCACTCCATGAAAAAGGGGAGGGGGCAGCCTAACACCCAGAGAAAAAGTACATGAACTTGGGTCCTTGCCCTGCATGGGTCCTTGGCATGCCATACTCCAGCTAGTTATGCACGTTGGCAGCCAGCCATCCCTACAGCACCTGGCTCCGCCTTCTGGGTGAGGCTGTGCTCTGAACTTTACTCCCAAACAGGAAAACTTTCTTCTCTGTGTACTGGAGATAAGGACAGCTACGCAAGTTCACACCCAGGAGTCCATCCGGGCAGGGTACCACAGCCAACAGGAGGCCTAAGGGATAAGAAATGTCTTCTCCAATGTCAATCTTCCCAAGAGGAGTAGATCAGACTCTCAGGGACCATGTGCAGGTCTGTCCTTTATCAAACGGAGCAAACCATGATAGGGAAGCAAGACCCTGAAAATGGTGCTGAAAAACCTGAGTTCTCATCCCAAATCAGCTACGAAGCCATTCTGTAAACTTGCACCAATACCTCAACCTCTCAGTGGGAGTAATCCCATGCCATAAAGGGTCTTTCATCTGTTATGAAGATTATATAAAATAATGTGTGCAAGGTATTTAAAACAGCTCCCATCAGCAGATGAGGACTCAGTCCCTGGGAGGCCCCCTTGTCTCTTCAGGTTTCTGTCTGCTATGTTGTTGTAATAATGAGTCCCACAAATGATACGATTACTGCCCTCTTTTTTATTTTTGGTTTTAGTCCTAAGCATACCTTGTATTTCTAAACTTACTGAGTTAACCTTTGAACCTTGTCACACTGTTTATATTTTTATGGCTTATCACACCTTCACACGATGACAGATGTTCAAGGCTCCAAGTAGCACATTCCCCTCCTCTCCTCCAAGCTCCAAGGAGACCAAATTGATGGCATAGACACACAGGAATCGCAAGCCAAATGCGAAGCAAATACCAAGGTTATTCATCTACTCTGGCATGTGCCAGCTGTCAAATCACTGGCTTTTATATCATTTGTGTTAGAGAATTTAGATCAGGTCATGGGTGTAAGTGGAACCTCCTAACTCTCACCTAAATCTCCATATTGGGATCAATACCCTCACACACACACACCCCTCAAGGCCTGCCAGCAGAAATGTGATAAGGCATACAGAGGTTGCTCAGCAGTCAGATAAGGGTGCAAATCTTCTAGAAGTCAGTCCTGAACCCACCAGACCAAATGTTCTCCACATTGAGACATAGGTGAACGAGGGTCCATTGAGTCTGACAATGAGAAGTCAGAGAAGAAGTGGCTAACCTGTTTCCAATTCTGAATCACAGTAGCCTTGT
This sequence comes from Tupaia belangeri chinensis, assembly GCF_000334495.1. Taxonomy (NCBI): domain Eukaryota; kingdom Metazoa; phylum Chordata; class Mammalia; order Scandentia; family Tupaiidae; genus Tupaia; species Tupaia belangeri. Next base: position 1,855,482 of record NW_006159909.1, on the reverse strand, counting down.
CCACTCAAGAAAAGGTTACCTAGTCAATACTGGCCTCTGTCCAGCCAGTCTAGGTATTCCTCTTCCTGGGTAGGAGCAGAGAACAATATGGAGAGAAACACTACACATACTCAAACACTCATTCATCACAAGAAGAGAAAGTTTGAGTGAAATTGCTAAAGATGAGAAGGAGAGGAAAGAAGTTGCCTCTTGACTAACCGGAGAAGTCTCCCACAGTGACTCCCGGGACACAGTAGAGTGTGGTCTTGCTGTAGTCACTTTCCTACATTTCTCCTTCCCGTTGGGATTTTGGATGCACACACACACACACACACACACACACACATACACACACACTGTATTTTTCAAGACACCAGAGCAAAGTTTCAAACTTCAATCAGCCATGTGGGATCCAGTTTCCAGTGCACAGTGCTTAACCACCACACTATGGGGCTGGCCCAAGAAGGCTCCCACTTTTAGTCTTAGCATAGGTATTAGCAATCCCTACCCTTGAACATGTACACATGTGCACATGCCCGCACATGCACACATACCTGATCCCACCTGTACAGGAAACAAGGCTAAAGTTGAAAGGAATGATATAATTTGACCTGATAACTAGAATTTCTCATCCAAGGGGCCAGCAGATGGTGGAATGGTTACATTGCTGGATCCCCACAAAGTCAACCACAGTTCAAGTCCCAGATCTGGCAACTTAAACTTCACACAGGGCACATGTACGTATGCGTCCAAAAATCCCAAGAAGAGAAGAGAGGAGAAGGAATTGTGTCATGGCCATCCCCCCTGGGGGGAGGGAGTGATTTCTCACCTTCTGTCTCTCTGGTGAGCACATACACCCTATAGCAAAAATCTTTCTTAAAAAAAAGATTCTCATCCAAATAGAACACACAGAAGTTTGACTAAAAGTATATCCAAACCAGAAAACCACTGAAAAGATGTTGCGTGCCTTGGATCCCATACACAAAGGGAAATACTGCTGAATCTTATTCCTAGAGTCCCTATGGCTAACACTGTAAGGGGGAAAAATAGAAATATGGTGAGTTACCTGCCATTCAGAAACAGTAGCCTAACCAACCAGGACAAGGTCACAAGCTCACACCAGCAGGGACTTTCTGGTAACTTGTTTGGGGCTGGATCCAGAACTCAGCTTTGTACTGACTGCCTGCCCAATTGTCACTTTAGCTGTAGAATGCTGATCAGGCAACAAACTGGGAATTCCTCAGCAGTCATTCTTTTCTCCGTTCTTCTTTTACTAGTTGCCAGAGTTTGGAGAGCGAGTGTCTTACCACACTCTCCTTACTGAAGTTTCCTCCTTGGCTAATTCTCCTTTTCTTAATTTGAAAAACAGGAGTAATAGTTGCTACCCCTATAGATGTCCCAGGCATGTTTTAAGGAGTTCATGAACTCCAACCAGATGGGTGTGGGCTGTATTTTCCTGAAGAGAGGGGATGAAGAACTCAAAGTACTCTCAGGGCAGGAGGAAGTGATCAGTCCAACATCAGGAATCAAGACAAAGGGAGTCTTCTTCCCCAGTCATCAGCCAAATGGGGCTGGGAAGACAATAAGAGGAAAGCTCTCACAGAGAGAAGACTAAAGCCAAACGTTGGAAGGAGCAAAGTGGCATCTCATTTGCAGAAGTAAATAATGAAGAGCAGAAGGAGAAATGACAAAGGTGATGGAGGGAAGTGAAAATCACTTTTAAAAGGGTCAAAGAGCTAAAGTGAGAAATCTGTTCAACAGAATCCTGGGAATGAGGAAACGAAGTGTTGCCAGGAGTATAGCACCAAGCACAGACCTTCCTTGGGAAAGCAAGGCGACCGGGAGCTGCTGTGGAGCTGAGGAAAGAATGCACAGAGAGTGGTGCCCAGTAGGAAGGTGTGGACATCAGACTGTGCTAAGAGCTCTGTTTTAGGAAGAAAGACTCTGGGAAAGCAGGAGACGTGCTCTGGGGGAAGAAGTCAACATATTTCCAGAACTGACCAATCCATAAAGAACCAAGATAGTGTCCCTGGCGATTTAGAGTCTAACTATTGAGTTCTCTGAACTGACTTAAGGCCAAGCAAACCTTGGATCACTGTCCCCCAGGAAGGAACGAAAGCCAAGGAAACAACATGACATTTAGAAGGTCCGTGGGCAGCTATGACAAGCTGGAGTTACTACTTGGTTCAAGTCCCACCCCAAGCACTGACCCCAGGAGACAAGGCCATGGGTGTCACACTGGGTGTCAGTGAACCACTTGGCCATCATAAGATAAATCACACTGGGTCTGATAGAAGTGCCGAGAGAGTCATCACATGCAGATTAACGACAAGCTTTGGAACAATGTCGGTGGGAACTTGGGAGCTGAGCAACTGGGAAAGCAAAGAGAAAGGGTCAGGCGAGGAATAGTACCTGGGGGGTTGAGGCTTGGACACTGGCCTCGAAGACTGTCTGAAGGTGGGCCAAGTGAAGTATCACCTTGAGCAGAGGTGGGTCAGAAGGCCAAGCACAGAAGGTCACATGAGTACTTTCTACTGGGATATGAACTGCTAACCGTCATCAGTGTGTGTGTGTTTGTGTGCGTCGTTCTTCAAAGTGTGTCTATGGTTACAATTTTTTGAGCACCTACTAGGTATAAGGCAGTGGGCTAAACATATCACATACATTCATTCCCTTAATTCACACACACACAACTGACAAGAGCCCTGAGGCTCAAGAGTGGTTAGCAATTTGCCTAAGGCCACATGGTTAGTAGCGACAAGGCTGGTATTTAGCCCATTCTTATAACCACTCTTTTTT
>NW_006159909.1:1840657-1852671 GCF_000334495.1 Tupaia belangeri chinensis | reverse complement strand
ATCTTGGGCACGCACGCACACGCGCCCGGCGTGAGTTTTAAGCCACCAGGTCCGGGACACGAACCGCGGTCGACTACGTGGGAGTCCAGCGACATAGCCATTAACGCTAACTGCTGATTCCCTTATAACCACTCTTGCAAAGAAGATAGAAAGGGACTTGGATAGTGCTGCAGTGTTGAAATATGACTCTCTGCAAGGCTGGCCCACATGGGAAAGTTCCTGGTTTGCATCCAGAGACCTCTCTGAGGACACCGGACATGTATGTGCCCATTTCCAGGGCTGACTGAGGCTGAGGTGGATTAGCGTCACAATCTCATTGAAGACAGTCTTTCTCCAACTCTCTCTCTCTCAATCTCTGTCACTCGTGCTCATGGGAGAAATAAATAAATAAGCTTTTAAAATTCGGAAAAAAAAAAAAAAAAGCCAAAAGGGAATTCTACTTTACGAGGCACTTCCCTTTCTGCTGCTCAGTTGGGGAATTGGTAGGAAGGGAGGGCTCTGTGCAAAGGTTTTCTGAAATGAAATGGGACACTGAGTCATCTGCTCTGGTAACCATTGCTGCTTTCCTGCTTCCCAGGCTGGAGGAGAGGTTTCTCTCCCTTCTCCTCCAGCCCTCTGTGTTGACTTCTGCCTTCACATTGTATTAACACGGTACGCGTCCACATCTGTCTCATCCATTAGCCCAGCGAGAGCTCTCATCCTGGCTGCACATTAGGGTCTCTTTTCACAAACAAGAATGCCTGGGTCCCACTCAAAACCAATTAAAACAGAATCTCCGGGGCTTGGACTTTGGCATGAGGTTTTTGTTTTGTGTTTCGGGTTTGGCTCTTCAGACAGTGATTCAAATATCCACCCGATCTGAGCTCCTATGTGGCAGATGTGAACACCTCAAGGTCAAGGGCCAGGTCATGGGGCTTTGAGTGACCAGAGCCCAGCATACAGTACAGTTTCACAGTAGGCACTTGACACATGTTTAATGAGAGAATGAATATAGATTGCAGAAGATAAAGATCAAGAACACAGAAAGGGAAATCAGAGATGTATTATGCAGGAAAAAAAAAAAAAAAAGAAGGGATTTGAAGCTGAGAAGTGGAAGAGAATCTTTAAGATGCCAGGGGCAAAGGGAGAATCTGGATGAGGCTGCCTGATCATGGGGTTGTCTTGCATAACAAATACCTAGTTAAAGGTAATAGAAGCTTCTTCCCTGCAGAATAAACAGCACCTGCATCAGAGAGGCGTGAGGTGAAGAGGAGTTGAAACTGTGAATCTCTGAATGTGCTGGAACAAAGTGCTCTGGGGACCAGAACCTTCAGTACCCCCTGAGAGGAGATGAAGAGGGCAAGTGCCCAAAAGAACAGAATTGTGATTGTAATAGAATATGGCCAGGAAGATAAAACTCATGATTCAAAAATAAAATGGAAGAACAAGAGAAAGAAAGCTTACAAATAAAAATGGAGTGAATTTGTAAGACATCCATATGCGTGTTTGCTCAAGATGCTACTGTTTTAGCAGTGAGAAAAGGATTGTAGGTAAATAAAATATGCAAATGAATTTCATAATGAAAACTCCTGTGATGAACAACTGAGATAACCATTGTTAAAATTCTCTGAAAAAATACAAAATGTTCTAGAAATGTAAGGTGGCATGATTATCATTCCAGACTGTGGCCATCCAGTAGATATTGTGTGAGCTAAGAAAACTGGCTCCCTGAGCGCTGATCGTTGGTCAACGAAACAAAAGCTCAAAATACTCTTAGTTCACTTTCAGACAGCTCTCAAGAGGTAGGCTCTCCAGGGTGGGGTCGTGGAGGAGTGGTGTGTGAGCTTGGTATATTTACTAGGAAGGTGCCTTGGGTGCCATCTCAAGTTGGAAAAATCCGGCTTGAGTTTATGACTGTCTACATAGAACCAGAAAAGAGAGAAGAATAAAATAAAGACAACAGAGTGAAAACAGAGAAGGGAGATGTATCCAACATTTATGGGGTGCCTTTCACACGCCAGCACTGAGAACATGGTATTTCATTTAACCACCAAAATAACTTCACAGAGCCTAGAACTGGTCCAAGATCACATTTAATGCTGGTGTTTCTTATGGTATTCTTCTATTTTCTTTTTAAGAGAGATTTTTGTTATAGGACATTTTCACTCATCAGAGAGACAGAGAGACAGAAAGTGAGAAACACTTCCCCCTCCACAGCAGGGAGGGATAGCCACACTGCAATTCCTTCTCCTCCATTCTCCTCTCAGGATTTTGGGCATGCACGCAAATGCACATGAGTTTTAAGCCACCAGATCCAGGACTGAAACCACAGTCGACTACATGGCAGTCCAGCAACGTAACTATTATGCCATCTGCTGGTCCTCCTTCTTCTATTTTCAATCCTTACTCTTTCTCTATCGTTGCTTCCATGATCATAACTCTAACAGTAAGAACCCATGAACATCTTCAGCCCAATGTTCTCTGAGCTTCGAGCATTATATCAGACTTAACTTGGATATCTCAAACGCACCTCAAGCTCTTCAAGTCCAAAACAGATTACTTTAATCTCTTCAGATCTAATCCTCTTCTGATGGTTCCATACGAGTGATGCCCTATTCCCAAATTATAAACTGTCATTTGCATATTCGTGTGCAAACCTGAAACCAAGGAGTTGGGGTTTGTTTTTAAGTATTATTTAATTAACTTTATTATTATTGGGGGGGGGGTTGCTATAGGGTGCGTGGGCTCGCCAGAAAGACAGAGAGAGACAGAGAAATAGAAAGTGAGAAATCACCCCCCGGGGGGATGGCCACGCTGCAATCCCTTCTCCTCCATTCTCCTCTGGGGATCTTGGGCACACACACACACATGTGCCCAGCGTTAATTTAAGCCACTGGGTCAGGGATTCAAACCGCGATCGACTACATGGGAGTCCAGCGACATAGCCATTATGCCAACTGCTAGTCCCAGTATTATTATTTTTTAATTTGCTATAGGACACATGTACTCACCAGAGAGAGACAGGGAGCAGGGGAGAAGTGAGAAAGCAAGCCACCAGGTTCTGAAGTCAAACTACCACCTGCTGGCCCCCAAAGATCTTTTAATGGAAGCCCTCCTTGACATCTGAGTAGATCAGATTTTCTCATAACCTTTCATAAGATTTTCTTGTCTTAAAATTCTTTTAAAGGGGGCCAGCAGGTGGCGTGGTGGTTAAGGTGCAGTTCAAGTCCCAGACCCAGTAGCTTGAAAGTCACTCCAGGTGCATACATGTGCATGCGTGCCCAAAATCCTAGGATTTGGGGAGCAGGAGAATGGAGAAGAAATTACTGTGGTGTGGCTGTCTCCCTTGGGGGGTAATTTCTCACTGTCCCTCTCACTGTCTCTCTCAGTCTCTCTCCAGTGAGTATATGCACCCTATGACAAAATCCTTTAAAAAAAATTCTGTTAAAACTTTCAGTTGTGCACATTTTATCTTGATTTAACCAATCATTTGTTTACTGTCCAACTTCCTTCACTCACATGTAAAACAATGAGGGCAGAAATTGTTTTTTCTCTGTCCTGTATCCCCAGCACTCAGATAATGTTTGTTCAAGTCTTCCTAGGGCATGTAGCTACACCCACCCAGCCTGCCCCCTTGACCACTTCCTGCTAGTCCTTCAAGACTTTCCCCACCTGCCCTCAGCTCTCTTGTCCCCATCTTTATCCTGCTTCCACTTTTAACCTTGAGCTGGGTTTGAGGCAAATCAAGGAAGGTTTGATTTCTTCTACCCTGTTTTTGTTTTTGTTTTTCCTGCCAGCACATCCAGCTTGTGAATATGATTATTAATCAACTCATGGCACTTTGCTGCTTCAAACATTTCAATGATATTTATTTGATCTCTGGATGAGAAAGGATTTTCTAAGCATGAAAGCAATGAAAGAAATCACTAAGAGAGAGAAAAATCAATACATTTGACTACATCAAATTTAAAACTTCTGGATGTCAGAACCATTCTAAACAAAATTAAAAGGCAAATGACAAGGCTGGGGAAATATATGCAATAAATATGACAAAGGGTTGTTATCCTTAATATATAAAGAGCTCATACAAATTGATTAAAAACAGTTAAAATCCCAGTAGAAACATGGGCAAAAGGCTTACAAATAAATACAAATAGCTAATAAACACATGGAAAAGTTTTTAGCAGCACCACGACTCAGGGAAATGCAAATTAACACAACACTAAGACATTGTTCAACTATCAAATGAGGATAACAGAAAAGGTTGCCTGCCAGGGCACAGTGATCATTTGCAAACTTCCCAGAAAAAAGTAAGGAAGTACTTTGACTTTGGATAGCTCCCTGCACCTGGAGGAAAAGTCCAAAGTCCTCAGCAAGATTCTCCAGGATCAAGTCCTTGCCTCCCTGTCCAGATCATCTTCCACCATGCCCCAGTGCCCACTTGAGTCAGCTGTAATGTCCTGGGCACAGTATGGAAGGTCATGTCTACACAGATTGCCCCTCCTGGATGTTCTGTCCCCTCTACTGCCACCTTCCCCAACTCCACCGGGTCTTCTAACACCGACTCATCCTTGACATTTCTAAGACGTCACCACCTTCAGAAAACGCTCATGAGCTGGGCTTGGCACTCCTGCCCTGCGCTCTCATTACATGCACGTCCTTTACTTAGCGCTTGCCACACGGTGTCAAACAGGACTCTTTCTGGGTTGACTTCCACCTTAGTGTAGATGTGCCTCAAGAGAGGCATTATATTTTTATTCATTCCTTTATCTCTGGACCGAATCCAGTATGGAGGCTCAATGGACACCTCGAACGAATCAATCATGGAATAAATTAATTATTCTATTTCGCACCATCAATTTTTGCCACTATTCTGGTAAATGTGTTTTACTAAAAACGAATAAAATTAAGTCATTCTGGATGGAGAGATAACACCTCACCCATGCCCTGGCCCTCATTTTAGCATCAGTGTTCTATCAGCCTGTGGGTTGTAGCCAATTAGCTGGCTATGAAATTAATTCACAGGTCACAATTACCTCTTCTTCTTCTTCTTTTTTTTTTTTTTTTTAACAAAAAGTATTAGAACTAGAAGAGAAGGATTTTCTTATCTGTTCTTTCTTTTCCTTCATGGATTTCCTCTCCCTCCTTTCCCCCTCCCCCCCCGAATCAAACACCTGGGCAGGAAGTAGTGGGTAAAAACCATAATCAGGCAGCTGAAATTCCTGCTCTGATTCTTAACTCTGCAAGTCCAGGAAAGTTACTGATCCCCAGGCTTTGGTGTCCCTATCTGTAAAAGGGGATGATAAAAATACAGGTAGGATGAGACAGGAAAGACTCGGTTCTGCTGATCGGCAGGGCACAGAAACGTGGAAAGTGCCCACCAGAAGCAGACGCAGGCCAAACACGTCACTCCCCTGGGAAGTGTTCTGTCACGAAGTCTGGCCCCTTTTCCCCATTCCTAACAGGCTGTCAACTCTGCCTTTATATCAGGATCAGTCTTGAGCCTCTCAGACTCCGGGTGGAGGAGAACATACTCAGGGACATCAGGCCAGGCGATGGTTCTGAAGCCTGTCATAGGGTATGAAGTCAACAATCTTGTAAGTTGCAAATCTGACAGTCACTGTCTTGCATAGACTTCCTGCAGTCCCCACCATGCTCAGGATAAAGCTCTGGCTCTCTAATGTGACCTATAAGGTCCTCCATGATCTGGCACCCTCCCGTCCCATTCTCCAGCCCTCCCCAGGCACCTGCGTTTATTTCCCAAATCTGCCAGGCTCTCTTGGCACTGGATCTTTCTCATGTTGTCCTGTCTGCCCAGGTCTCCTCTCCAGCCCATTTTGTGAAGTCTAGACTCAGGCATTACCTCCTTCCTGGTTTTTCCCCTGGCTATCTCAACCACACCCCACACCCCCGCCATTCCCTGCTGTGACCCCACAACCCCTTCTGGGGTCCCCTCCTCACAGCTCTGCCTAGGCTGTGGTTCTACCCTCTGTTTATCTTCCCTCTTGCCCCTAAAGGGTGGGGCTGTGCCTTTTGTTCCATTTCCCAGGCACTCAGCACAACTCCTCCCCCAGAGTAAGCTCTGGTACACTGGGTGGGAGGGAGGGAGGAATTGAGAGGGAGGGAAGGGAGTGAAGGAGGGAGAGCACAGAGGAAGAGTGTGGGGGAGGGGAGGAGTGGATGGGATTTCCTGCTGTTTTTCTTTTCTTTTCTTTTTTTTTTTTTTTTGAGAGGTTTTTGCTATAGGGCGCGTGTGCTCGCCAGACAGACAGAGAGAGACAGAAAGCGAAAAGTCACCCCCCAGGGGGGATGGCCACACCGCAATCCCTTCTCCTCCACTCTCCTCTTGAGATCTTGGGCACGCACGCACACGCGCCTGGCGTGAGTTTTAAGCCACCAGGTCCAGGACACGAACCACAGTCGACTATATGGGAGTCCAGCAACATAGCCATTACGCTAACTGCTGGTCCCTGGAGGGAAATTCTTCACAGGACACCTTCCCCAAATTTCCAAGGTGATAGAGCAACTCTGGACCTTAGAGTGGTAAGCCATTTCCTAAAGACAAGGCTCTGGTGGGCACAAAGCGTCTCTACAGAGAAGGCACTCCTAGAACAAGGCAGGTCGGGGGAGCCAGGGTAAGAGAGTTCACAGGCTGGAATAGGTTCCTAGGCAGTTCTCTGCAGGAATGTGAGCTTGCGCAATCAAGCCTGGGACACTGATAAGAGACCAAGAGCTTCAAATGTCTTGCCTGAGGTGAATACATCTGCGGTAGACAGGGACAAGGCAGGGACAAGGCTGAGCTCCCTCCTGCAGTGTTGGGCTAGTACGTTTCAGGGTCAATGGACGGAAGACCCTGCTTGGACAAAGCCGCCGTCGTTGAGGGGATGGTGTCTAGGTCAGCTGCATCAGGGCCAGAGAAAAAAGGCTTAACACTGACTGGTGATGCTATTGGGCATTACACATGCACACACACACACACACACACGCACACACACACACACTTGTGTTTGATTGACACACCAGCCCAATGAGGCAGCAGCCTTGGTTTTGTAGATGAGAAACTAAGGACCAGAGAGGTTAAGTGATTTGTCCAAGCTTATGCAGTAAATGACTGAGACCAAAGAGGAACCTAATTCTGACTTCAAATATCTTCTTTTCACACCAAATTCCTATCCCTGAATATGTGCTTCTTCATTAGAACTTGCTTCTAGTGTTCCTACTCCAGGATCGAAAGGGGTGGCTTTAAGTAGGAGATAAAACAACAAAAACAAGAGGACTGTGGTTATTCGTGGAGGCCATGAAAATACCAGTCGAAGTGACTGTGGCCAACCCCCATTCGTAGCTTGCCAATAGGACAGGAAAGTGAGCTATGTAACAAAGCTTCCAGGCTGACGAGGGTGGACAATCTAACAGGGTCCCCTGGAATCGACCCTGCAGTCCAAAAGAGTGGAGCACCAGCTTCCTTCTCCTGACTCTGCCCGGGTGAAGCAGCCTGTTTTCCAGAAGCAAATGAAATGTGCCCAATGGATAAACAAGGCCCCAAGTTTGGATTTGGGAATATGGGTTCACTAGAATCAGCTGAGGGATTTGCTGACTTAAGGACAGAGGAATTGAAATGCAAAGAGACATGCTATTTAAACAGGCTTAACAGCATAGGATGTGAACCAGGACAGCCCCAGCCAGGACCCTCTCTCAAGAGCCAGGTTGGCTCTGAGAACCAAGGAAAATTTCAAGCTTATTTATATATGTTAGAAATTCCACAATTTGGGAACGTAATGGTTATGTTGCTGGACTCCCATATTGCCGACTGTGGTTTGAGTCCCAGACCCAGTGGTTTAACACTCATGCCGGGCACATGCACATGCATGCCCAAAATCCCAAGAGGAGAATGGAGGAGAAGTGACTGCGGTGTGGCCATCCCCCTTGGGAGGGGTGATTCTTCCTTTCTGTCTCTCTGCTTCTCTGGAGAGCACAAGCACCCTATAGCAAAAATCTCTCTTAAAAAAAAAAAGGAAAGGAATTCCACAATTTGAATGTATATCTGGATCCAGTATCTGTGATTCTATCTTCCTCTAAGATCTTAAGTCATAAAAGTGCCCTTCATCTTTCAATATTTGCAAAACAAACAGGTATCAGAAGAAGGGGAAACACGTCCTTCAGGGACACCACCGTGATGTGAAAACTACTTTATGGTGGTCTCCTCACATCTGCCTAAACTCTGAAAGGTATTTAAATAGTCATGCATGACTTAACAATGGGGACACACTCTCAGAAATGTATTGTTAGGCAATTTCATCATTGTGTGAACATCACAGAGTGTACTTACACAAACCTGATGGTATGGTCTACCCCACACGTAGGCTTCATGGCTTAAGCTATATGTTCTTCATAGGTCCATCCTTGACCAAAATGGCATTATGCAGCCAATGACTGTTCCTCATTGTGAGACACACACCAAGGCACCCTCAGTTCTCAGACAAATGTGAGAGAAGCACACACATTGCACACGAATTCGACTCAATAACTACACACTTAAGGGAAACGTAAGTAAAAATTTACTATCCACCTAGTGGTAGTGAGGTAAAATTACAGGCACAGTGATAAGGAAATAATCGACTTTGCAGTGCTTAGCTTCAAACCCCAATCTGTCAAGGGAAGGAGAGCCCAGATGACTCAGGCATCGGGCAGATAATACAACTAATAAAACAGGCCAGGTGAGAAAGTACAAGTCTTGCCCAAAGAGGCATACCCTACTTAGTTCTAATGATTGTCCGCTTTGGAAGATGCAGATCAGAACTACCACAACTTCTGATTGTTAAGAGAAGCCAGAAATTCTGATTTTAATGTGAAACCCCTTGATTCTCAGATGGTGGCTCAATTTCCTTGATAACATGAGGTGAGCTAAATAAAGCTGACAGCCCACCAGTTTTCCACTCTGCTGTAGAGATGGGAAACGGCATCCCCCTAACTGTAGTATTAGACTGCCACTCACCAGCCACCATTCGCAACTGCAACAAAAGCATCAATGGACGAAATTCTGCTGTTTTACTACACGCTCATGGCTGGACTCCTGAGCTGAGAAGACTAACTAACTCTACCCAAAAGTGAAGGGTTCAGCTGAACCACCCAGGGACAGCAGCAGGCTGGCCCTCACAGCTAGCTGCTAGGTTGCAGGCACTAAATGGCCGATTGCTCCTGCAAGAAGACTTCAGGGACTGGGAGACCTTTATCTGGCTCAGAAGCCAGGGCTGCTTCTCGAAGGACTTCCAAGTGCTCCTCAGCAGCCGACAGCGACTGGTCAATCCAATCCAGGCCCCCAGTCAGGTGGCATGCATTCCTGGTCACCAGCACCAGATGACTGACAGACAGGAGAAGGGCAGTTGTCCTAGAAAAACACAACAGGGTCAGGTTCCGTAGGAAATGAGGAACTTTGCACAAAAGCCCAATGGAGAGACTAGACAAGCAGTCTCCAAACCAGAGACCCTTCCCTAGGAGGTTGGTAGATGAGTCATTTTTATATGTTTGGATAAATATGGGGATGGCTGAGTTAAACAAGATTAACTGTTTGTCTCAGAGCCTTCGGTGCACTTGATAAAGCTCCCAGGGGAAGATATAATATGCTATGTTTCACAAACATATTTAAGATTATGGAAGCCATTTTCTGCAACTACCTATTAACATCCCCCAGAAGAACATTTTGTGCCACAGTTCACACATGGTTAACTGGCACGTCCCCAACAGCTGTCCTCTTAAAGACAGGATATACTAGAGCCAGCTGGGGTCTGGCAGTTAAGGGAGCTGGATCCCACATGGCCAGCTGCATGGTTCAAGTCCCAAACCCCACAGCCTGAAAAGCACACCAGGCATATGTGTATGTGCCCAAAACCCCAAAAGCAGGAAAAATGGAGAGAAGGAACTGTGATGTGACCACATCCCAGGGGGGTTGCTTACTCTTCCTCTCTCTTTTTCTCTCTGGTGCCAAAATGCCCTCTGACCAAAAAAAAAAAAAAAAGATAGGAGTTGCAAACCCTTACCTTGAGCATCCCTTACTGATTATAAATCAATAGGGTCCAGGGCTGGTTTATCCAACTCTTTAAAAATAAATGGAATTGAAAATCAAATTTTGGGGGGACCAGCAGTTAGCATAATGGCTATGTCACTGGACTCCCACATAGTCGACCGCGGTTCCCTTCCTGGACCCGGTGGTTTAAAACTCACGCCGGGCACGTGTGTGTGCGTGCCCAAGATCCCGAGAGGAGAATGGAGGAGAAGGGATTGGGGCGTGGCCATCCCCTCTAGGGGGTGATTTCTCGCTTTCTGTCTCTCTGTCTCTCTCTGTCTGTCTGGCAAGCGCACATGTCCTATAGCAAAAACCTCTCAAAAAAAAAAAATCAAACTTTGGGAACTTTTTTCAATACTGAAAGACTCATCTTAGGACACCTTTTATACTGTGAGTATGTGTGATGCCTTTGGGAATACATTACAGATTATTAAACCATGGGCAAAGCTGGGATGTGTGGGGCAGAGAAACCCAGCCACCTCTGTATGGCAGGTCTACAAAGCTGCCAAACAACTTCCAGAAAGGGAAGAATCTTTTTTTTTTTTGCAAAGTAGGCTTATGCCTGGCCCAGGAACATAACAATTTCATGAGGCAGGTACATATACTCTGTCCTAAGGGAGGGTCACTAGAGAAGGTCTCCTGGGGGCAACTGTGGCTGACATATCACCTCCACTCTCATGGGTCTGCTCATCACTGGCCCCACTGCCCCTCTAGGCAGGATTACAGCTAAGGTGTGTCAGCGCCAGGGGTGCACAGAACAGAGGGAGCCATGGGGGAAATGGGAGGGAGTGAAGGCAGCAAGACTCAGCATGGCCAATGTTTAATCATAAAAATCCAAAATCTAAGATGCTCTTTCTTCTCACAAGTTTCAGGAAGAGGACTGGCCTCCATTTCCCAGCCAGGCTTGGCTCCCTGGCTGGCCAACCATTCACACCGAGCTGAATGTGCCCAATACCCAGGGCAACCTTGGGAACCCAGCAATCAGGCTTCTCGAAGCAGTCCATTCAGCCACACTCACAGACCCAATAAAATGGGGAGCCTCCAGTATGAAAAAAAATGAGTGGACACCCCAACCCTCTCACCGTGCATCCAGGAGCTTCGGGTCCAATGGAGGGTACATCGACTTCACAACATCGTCCACTCTGAGAGAAGCCAAAAGATATGAACTATGTAATTTTCCTTTCCCCCTTCTTCCCTTTATATCTGTATCCCAGTTCTTTTCAATAATCCACATCGGTCTTTAAGGGTTCTTTCTCTAACTTCTTCTGTATTCTCAGAGACTTAAACAGAAAGACTTCAGGCCCAGAGAACATTTTATTTTCTGGTTTTTGCTTATTCCCATGGTTTAAAAGTAGCACATACAGAGAGATAGTCAAGATAACTACTATATTAAAAAGACAAATTGCCAAATAATATGGAAAGCTTAATAGATCCCATTTATATAAAAATGCACACATATACTATGAAATACGAGAAGGATGTATTTGGAGGAATACTCACCATTTAAGAGTAGTTACCTCCTGAAATTGGGAGAAGGTGGAATTAGGGAGTACTCAACTTGCCAGATAATCTATTTCTGTAGTGTTTTACCTTTTAGAAGTATTTATTACTTTTGTAATCAAAAGGAAAAGATACAACTAAAGGTAGTTACACAGCACACTTAAAAAAACAAAAACAGCCACAAGTTTAATTTGGATTGAAACTGCTCCACTGGGCTTCTTTCACCATATGGTACAGTTCATGGTTTATTATTATTTTTTTAATCAAGTTCAGAAAGAAAGCACAATTCACTCTGATTTGTATGATACAAGGTTTTGTTCCAAATCTTTGCTCATGGACTACTTGATAGGAAGAAAAGATAAAGATGTATTGTTTGATTTCCAAAAGCACTTGAAAAAGATAGCCTGTGACATTCTTATTCAGGGCCACGGAGCTGGCGGGAAATGCAGGGGCATGGTCACCCTCAGAGTGGGCT
>NW_006159909.1:1830956-1840626 GCF_000334495.1 Tupaia belangeri chinensis | reverse complement strand
TCCCTTAGTGCCTGGAGCTGCAGCCAGTCTCCCTGAAGCTCACACACCATCCACAGACTATGTGGAATAAATGGAGCAGGAAAAACAATGGGGACAGAAAATGGCCAGAAGGAGAAAGCGGTGAGGACAGAACAGACAAAGCAAGGACAGGCCAGATTACATCAGGGAACATTCTAGAAATAATCTAAGGTGCTCTGTAGATCAGGCCAGTGAGCACCATGGCAGGTCCTCCCTCTGGGCATTGCCACACCCTCACCCTATGCCACTGCTGAGGCTGCTCACCCAGGACTCCCCGAGCCCTCTAAAGAGGGCTGCCTTATACCCCAAATGACAGGCATCTGTCTGGCTCCCTCAGGAAGCTTTTAGAAGTGACAAAAAGCACAATGGAAAGTTCAGCAGATATGAACAGCACAGGCTCTCTAAAAATTATGCGTGACCAGGAGGAACATCTGGTGCTTGCCCTGAGCCTGGGGTGGTGGTAGTCCTTAAGGCCAGGGGCCGAGCTAGCCAACGCAAACCCTGTAGCTCCACACACCCAGGGCAACTGCAGAGAAAGCCAAGAACTGTTCTGGGCTGAGCCCCTCCCCTGGATTAACACCCAGGGCAACTGCAGAGAAAGCCAAGAACTGCTCTAGGCTGAGTCCCTCCCCTGGATTAACTCCCTCCCACTTTCTCAGGTCAGGAACTCCTGGGACAGAGTTCAAGCACACCGAGTTGCAAATTCCCTCAGAAGACCTCACGTGTCGTGGAAGCACAGGAAGCTGGTCATTTCTCTGGGCTAATCTGAAAACAGGGAAAGGGATGGCTCCTCGTGTTCTACTCCATGACATGGCAATGAGGAAGGCAAGGGCCCCTGGCCCCTGCCAGGAAGTGGGGAGGCCAGGTGGCGGATAAAGAAAACATCCTGGACATCTGCATAGCAGCCACCAGATGGCAGCACACACTTAGGACAGCACTTAACTAAGAAAAGGACTTTATTTTCTTCACAAAATTGAGCCCAACCAAGTAAGGGGGTGTAGCTGTGGACTGCAATCCTGCTGGTTGCCTCCCACATGAGAGTTTGCAGACAGCCTGGAATTTGGGAGGTCGGAATGCTGTTTAGCTTTACCTCCCCGGTCCTGGGGGGCTGCTAGCTGGGCTACAGATGGGGTAGTGGGAGGTGACACCATGGTGGCAAGGGGATCCCCTCAACGTGTCTCCCACACAGAAATGGGCTGGAGACAGAGGCATGGCCAGGTCACTGAACTCAGGGGTCTGGGCACCAGGAAAAGTGCTT
Source organism: Tupaia belangeri chinensis (assembly GCF_000334495.1). Taxonomy (NCBI): domain Eukaryota; kingdom Metazoa; phylum Chordata; class Mammalia; order Scandentia; family Tupaiidae; genus Tupaia; species Tupaia belangeri. Next base: position 1,839,350 of record NW_006159909.1, on the reverse strand, counting down.
ATTGGCTCCAGCAGAGCCTGGAGGAAGGCAGAGCTCTGGGAGCTGCAGACCAGTCAGGACTCGTGGGCAGGAGTTTCCCGAGAGGTCGTCCATGCTGGCAGTGACCCCTGCCCTCGGAGGCCCAGCACCTAAGCCTCCTGGCCGCTCTGTACTGCCTGTGTGCTGTCGCCTGCGTACTGTTTCTGAGAAAAGCCTGGTCCTGCCGACTTCCTCAGTCTCGGGCCTCTCCCTTCTCCCTAAGGAGTGAGGGGACTTCGAGGACGCAGACTGCTCACCTGGGGCTGATCCTCTTGGCCACCACAATGATGTCGCTGACACTGGCTGAAGTCTTCATCTTGGCCCCAGAGCCCATTGTCATGGCCACAAGTTTTTCTGTCAGAGTGTGACAAATCTGACAAAGCAGAAAGGGATAAAGGGATGAGGGGGGAGCCTGGGCCCCCAGAGGCTTGTCACCCCCATGAAGACATACACGACCCCACCTTGGGTGCCATCACACAGCCACCTCTCACCTCGTGGCAGAAGTGAGAGGAGAGGGAAGAGGGTGGGAAGAGGCAAGAGCCAAGAGCAGGGAGTGGCGGGAGGGGCAGAGCCCAGATCAAGGGCAGGGTTTCGGCTCAGAGAAGTCTAAGCTGAAGTAATCTGCCTAAGAAAAATCATGTGCTCTCATTTCACCTTCTTGCTGAGGGGGGAAAGCTACTTTCTCTCTATTCCTTCACCTCCTGGGTTAGTTTTCCAAAACGATAAATAGCCAGTGGGGTGCCCTCGCAAACAGGGCTGGACAAAGGGTCATTGTTCCCTTCAAGCACATTCTCCAACAATGGCACTTATTTCAACAATTCCTAGGGCAACATATTAGCATGTTTGTCAAGATGATGATGAAAAGACCCCAGGAAAAACAGGGAGAAGGCGAAACTATGGCACGTGGTCCTTTTCATCATCCACCCACGAGCGGCTACTTCCAAAGCCCATTTTTCCTTATCGTGCCACCCCCATATTATAGAATGCTCTGTCTCTGGCAGAGATAGACTGTCGTATATTTGGAATTGGAAAACAGCAGAAAGAAGCCCAAGAGCCTACCTGGGAGTAAGTCCATTCTCCTCCCTTGAGCTTCCACCACAGGGACGAAGACGAGGGCTAGAACCCCTCTCTCCTGATCTGAGGTCCCCAAGATGAACCACTAATTCCTACCCAGAAAGACCCTTCCTGGCTGATCCAGTGCCCACTTCAGCAGCCACGTGTCCTCCTGCTTCATTAGAGAGCAGGGGATCAAACTCAGTCCCAGGACACAGCGTGGCTGGAGAAGGGAAATGAAATACAGAGGAATGCTCCAGCCATTGCACCTGTTACCCCTCTCTATAGCTACAGCCGTATCTGTCTAGCTAGAGAACCGCTTAGACTTAAATAAGGAGTCTGCACTCTGAGACGACAGTTTCCTACAAGGCATGTCTTCGTTCCCCCAGAGAGACAGCCAAAGAAGATGTGGGATAAAGGACTTTTAATATCATGTCCTGAATGACACTGACAAAGACAAGTTGTCTCTTTTGAAATCTTGAATAATTACTAGACAAAGATAAATGTGTGGTCTCCTGGGTTAGTCAAGTGAAAAAACAGGGTATTTGCAATTGGCCAACTATGTCAGTATAATTACTAGTCTATGAAGTAGGATATCATCAAACAAGAGTTGAAAAACCAATACTTAAGCTATAAAAGCTGCCCCAAATGCAAACTAGGTGCAATTTTAAAAAGATTGCAGGCATTCAGAGAAAAAAAGAAAAATTGCCTTCAAGCTGAAGTACAGTGGTCTCTCAGTATCAGTGGAGGACTGTTTCCAGATCCCCTGTACCAAAATTCTTAGCTCAAGTCTCTTATGAAAAATAGCTTAAAGGGGCCAGCAGGTGACATGGTGGTTAAGGCACTGGACTCCCACATGGCTGACCACAGTTCAAGCCCCAGACTTGGCAGCTTGAAAATCATGCTGGGTACCTGTGTGTACGTGCCCAAATCCCCAGGAGAAGAATGGAGGAGAAAGGATTACAGCATGGCCATCCCCCTGGGAAGTGATTTCTCACTTCCCCTCTCACTGTCTCTCTTTGTCTCTTTCCTTTCTAGCAATCACACACGCCCCATGGCAAAAACCTTAAAATAAATAAATAAATCAATAATAGTTTACTATCTGCATATAACCTACACACACTTTCCCCCAGAAAAATATATACACATATACAGATAAGCTTCTCCAGCAACTTGTTTTTTGGGAGCCATCTCTTCCCCGCTTTCATAGCAAATAGTATGGCCTGGCTGTATCATTGGTCAAAGCCCCAGATACCAAGCCTGCAGATACTGAGGCTGACAGGACTCACTGTTTGGATTTTTTCTTTAACAACGTTTGCTCCATTTGGCTGTCTACTATCGTAGCCAAAGCAGGCTGGTGAATACTTTCTAGAAATTGGAGAAGTCCAGATACAGAACTTAGCTGAGCCTGAGCTCTCTGTCAATAAGAGAAGGTGCGGAGGGAGAAGCTCTCCCCTTGGCAACAGCCGCGTGGTCCTGAGCACACAGCTTTCCCCACGGTCAGAGAAACTCTGGCTAGTGACTACCTGCTCTGTCTTTCCCATGGGTCACTGTAGGGGGAGAACCAAATGAAAGAGCACCTTTGAGAGGGCCTTGAGGAGCCTAAAGTAAAACAGGTAGTCCAGAAGGAAGTGGGAATAAACAGTAGAAACTTCAAGCATCAGGTCAGAGTAAGGTCTCTCGGGAGAGTTCAGAGCACATGCTAAGGTCCCTTTCAACTCTGTCTATGCCTGGATACTTTGGTGACTGCCCTTGATCCACGGGGAAATCGGAGCGTATTACCTTCAAGATGGCAATGCAGTGGGACATGAGACCCCTGGGGAGACAAGAAGAGGTTGTCAGTGCTTATCCAAGGAGGCCCCCCCTCCCTTCCACTCCCCCCTGCTCCTCATCTAGCTCTGCCCAGTGGGTACAGCTGGCCACCAGCTGAGAGCGGTGATGCCTGGGTTAAAGGAACAAGTCACAAGCTAAAGAGGACACACTTCTCACCCTCCCCTTTCCTGTCCCTACTCTTCCAACTAGCTGCACTCCACCTCTCAGGTTATGCTTTTTCTAACTCTGGACTTCAACAGGTCTTTCCTCTGTCCGATGGATCCTTCCCCTCGTGCTCAGCCTGATGCACGCTCTCTCACCCTTCAAGACTTCCACCAAAGGCACCCACTTTGTGACATCCTTCATGATGTGTCCTTCCTTCACCTCGGGCTCCCACCTCAGGCAGACTTAGCGCCTCTGCTGTGTGCCTGCTACATGGTGCACGGAGCTCACAGTTTCCACAACACTGGGCTGAATGCAGTCCAGGTCTGTAGTGCCTGGCCCAGTGCCCTGCACTGGATGCCCCAGAAACACAGGCCCAGCGAATTAACAGCTAAATGAGTAAGAGAATGGGGTGGTATGTACTCCTCAAAACGTGGAGGCTCCTGTTGAATAGAGAACTCCTTGGGAATACCGAAGACAAATACTTCATCCCGGAAGCCAAGAATTCAAATTCACAGGTGCCCCAAGAATAACCTATGCTCAGCAAGGCAATGTCAAACAACCTTTGTCACACATCCACAGGCTGTGGTGCTCAGGTCTACAAAATGAGGGACAGAGGGACAACACTGGCCTATCCTATTCGATTTCCTCTAGTGAAGGGCAGGGGACCTGGGAGGGATGCTGGATGCCCAACTGAGCACTCCAGCAAGCAAAGCCAGAAAAAGCACTCATTGTCAGAAGCTTCATCTGCTGTCCCCAGGGGGATGTAGGAAAGCAGATGGTCCCTAAGGCCTCACGAGGCATCTTCGATCCAGTCTTCGTTCTCCAGAATGGCTTCGATGTGGGGGTTGGTGATGACAACATCATCCAGTTCCAACTCAGAGGGCTCCGACTGGGTCTCCATGGCACCGATAAGGTCCACAATGGGCCTGGAAGAGAAGGCCCCCGTTACATGGTTTCATGATGGCTGACTGCACCTGACCCTCTCTTCATGAAGACCACACAGTTCCCAAGAATGAAAGGAGTCTGTAAGTGACAGCAGAGACCACTTGTCTTGGATCTAAATATAGCCCTAGCAGGACCACAGCTGAGGGCAGGACACATAGCTAGACAGTGAGTCAAGGAGGCACGCCATGGGCATGAAAACAAAAGAGAAGTGAAACAGAGCAAGATAAGCCACACAGAGGTACAACCACATAATTACAAAGTTGCGTTAGACAGGGCTGCTCCTTCAGGACAAAATCATATCCTTTTTTTCCTCCTTTCACAATCAAGTGTGTGAGAGTACATGACAGAGATAAACAGAAGCACCTTCCACAGGCTCGGTCACTGCGACCCCTTCCTCTAGTCCCACAGCCTGCCGGGATACTGGGCACTTATGTACGCACCAGTGTTTTTAAGCTGACCAGCTGGTGACTCGAACCATGGTTAGCATGTGGCTTCCAGCTCCACAGTCCAGTATGCCATCAACTACACCACAGAAACTAGACTTCCTTGTATAATTTCTTTTCCCTTCAAGCCTATCTTTATAAGAACTGAAGTTCCTATTGCCCAGACCTACCTATATCTCATACCGAGTCTGAATAATCACCCTTGGGAATCACCCTGGTCCAAACCCCATAAGCCCCAGTTATAGGGCTTAGTTATACTGGAGAAATAGAAGAAGTAAAAAGACTTCTTTCTTTACTACAGGGTTCTCTTTAAAGCATTTTCTTCAATAGCTCATCTAAGTGGGCATTTACAAATTATTAACCACTTAGCAGAGACTCAAGTATGATTAAGACAGAGGGGTAAGAGAAACTAAGGGTTAGTTTATATGGTCCCTTAAGGATCTATCAATCAAAACATCCCTAAACTAGGGCAAACTGGGGCACAGCAGTACCCAACTGAACCAACACGGGAAAGACGTTGGGTTCATATCCAGAGACCTCCCTGAGCACTCCAGGTATGCATGCGTGCCCATGACCCAGGCTGGCTGAGACTCAGTGTGGATCATGGCAGGAAGGCCCTGTTGAGGGTATATGTCTCTTTCTCTCAAGGACTAAGTGAGTAAACTTGAAAAATAAATCCTTAAACTAAAAATAAGATCTTGCTTTTAAAATATATTCACATAAAATGTGTCATGAAGAAATACATCATGCAAAGAGAGTGGCAGTCCCATGTGGGACTCATAAGACCAGGTGTCTATTACTTAGATGTGTGGGCATCTGACTCCTGCTCCCATGGGCTTGGCTGGGAGGGATGTGACCTATTTGAGCTCTAAGTGAAGTGGTCAGTACTGGACAAATGGCTGTCCCTTTATGCTAGGTGAACGTGTTCAGCAGCTTTCTTATCAGTTCAGAAAACAGAGCAAGAAGTAGTTCCAGAGGCTGGGGGCTTAAGCAGCGTTTTTAAGCTCTGGGGTGTTTCGTGGGAAGGACAGCCTGCAGGAACCACTTGAGAGACAGAAGTTGAGCGAGTGTCACCTCGAACCAAACTACTGCTCTTCTCTTTTCCTCTTGTTAGCACCCACTTTCCTCCTTCCCCTTTACAGGCCCACTCACTTGGAATCATAGCGCTGCAGCAGGTCTCGGGGCCGGCAGTAACGCTGCCTGCAAACAACCACCAAGGCTGCAAACGAAGCCAAAAAGATGGTGGCCAACACGCCTATGGCCACAATCACCACGGTCTCCATGCCTCCAGCTGGCTCTCTCAGTCCCGGTCACATCCTCCACGAGGGCTAATGCTTCAGGGAACACAAGATCAGAACAGACCTGGTAAAGAAGTTGCATAGAAAGAGTGGGGTAGCTGGGTTTTACCTGCTGGAAGTGGCAATGGGGAGCAGGCAGCTAGGTTCTCCTGCAGAGACTTGAGAGGATTTTTTTTGTTTTTGTTTTGTTTTTGTTTTGCTTTAAGGTGCATGCGCTCACCAGAAAGACAGAAAGAGACAGAAACAGAAAGCAAGAAATCACCCCCCAGGGGGAATGGCCACACCACAATCCCTTCTCTTCCATTCTCCTCTCTGGATCTTGGGCACGCACACACGCCTGGCATGAGTTTAAGTCACTGAGTCCAGGACTCGAACCGCAGTCGAATACATGACAGTTCAGCGACATAGCCATTACGCCAACTGCTGGTCCCTGAGGAGACTTGAAGACCTGAAGAGACTCAAGATGTATCTAATCCCCAGCCCCAAATTTTTCTTACCTTTTACTAAAAGAGTTTGTTTTCCAATTGCACCAGATGGCTTTTTTTTTTTTTTAAGAGAGAGAGAGATTTTTGCTATAGGGTGCATGTGCTCTCCAGAAAGAGAGAGACAGGGAGACAGAAAGTGAGAAACCACATCCCAGGAGGGATAGCCACACCACCTACAATCCTTCCTCCATTGTCCTCTTGGGATTTTAGGCACACATGCACGCACGCCCAGTGTGAGTTTCAAGCCTCCAGGTTTGGGACTCAAACCACGGTTGGCCATGTGGGAGTCCGGTGATGTAACCATTTTGCTATCTGCTGGTCCTACCAGATGGCTTTTTAAACCTGGGACAAAAGGAAAAACATTAGTGCTATTCTTCCCATATCTATATAAAAAAGCGCCTGGACGAATATCCAAGAAGAGAAGGGCAGGACTGAATTTACTGTGGATCTACTCTGTGCCAGACATATTGCCTGTGTTACTCTTTCACAGTCTTCTAAGCATTCCCATTTCACAGTTAAGGAAACTGAGATTCAAGGAAGCAAAAGATTTAGAAGAAAAGGAAAAGTCTAAAAACTCTGGAAAGGGTTTTAATTATGTGTCAGCGCCAGAAACTTACAACCAGGTAGGAGTGCATTGCCTGTCGCCCGGTTTCACTCAGAAGGCATTCTCACACCTGTTTTAAATCCATAGGCCAGAGGAACATGGGCATCTCTGAGAAGTACACGCCTACAATGTTATTTCATTAAGGCCTTCTACTCGCGCCCTCATGAGCAAGGCTCCTTCTCTCTCCTGGCTTTAATTTCTCCACCTGCGAAAGTGTGCTCTGGCCTGAGTCTCTGACCCCAGCAGGGTGACCTCCTGTGCTTCAAGTCTTAAAGGGTCCAAATGCTCTCTGTGGACTCTCAGAATGTTTGTACTGATCAGCTAGTGCATACTAAGCCCTGGGCTAGATTTCAAAACCTGGAGATTAATAGCACAGAGTTCCCAATTTTTTTTTTGTAGAGGTTTTTGCTATAGGACGCATGCACTCGCCAGAAAGAGAGAGACAGAGAGACAGAAAGTGAGAAATCACCCCCTGGGGGGCTGGCCACAGCGCAATCCCTTCTCCTCCATTCTCCTCTCAGGATCCTGAGCACACACACGCCCAGTGAGTTTAAACCACTGGGTCCGGGACTTGAACTGCGCTTGGCTACATGGGAGTTCAGCGACACAGCCATTAGGCTAACTGCTGGTCCCCAGACTTCCCAATGTTAAGTAGCTAGTGGGAGAAGCAGGACAAACCATCTCAACTCCATATATCTGTGCTTGGTGCAGACGTGCACAGAAAAGAGAGCAACTGCGTGTGACATTCAGTGAGGAAGCATTCTTCCCAGGGCTGGTGATGCTTGAACTGGGTTTTGAAGGGTGAATAGGAGTAGGGTTCTGGCTGATTTAAAGTGCCAAGGAGGTCTTTTCTCTGAGGTCTTACAGAGCTCCTGTCCCACTGGAGCTCACTCTGTACCCAGGGTAGTCCTGAGCCCTTCACCTCCTTATCTGAGCGTGCTGGGGGAGGGAGATGTAATTCTCAGGGCCTGCCTCAGTCCCTCCGGATCGGATCGTTCTCTGTCCTAGCCCTCCTGTCTACCTCCTTCAGCCTTTTCCTTCTTCCTCCTCTCACTTCTCTGTACTGTCTCTGTCTCCTCTCCACCCATCTCTTTTCCTCCTCCCCAGGCTCTCCCGTGTCTCTCCCTCCCCTCTGCACACTATCCCCCCCCCGCCGCCTTGGCTCCTCGGCTGTGCGTCCTGCGTGTTTCTCGGGGTCCCGCAGTCTCTCTCGGCGCTGTGCCTGTGGGTGGGCGCGCTCCCTTTTCCCTTGTGCATTCTTCTGTTTCCGCGAGTGTTCCCGTCTCTCTCCCTCTCTCTCGTTTTCTCTCTTCCCGTCCACTACGTCCTACACTCACAGGGATAAAACAGACCCAAGCTCCCACGTCCCGGTCCTCCCTCGCCCAGAACGCCCTCCCGGCGCCCAGGAAAGAGGGTCCCCAGCCGGCCCGGGGCTCCGCGCGGGGCTTCACCGCTCGCCGGCGCGCGGCTCCTACTTCCCCAACTCGTGCGCGGGGCCCGCGGCAGGAACAAAGCGCGGCGCCGGGCCTCCCCTCCCCCAGGCGCGGCCGGGGGGGCCCCCCGCCCCCCCC
>NW_006159909.1:1819872-1830717 GCF_000334495.1 Tupaia belangeri chinensis | reverse complement strand
CGCCGGGCCCGGCCGCTGCGGGCGGGTCCTCGCCTCCCGGAAAGCCTTTCCCGCGCCCCCGCGGAGGCCGGGCCGGGGCTGGCAGGAGCTCGGAGGGTCCCTTGCCCCGCACTCCACCCCGGGCTGGCGGTCCAACACTGCGCAGTGTGACTTGCCAAGGACGGGTGGACATCCTGGCTCTGGCACGCACTGGCTGTGGACGAGTGATTGTGTTTCTCTAGACCTTGATTCCTTCGACTGTAAACGGGGCTGGTAAGCAACACCCCTTGGGAGCATCCTCGAAGTCAGCAGAGGGTCTAACGATACCGTGAGTGCAATGCATTGAAACGCTCTCGCCCCAGTGAGTGGAAGCAGTGGCCCCTCAGGAAGACAGCAACAGCAGACCTCACCCCTAACAACTGCCCAGCCAGAGGCAGGAGTGACGCACAGTACCCTGGCTGGCAGTGCTGCCCAGCCCTCCCCAACTGCTCCATCCCCTACCAAAGGGAGGTTCTGGTGCTCCCACCCTCAGTCACCCCTTGGCAATCCTTCAACGCTCAGGATGTTCACGCCACGTGGGACAGGCTGCCTTCAGGAGGTTGGAGGCCCGGATGGGCCTTGCAAGCAGGACTGTTTGGACAGGGCTTTCCAGACGTTAGGTACCAGGAACATGATCTAGGAGGGGACATGGGCTCAGGGTACCTCTTGGCTGGTGTGAAGAAGAGGCAGGACTGGCCAGGGCAAGCTAAAGCCTGGAGTCTAGGGTTGTCCATGTCTAAAGTCAGTACATGTGACAAGTACCAAAGGACAGGACTGGGTCCCAGGTTCTTGGAGGCTGGGTCTGCAAATGCTAGCCACCTAAGCCACATTCAACCCACACAGGGATTTTTTTTAGGCTCATGTTGTGTGTGTGTGTGTGTGTGTGTGTGTGTGTGTGTGTTTAAGCTACACTAGTTGCCAACATTTTTTTAAAGTTGGGAAATTCACTTATAATTCTGAATTTCTAGCTTCTCTGGAAAATTCCTAAGATCTCTGAAAACAAAGCCTACACTCTACCAAGAGTTGGAGAGGGGCAACTGCTGGCCCAGGCTGACTCTCCTGGCTACACACCACTGTCCCTACTGGCCAAACAACGCATGTGCACACACTCACACATCACACCTGTTACATCCCCACAACCATGGGTGGCTGTGTTTTCCCACCAGTGGAATTCAGAAAAGAGAAGGCTGAGGGATGGTTTTATCATCCTCTGAAGGGCTTTCTGAAGAAGCTACTGAGCACATGCCATCTGATGAGGAATGTGGGCTTATAGCAAAGCAGCAAACTTGGACTGGGAGAATGGGGCCACTAAGTTCTCCACTTCTCAGAGCTTCTCCAAGATGAACCATTCTTTTAAGAGAGATTTTTTGCTATAGGGCACATGTACTTACCAGAGAGACTAAAAGTGAGAAATCACTCCCCAGAAGGGATGGCCATGCCACAATCCCTTCTCCTCCAGGATATTGGGCATGCATGCACACACGCCCGGCGTGCATTTTAAGCCTCCAGGTCCAGGACTCGAACAGGGGTTGACTACGTGGGAGTCCAGCAAGGTAACCATTACGCCACCTGCTGGTCCCTGAGATGAACTATTTCTAGTTGTCCTGAGTGGGTAGGCATCTGGTAGCTGTGGTAAGAAGCTAAACCACACGGTCTCTTGTGGCCTCTCCCAGGTCTGAGATTTGACAACTCTGCACATAAGATGTGAAAGAACACTTCAACCCAGAGGAGTTTATAACCCAGATGGAAAAGACATGCTGTATCACATTTACCCGAGAATAAACAAACAGAAAGATAAACGAGAGGAATAGCCCCTGGCCCTGATGCTGTGCATACCCACTCCCAGTGCACACAGGACAGGGTTGGTCTGAGGTTGTACCAGGTGCCTTTTCTAGCCCGCTGTCTCCGCTGTTCCAGAACTCCTGCCACCCAGTGCCCCTAAGTCTCTGGCCTGATCTGAAAGACCCCGTGTGACACCCGATGTTCTAACTCAGAGTAACAGAAATTGATCGATTGTCCCACATAGCAAGAGGACTTGTTCAACAGATACGGGGTGCCCACAGAATCGGCAGGAGACTGAAGGTTCAGATTAGGAAGTGAGAAGGCACCCCAGGGGCTCCTGGGGCTGAGCGCCCCTGTCCAGACAAGAGTCTGACCTTGCTTCATCTGGTTCCATTCTTGGAGATGCACGAGCTGTAAGTATCCTATCTTCCAACACATCTGCAAGCAAACGGGTTTTCTCCAAAACAGGTGAAAGGGATGGTTGCTAGAGTGCTCCCCCAAATCCAGATACCCCTACCTGTGGCCCATGCTCACAGTCTGATCACGTGTGTAGTGAGGGTTCCCAAATTCGGAGGTGAGCCCAATGGTTCAGAGGAGAAGCCAGCAGCCTGGGAGTGGAGCTGAGCATGGTGACAAGGGAAGAGTTTGGGTCCTAGCCAGGGGTCACGCTCAGGCTCCACCCGGGCCAGGGTCTCACATGTGCCGAGCGCCCAGGAGGACCAACACTGAGTAGGTACCTGACAACCTGACATGCCTTGTCACCTGTGAGCCTCTCAACAGCACCAGAGTCCATTGGAGGGAACAGCAGGTGGCATGGTGGTTAAGGGCACCAGGCTCCCACATGGCCGGCTGCAGTTTGAGTCCCAGACCTGGTGGCTTACTTTGTCACTTTCCATCTCTCTCTCTCTCTGTCCCTCTCTGATCAAATTAAAATAAATAAATTAAATAAATAAAGTTAAATAAAATAAGTCTTAAAAAAAACCAGTTGGAGAAACCAAAAAGAATGCATTGTGGTGTGACCATCCCCATAGAGGGCACCTTCTCACTTTCACTCTCCTCTCTCTCTCTCTGCTGAGTACATGTGCCCTCTAGCAAACTTTTTTTAAAAATTTTATTCAACTTTATTAATTAATTCATTTATTTATTTATTTTAATTTTTCCAGAGAGGGACAGAGTGAGAAAGAGAGAAAGGTAAAGTGAGAAAGCAAGCCACCAGGTCCGGGACTTGAACCACAGTTGACCATATGGGAGTCCAGCACCCTTAACCACCACGCCACCTGCCGACCCCAGCAAACTTTTAATATATATATAAATTGCACATATGAGTGCACGTATGTTCATGTGTATATATTAAAATACCATGTGTGTATATATGCACATACATGTATGTCCATACATATATACATTTCATCTTCCATTGGGGAAGATGAAAAAGGTGCTGGAGATGGGTTACGGGTGACATCGTGGGACAGTGTGAATGTACTCAATGCCAGTGAACTGTACACCTAAAAGTGGTTTAAATGTAAAGCTTATAGTATGTGTATTTTCACACAGTCAGAAGTGTTCATTACAGTCTGACATAAGGAATGCACAGGGCCTCCTTGCCGTTCCTCAAGCATGCAAAGCCCACCTGCCACAGTGCTCTGCACTGCCGTCTGCCTAGAATTATTCCCGTGGCTCCCTTCCTCTCTGCTCAAGAGCCATTTCCACAGTTTTCCCTGATCACCCTAACTTAAGTAGCACCTCCCTTCATGCTCCTCTGTACAGATTTTGTTTTTGTTTTTAAGAACTGGGTTCTCTAAACTTTAGGACACCTCTTTTGACAGGCAACCCATTTTGTGTGCAGGTACCACTGACCTTTTTTCCCCCTTTTACTCATGAAAGAGGGCATGCACATACACATGAGAGGGAAAGAAAGACAGAAAGCAGCCCTCAACCGTGCCTGGTCGCACCACAATCCTCATTTCTGCAATTTTCCATTCCATCAGGAGGTATGTTGCTCCTGGGGCCAGGATTTGAACCCCAGTCAGCTATGCGGGATCTGGCTTCCTCTGCATAGCACATAACTGCCATACTACAGGGCCAGTCCCTTATGCAGATTTTTATTTTTTATTTTAAAATTTTTTCTTAGTGATATTTTCGCTATAGGGCGTGGGTGCTTGCCAAAGAGACAGAGAGACAGAAAGCAAGAAATTCCCCAAAGAGTGAGAAACCCTCCCCCTCCCCCACAGGAGATGGCCATATCACAATCCCTTTTCCTCTAGTCTCCTCTGGAGATTTTAGGCACACACGCACACGCACACATGCACCCAGCATGAGTTTCAAGCCTCCGGATCTGAGACTCAAACTATTGTGAGCCACGTGAGAATCCAGTGACTTAACCATTACGCCAACTATCGGTCCACCTTAAGCGGATTTTTGAAAGGCACGTATCACTATATGCTCCACGAAGGCAGGACTTTGCAGGGCTTCACTGTCTTATCTCTCCTGGACTCCAGTATCTAGCATAGTGCCTGGCACTTAGTAGGTGCTCATAAGCACCTGTACAGGAGGTGAAAATAAAGCTTAGCTGTCATCACTGTCATTCTACAGTGGCAATAGAAACTTTAGACCCACACTCAGCACCAGGAGGCTCACGGGATATGGCAACACTCAGAGTAGGCCATCAGCATTGGAAAGAGAAGGAAGTGAATTAAAGAAAGGGTCACAATGTTAAGTACCTCATCTGACTCCAAATCTGCTTTTGATGTAAGTGTTGGAGCCCTTTCATGAACTAGTGAATGACTTTCCTCGGAGACAGATGCCAGCCAGTGAGGGGTTTGTGCATACACAGATCAAGCCTTCTCAGAGCTGTGGGCATGGAGAGACTTTCAGGAGGGAAGTCTGCAAACACTCAGATCTGCTGGGGCCAGCTGGAGGAGAGATCAGGACTGGGAAGCAGGGAGAAAGGCAAAGATTGGATTCCTACTGGAGATAAGGTCAAGTTTGCATTTCCTCTAAGTTAAGGCAGCTGGACCGGGGACATACAAAGCCTACATAGGGACTTCTCCTGGGGTCATGGGGCACATGCACCTGGGTAATTGAGACCAGGACAGGGTGTGGAATACTCTTAGTTAAACACTTAAACTGCAAAAGACTTTTTTTTTTTTTTTTGAGAAGTTTTTGCTCTAGGGCACGTGCGCTCGCCAGACAGACAGAGAGAGACATAGAGACAGAAAGCCAGAAATCACCCCCCAGGGGGGATGGTCACGCCGCAATCCCCTCTCCTCCATTCTCCTCTCGGGATCTTGGGCACGCATGCACACACGCCCGGTGTGAGTTTTAAGCCACCAGGTCGGGGACTCAAACCGCAATCGACTACATGGGAGTCCAGCGCCATAGCCATTACGCTAACTGCTGGTTCCTGCCAAAGACATTTCTTTTCTTTTTTTTTTTTTTTGAGAAGTTTTTGCTCTAGGGCACGTGCGCTCGCCAGACAGACAGAGAGAGACATAGAGACAGAAAGCCAGAAATCACCCCCCAGGGGGGATGGTCACGCCGCAATCCCCTCTCCTCCATTCTCCTCTCGGGATCTTGGGCACGCATGCACACACGCCCGGTGTGAGTTTTAAGCCACCAGGTCGGGGACTCAAACCGCAATCGACTACATGGGAGTCCAGCGCCATAGCCATTACGCTAACTGCTGGTTCCCCCTGCAAAATACTTTTCTGAAAGAGCTGTAAAGACAGAATACACAGCCTTCCTCTCCTGCTTATTCTAATATTATAAAGGGGTGAGGGGTGAGGGGTGGGGGTGAAAATCAACTTCCTCCTTTTTTTGCTTTACTTTATTTCTTTTATATTTTAAAGGTTAATTGGTGCTTATAGCTTCTGCAACTAATGTGATCTGTAACAAATAGGTCATAAATAAGCCTGTTTGCTTAGAAGAGGAAGTGTAAGCCCCTTGCTTTGGACAATGGTCACAAGACCAGGAATGTTTACTCAAGGGACACGATGTAACAGGTTAAACTGGGAAAGTTATAATAATGTTATCATTAACAGGATAATTACTCATAGATGTTTAGATTGCTTTGTTAAACAGTGTAGCTTAAAGAAAATGCATTGTGGTTTCCCTTAGGGTATCAGTGTATGCCCCAAGTCTGAGTAACAGATTCTATGTTCCCCTAAGAACAAAAACAGGGCCATAACGTCATGTGAAAGGAAAAGGTGCCCAGAACAATTTGGGGAAAATCGTGAGGGTAGGAGTAATCCTGAACTAGCTAAACATATGTTACAGATAACAATGGCTACCCAGGAAGTGCAATAGTATGTAACATGGTAGAAATTTCTGTTCTGGGAGTTGGTTGTGAGCTTGTTAGCTCTCGGCCACTCCCTGCACTCCAGCACAATTAAGTAAACTCTCTCTCTCTTTGCTTTGCCTCTCAATTTTCCACAGAAACTGCTGCCAGATTTTAGCCGGCAACAGTGTTTTACCATGTTACCCTCATTAGATCCAACAAAATCTTTCTTGTGTTAAGTATTTAATGAGGGGCCAGATGGGGTTAAAGTGGCTGGATCCCACATGATTGACTGTGTGGTTCAAGTTCCAGACACAGCACCTTCAAAAATACACTGGATGGGGAACCAGCAGTTAGCGTAATGGCTATGTCGCTGGACTCCCACATGGTCGACTGCGGTTCACGTCCCGGACCCGGTGGCTTAAAACTCATGCCGGGCGCGTGTGCGTGCATGCCCAAGATCCCAAGAGGAGACTGGAAGAGAAGGGATTGCGGCGTGACCATCCCCCCTGGGGGGGGATTTCTGGCTTTCTGTCTCTATTTCTCTCTCTGTCTGGCGAGCGCACGCCCCCTATAGTGAAAAAACCTCTAAAAAAAAAAAAAGAAATACACTGGATGCACTTGTGTGTGTGCCCAAAATCCCAAAAGGAGGAAGAAGTGGAGGAAGAAGGGATTGCAGCATGACCATCGCACATGAGGGGTGTTTTCTCAGCTTCATTCTCTTTCTCTCTCGCTCTCCAGTGAGCGCACATGTCCTATGTGTGTGTATATATACATACATACATGATGAAGAGTGATAGAGAGACGTGTGCAAGGGGCATCAACATCTCACATTACATGCAGGTTGATTAAGGATGGATTTAATGCTTTGGGGCCTCCGGCTTTAAATGGGACTCATTAGCACTCCTTTTAGTGTTTTGACGTGATCATTTTCATTATACTTGCTGCCACTTCAAGACTCTGTACGTGCCAGGTACTGTACTCGGTGCTTTACCTGGGTTACATAATTATTACAATAATCTCTTAAAATAGACATGATCCTCCCTCGCTTTACATATGCAGAAACTAGAGCTCAGAGAAGTTCAAAGACATTTCTACAGCTAACACGTCATAGAGCTGGGATGTGAAGCAGAATTATCTGTCTGAAAAGTTGTGTTCCATGGCACTGTGACTCAACATCTATGCCATCACATAGGCCCGAAATGTTTAGTTTGGGATGAGCCAAATGAATGAGTTTGCATGATGCTATTCATTGAGTGCTTACTCTAATGCGGTCCAGGTGCTTTGTCGACAATGTCTTGTTTAATTATCTCAGCAGCTCCGCAAGGAAGGGATTACTTCTATGCAGGGAGGCAGATGCTGAGTATTTGGAGGTTCAAAGACTGGTCCAAGATAACATAGCCGGTAAGTAGCAGAGCAGGGACACGACACTAAGTCTGTCTGACCCTGAGCCCTGGGAGCGTCTCCTTCATCACCTCCCGCTGTGCTCTCTCCATGTTGGAAAGGACATTAGTTATCACCTTGCTGGGGGAGTGGGGAGGGACTCCCAGAGACTGGAATTTCACCACCTCTAATGGCATTTCATTGCCATGAAGTGTTTTCTGTCTTCTTCAAGCTTAGGAAATGTGCCTCGCTGCAAATATCTAGTAATGATGCCTTGAAGCAAGCAGGTACTGGCGTCGGAAACATTTCTATGTGCATTGTGTAATTTTACTATTGCCACAGTCCGGTGCTCAACCATCACCATCTTCTAGATCAGGAGACAGATATAGCCAAAGGATTACCCGACTGCAAGGACCACAAGTTTAGCACAGGCCCTACCCAGCATGCCTGGCTGCTCCTAAGTTCAAAGTCAAGTTCCTCCTGGAGAGTGTGAGATAAGAGGTGAGTCAGACTCCATCATCCTCCCCTTCTTGACCCCCTTAGGACCACCTTCCTCACCTGCCCCACCCCAGCGTTCATGGCTTGGTGACACTCTTGTGTTTGAACTTAACCCTGATTTCCTAAACCTCTTAAAGTAAAAAATAAACATCAGTCCTGGAAAAGACAATTGGTCAGAAAAGGAAAAGTACCTTAGATCATTGCAAAGGGGGGCAGCTGTCCTGTCTTGTTCTCTTCTTATTTTCTGTGGGTGTGACAGCCTCTAACTAAGGGATGCCCATCTCCTGGGCCCAGAAATTAAGTACCTACGACGGCTGACCAGACTTGGGGAGCCACCTGGAGTTCTCTCTATACGAAGCCAGATCCCGGTGCTTGCCAGCGGGCAGAGCCAGAGACACTAGGGTCCTCCCAGAATCCTGAGGACAGTCAGCCTTGGGAGCTGGTACAAAGAGTCTTATCCCTGGGGCTAGAGAGTCTAGTGTTGCTATCTGGTGTTTGTCTAAACCTGAATAGGGTTTTAGATGCCCAAAGTCATCCCCAGGTGCAGGATTTGTTCAGGATAGTGGCAAGCTAGCTGAGAAACCCAGGGCTAGGGGCCAGGGCTAACAACCCACAGATTGCTTTCTGTGCCTTGGCAGTCCGTTCTAGTTTCCCACCTAAGCAGCAGCCTGTCTGTCCCCTTAGAATGCTTAGGGGACAGAGGGACAGAATTCTATGGGACAATAGGGAGGGCTTGAGCCGGTCTCCAGTGGAGCAGAACCCAGGTTTCAGGATCTGGTGACAACCTAAAACCAAGAAGATGCACTTCACGGAGTGGTCACTAGGTGTCAGCACTGCTCCTTATCCGCAGGCTAACCCTGAGGGATGCTGGAGAAACTCCCTCCTGGGAACTGGGCCGACAGGCCTGCCGTCTTCACTTCTTGTCTACTCCCAGGAGCTCCAGGCATTCTCACTGCCCTCATCCCCAGCCTTCTTGGTGGCCTGAATCTCATGATCCATCCCTGGCCTTGGCCCTCTCTCCTTCCCAGCTCTCAGGACAGAACCCAAACTCTGCCTTGTCCACACCGGCGCTAGAGCCTGGGATTAGGACTCATCTCCCTAGACGGGCTTGCTCCCAGTTCATGATCGCTGACCTCACACGCACTCGTTCTGGGGCAGCCGTCTGTCTAAATGTGTCCCAGTCTCCCTTACTTCCTCAAACAGCGACTCATAACAAGTCTAACCTCCCACGCTCCTACTCCGCTTTCACTTGTTTCATTCCAAAAAAGATAAGCCGACTCCCTGGCCCCGCCTTAATGCGCTGCTCGAGAGAAGCTGAGTTCACATGATGATCACAGCTGGAGTCCCCCCCTGGTCAGCCTGAGACACGGCGGGCTTGCCTGGGACTGCCCAGGATCTGGGGGCGGCAGCAGGAGAAAGGGGTCCTCGCAGGACCAGACCACGTGGAGGGTGCTGCTCTCCCCTCCCACTCTCTCTCTTTCAATCATTCTCATGTGCCTGTGCACATGTTCTATCAATAAAAGAAAAAAGGTCTTAAAAATGAATTACTGCTTAAGTCATATTATAAAGAGCGAGTAACATTTTAGTAAGATAACATCCATATAAATAAAAAGGAAAGAAAGGAAGGAAGAGGGAAGGGAGAAAGAAAAAAGAAGCAGTTACTCAACTTCGCTTTTTCGTCACCAAATCTCGAAACTTATCAATATGTGTACAAATGATGGTACTTCAGTTTGTAGGAAAAGGAATTAAAATACAAGTTTGTTTTGGCTCAAAAAATTTGAAATCTGGGGGACCAACAGTTAGTGTAATGGCTATGTCACTGGACTCCCACATAGTCAACTGCGGTTGTTACTCAACTTCGCTTTTTCGTCACCAAATCTCGAAACTTATCAATATGTGTACAAATGATGGTACTTCAGTTTGTAGGAAAAGGAATTAAAATACAAGTTTGTTTTGGCTCAAAAAATTTGAAATCTGGGGGACCAACAGTTAGTGTAATGGCTATGTCACTGGACTCCCACATAGTAAGCCGTAGTTCAAGTCCCGGACCAGGTGGCTTAAACTCACGCTGGGTGCATGTGCATGCATGCCCAAGATCCAGAGAGGAGAATGGAGGAGAAGGGATTGCAGCATGGCCATCCCCCCTGGGGGGTGATTTCTCACTTTCTCTCTGTCTCTCTCTCTATCTTTCTGGTGAGCGCATGCACCCTATAGAAAAAAACTCTTCAAAAAAAGAAAAAAATTGAAATCTATGCAGTTTTCATGATACTCATTTTCTGTGAACTTTTTGAACTCTTCTCATGTCTTCTCCTCCACTTCTACTCTGAACCCCGCGCCCCTTACTTTCTCAGGGTCCTGGATCCTTTGGCTTTCTCTGCTTTCTTCTGGATTGCTATCTCCCTCTATCCTGGAGAATTCCCGTCAACTCACAGTAAGTGGTAGTATCACTCATTTCAAAATCTCTCTCCTTATACCAAGCAACTCTCTGGCTCCCAGCCTGCATCTCTGTTCTTTTTCAGCACTTAATTTCCCCTTTTATCTCAACACCATCAAAAAAAAGCTGTCTGTATTACCTCCGTCCCTTTTCCTCTTCAATCTGCTCAGATCTGGCTGGGACTGACCACGAGCGGACCTCTCCAGGTCACCATGATCTTCGGGCCACCAAACACAATAGATGCAAAGCTCTTCGACATTCTCCCCAGTGGTGTGCACACCAGACCAGACCACATTCCCCCCTCACGGCTTCCACACCTCTCCCTTTCTGAGGGTTCCCCTTTCCTCTTCCACTGTCTGATTCACAATAGAGCGTTCGTTTGGTCTTGGTCCTGGTAGTCTTTTCTTTTCCTTTTGCCCTGTCTCTCTAGGAGAGACATCTCACCCATTCCTGC
>NW_006159909.1:1815181-1819861 GCF_000334495.1 Tupaia belangeri chinensis | reverse complement strand
TCCTGCTGACCCGTCTGTCTCCTTTTAGGCCGATGACTCCCTGATGTGTGTCTTTGGCCCAGCCCTATCTACTTGACATGTCCACTTGCACGTTTCACAGGAATTTTAAAATTAACATGTCCAGAACGCCTTGCTTTGTTTCTCTGTGTCCCTGAAGACACCTGTCCTTTAGTTAGTCTGTTCCATCTCTGTAAGTGGCACCACTGTCCTCCCCACTGCTCAGGCCCCATACCTAGGAATCACTACATTTCCTTCCTCCCATATCCATTCCATCAGCAAATCAAATTGACCGTCTCCAAAATTCATGTCGAATCTCTCCTCTCTCTCCATCTTCCCACTACCCCTCATTCATCTAGGCCACCAGCATCTCTCTACTAAACGAACACAAAACTTTTTCAATTATCTTCTCATTTCCACATTCTCTCCCACCCATCCCGTTGTTTTTTTTTTTTTTTTTTTTTTAAATTTCTAGAAGGCACGTGCACTTGCCAGAGAGAGAAAGAGAGGGGAGAGAGAAAGCACCGTGCACTTGCCAGAGAGAGAGAGAGAGGGGAGAGAGAAAGCATCCCCATGCCCCAATGGAGTGTACTCACAGCACAATCCCTTTCCCTCCATTTTTCCACCCTATCAGGATTTGGAGCATGCATGCACATACACTCAGCATGCTTTTCAAGCTGCTGGGCTAGGGTTTGTACTGCAGTCAGCCCTGTGGGATCTGGTTCCCCTAACCGCTAGGCCACAGGGCAGCTCTGTCTGTCTATCATCCATCCATCCATCCATTCATCTATCTATATCCATCTCTATCTATCTATCTATCTATCTATCTATCTTCTATCTATATCTATCCTTCTATATCTACCTATCTATCATCTATCTATCCATCATCTATCTGTCTGTCTGTCTGTCTGTCTGTCTATCTATCTATCTGTCTATCTATCGAGACAGGCGGCGACATAGACAGAGAGAGGGCCTCACCATGCCATGATTCTCCCCATCGTCTCCTAGCCAGCCAGGATCACTGGCACACACAGGCACAGCTGGCACATTTGGGTTTGCCTGGATCTGATCCCAGGCCTGCTATGTGTCTCCAGCATTGTGCAGAAACTTGCTGCCTGCATCACCATGGCTGGGCCTCTTTGATCTTTCTTTTGCTTTTTTTTTTTTTTTTTCTTTTTTTATGAGGTGGGAGAGAGGGAGAGGGAGGGAGGGAGTGAGAGAGAGAAGTGAGAAAGCATGCCACTAGGTCTGGGACTTGAACACTGGTCGACCATGTAGGAGTCCAGTGCCTTTAACCACCATGCCACCTGCCAGTCCCCTCTTTGACCTATTCTTGACACAACAACAATAGTGGCCTTTAAAACTAAGTCAGGGATTAATTCTTTTAAAAAAAGGGGGGGCCAGCAGGTGGCATGGTGGTTAAGGGCGCTAGATTCTCACATGGCCTACCGCGGTTCAAGTCCCAGACCTGGCAGCTTACTTTCCTTTACTCTCTCTTTTTTACTTTCTGCCCCTCTCTAGTCAAAGTAAAACAAATGGGTAAAGTTAAAAAAATTATTAAAAAAAAACTAAGTCAGTGCTAAGCTCAGTGGCTTATAATGCATCTATGATTCCAAATACTCAGATGCTGAGGCAGGAGGATCAAGAGTTTGCGGCCAGCCTGGACAACATAGTGACACCTGTCTTGAAATAATATTTTAAAAGCTGAATGATGGAAACATTCCATACCATGACCTGGATGCACATGTGTGAGATTTTTAAGTATGCTTAAAGTTTGTGTGCTTTAATGTAGGCAATACCTCAACTAAAGAAAACCACACAAAACACCTAAGTCAAAGATCAATTTTCTAGTTAAAATTCTTTGGCAACTTCCCTCTGTACTTGGGGGGGGGGGAACCTAGCATGACTGATCCCAACCTCTCCCCAACTTCATCTGCTGTACTTCCTCCTAGCTTGCTAGAGTCCACCTACCTCTGCTCTCACTTCATCTTTCTAGGAAGCCAAAAACTGGACCTTTGCTTAGGCTATTTCCTCAGCCCAGAACATTTCTCGTTCTTTCTTTTTTATAGAATTATTTAACTGTATTTATTCATTCACTTATTTTAATTTGACCATAGAGAGATACACAGAGAGAGAGAGAGAGAGAAACCGAGAAAGCAAGCCACCAGGTCTGGGACTCGAACACTGGTCAGCCATGTGGGAGTGTCCAGTGCCCTAACCACCATGTCACCTGCTGGTCCCATAACACTTCCCATTCTTTTCTTTTCTTTTCTTTTCTTTGAGAGGTTTCCACTATAGAGCACGTGCGCTCGCCAGACAGAGAGAGACGTAGAGACAGAAAGCGAGAAATCACCCCCCAGGGGGGATGGACACACCACAGTCCCCTCCCCTCCATTCTCCTCTCGGGATCCTGGGCACGCACGCACACATGCCCAGCATGAGTTTTAAGCCACCGGGTCCGGGACGCGAACCGTGGTTGACTACGTGGGAGTCCAGTGACACAGCCATTACGCTAACTGCTGGTTCCCCCCACCCCCATTCTTAACATCTTCACCTACCGCTGCTTTTACATACCCACACTTTAAAAACAAAAAACAAAAAAAACACTTTATTTATTTATTTTTATTTGACCCGGGGGAGGGGGATAAAGAGAGAGAGAGAGCTGCCAGGTCTGAGACTTGAACCATGGTTGGCCATGTGGGAGTCTGGCACCCTCAACCACCACACCATCTGCCTGCCCCTAGTAGGCCCACACTTCTAAAACATGTCATCCCAGTTATCCTTTACACTCCTAATTTATTGTATGATGCTATAAGTGTTTATTATGATTATTCTCTTTTCCCACAGCTGAGGCCAGCTTATTTGTTTGGCAGGCATGTACCACATACATGCTGTTCTGCGTAAGTTCTTTATAGATACCCAATGGCATGTGCCTTATACTCAAAAGAGCAAACAGATCCCTACGGCTTTGTTTTCTAGTTTCTCTAAATGATGGTAGAGGTGCTTAAATTAAAAAATTGGGTCCGCTGGTGGCATGGTGTTTGAGGCTGCAGGTCTTCACATGGCACTCTGTGTGATTTAGGTTCTAAATCCAGCAGCTTAAAAACACACTGGGTGTTGTGTGTCCGAGTGCTCAAAATCCTGAGAGCAGGGAGAAATGGAGAAAAGCTTGCAGCATGGCTATTCCCCACAGGAGGTTTTCTTTCTCTCTCAGGTGTGTGCACAAGCCCTCTGGCAATTTTTTTTTTTTTTTGGAGAGATTTTCACTGTAGGGCGCGTGCGCTCGCCAGACAGACAGAGAGAGACATAGAGACGGAAAGCGAGAAATCACCCCCCAGGGGGGATGGCCACGCCGCAATCCCTTCTCCTCCATTCTCCTCTCAGGATCTTGGGCATGCACGCACACGCGCCTGGTGTGAGTTTTAAGCCACCGGGTCCAGGACACGAACCGCGGTCGACTACGTGGGAGTCCAGCGACATAGCCATTACACTAACTGCTGGTTCCCCTCTGGCAAATTTTTAAAAAATCATCCCTGTCATTGGAGTGCCAACAGCGTCTCTCTAGACACTGTCAAGAGCCATAGAGGCTGGAGGGTGGTACAGTGGTAAAGTGCAATGCTTTGTGAGCCTCACCCATAGGGGAGGATTCTGGGTTTGTCTGGGATCCTCCCTGAGTATGGCAAGCATGCGTGTATTCATGACCTTGGATAGGTCATGGCATTGAAACCCTGTTGGAGGTGCTGTCTCTGTGTCTAACTTATGGAAGAAATAAAAAGAAATCTGCATTTTTTAAAAGAGATTCTTGCTATAAGGTGTTTGTGCTCACCAAAGAGACAGAAAGGGAGAAGTCACTCCCCAGGGGGGATGGCCACACCACAGTCCCTTCTTCTACATTCGCCTCTTGGGATTTTGGGCACACACATACATGCACCTGGTGTGAGTTTCAAGCCACCCGGGTCCAGGACTTGAACCACAGTCAACTACATGGGAGTTCAGTGACATAACCATTACACCATCTGTGGTCCCTACAAGACTTTTTAAAAGAATTATTTAAACTTATCAATTTGTTATAAGGCATGTATGTTCACCAGAGAGAGAAAAAGCAAGTTGCCAGGTCAGGGACTCAAACTGTGGTCAGCTATGTGGGAGTCTAGCATCTAACCACCGTACTACCTGCTGGCCCCTACAAGATGATTAAAAACAAAAAACAAAACAGAGCAAAAACATTTAACTCTATCTACACAAGTGAGGTAAAAGAAGAAGACTGTGTCCAAAGAAAAAGGGGGAGGGGGCGCGGTCGGCAGGGCAGTAGGGAGAAAGCCAGAGCCACAGCAGACCTCACTACTCCCTGCGCTGCAGGTTTGGCCATGTGTCTCTTTTCAAGCTCCCCTTCCTCGAATCCATAGCCTGTGCTCTTCCCCACCCCACTCCTAGCAATCTCATTTCTTTCCCATGCAGCAGTCTCCACCTTTGCTCTGGAGTGGGAGAGAGAGTGGGTGCATGGTGTTATAGGTTGAATTGTGTCCTCGAAAAAGCCAGTAGGCCAGCTCAGAACAGTGGAGAAGCAGCAGGAGACACTGAAAAGTCATAGGCAAGCATAATACGCACACAAGCATATGAGAAAATGCCTTTATTTATTTATTGTTTTTTTTTTTTTTTTTTTTTTTACAAAGAAGCGGGGAA
>NW_006159909.1:1800310-1814561 GCF_000334495.1 Tupaia belangeri chinensis | reverse complement strand
AACAAAAATAGGAGAAAATGCCTTTTTTTTTTTTTTTTTTTTTTTTTTTTTTTTTTTCTCACAAAGAGAGTGGGAAGCTAAATATACAGGACCCAGAGGACAATGCGCAGCACCAAAACTCCTGAGGAGCACTTGCTGCATCAGATGCCTAGTCTTCCAAACCAGCCTCCTGGCATATCCAGTTTTTTGGGAGAAAGTACAGTCATTTCAACAACAGCACCATTCAGAACAACTTCATTTATTCAAAAGCTCTTCTGCGAGGCTCTCTGCTTGATGGCTTCAAGGATCTCTCTGCCGGTGACAGCTCTTCTGTGGTTGTATAAGGACAGCCGGAACGCCTCCAGACTAACCCACTCCAGTTGACAGCCATCCAGGGAGCCCAGCACGTCCAAGACCCAGGAGCGCCCACTGAAGTCGGGATGGGTCTAGAAGAGAAATGGCACAGGGGTAAGACAGCAGTGACGCTTCCATAGTGAACGATTGATTCATGGTCTCATAAACCAACACCCAGTACCTCTGGCTCCTGCGGATATGTGTGCCCAGGTGGGACAGCCCAAACCACTCAGTGGGGGTGAGGGTGTGAACATGGTGAAAGGAACCAGGCTGTTGTACCTAACAGTCTCTTGGAAAGGGCAGGGGTGGGGGTAGCTGGTGAGAAAGATAACCCTTGTTTGGATAATACAGATGGAACTCTGTCTCATTGATGCCTTGATTCTTCCTAATGGCACTGGAATTCATAGCCAATGATTCCTGAAGATGGAACATATCACTGTAGTTCAGAATGTACTTTCACACTTGTATTTTATATATTTCATATTGGGCATTTTACTTTCACACTTCTCAATTTCCAGCCTATTTTCCTTCCTGCTACTTCCCATGCCCACTTGATCTCCAACTGAACTAGAAAATCTGCTCTTCATTGCATGTGACCCTGTGTCTTTGAGCTGTTGGTTGTCTCGGCCTACCACACTGATGTGCCCACTTGTTTTCACATCCTATTCGTCCCCTAAGGTTCCTCCCCAAGTGCACCTCTTGCTTATCTGGGGTCCACACAACTTTACTGAGTCCCTCCTCCCTCGGAGGACCAGGGTTCTCTGTTCTTTCATGGCCCATATCAAGGTCTGCCTTATGTCATCAGTGTCCCTGTCTGAAGTCAGAGACAGTGAATACAGTAAAAAGAACCCACTCAGGGCTGGCAGGTGGTGTGGTGGTTAAAGGTGCTGGATTCCCACATGGCCAACCGCAGCTTGAATCCTAGGCCTGGCAGCTTGCTTTTTTTCACTTTCCCTTTCTCTCTGTCTCCCTCTGGTCAAATTAAAGAAATAATAACAAATGGAATTAAATAAATATATATATATTTTATTTTTTAAATACAACCCATTCTAGAATTATCTGCCCAGTGCTCTAACCCTAGCTCTTCCTGGCTATCACTAAGCAACTCGTATTCTCACACTGACCTCAGTTTATTTCGTGTGTGTGTGTGTGTGTGTGTGTGTGTGTAAGGAAAGGCTTCAAATGAGATTTGAATTTTTTTCCTGATTTTAATAATTTAGAAATATTTCTTCAACAACCCCTCCTACTGCAGGATTGTAAATCTCTTTACTTTTGAATTTATTTTAAAAGGTTTTTATTTATTTCTTCCATGAAAGGAAACAGAGAGGGCACCCAAAACAGGGTTCTCATGCCACAATCCAACTCCCAGCCAACATGGATCATAGACAGGCACGGACATGCACAGGGAGACCTCAGGATTAAAAGAGGACCCTCCCAGATGACTTCAATATTATGGAGCTTTACATTACTGCTTTATCACCAAGGCTGGACCATGAGACCCTTTCTATAGAAACCATGCCATTTTCATGAGCTCCCACAGCAGCCCTGCTATTGAACACACGTAAACATTCAATCCATTTATCCAGCCAATACCTTGTTTTATCCTGCCAATACCTTGTTTTATCCTCACAGTGCCCTGAGCAGCTGATTCCAGGCACAGACCCAAGTCTTCAGAGGTGCAAGGAAACAGACATGACCTGCCAGGCACAGGTGGTTAAAGACAGGCTATGTAAAGACTAATTGTTAGAAGGAAAGGGATGTCTAGGAAATACCCCAAAGACTGTCTAATGCGAGTGCTCCTATGGGATGGTAGGCCTTCCAGCCAAATGCAGACTGTACAGCAATGGCTTCCATTGCGGGGTGACTTTGTCCTCCAGGGAATATACTTGGTGTCACAACTGGGAGGGGAGGGTGCGATTGGCATCTAGTGAGTAGAGGCCAGAGATGCTGCCTAGCATCCTACAGTATGCAAAATCCCCACACGGAGTTATCTTTCCCCAAAATGTCCACGATGCTATGGTTGGGAAGCTCTACTATCATATCAAATACTTTCTCTACTCTCCCACCTTTCCATAATCTCCTTTTCCCCTTGTCTCCCAGGATAAGGAACAGGCTCCAAACGATCCTACTGGCATATGGGCACCTTGGTACAATGGCACATGTGAGCTATCAACCTTACTTCTTGTCATGAAGAAGTAAGATTCAAAATCAAGCCCTAGCACGTCTTTCATGGAATCTCCTTACATCTTTTGACTCTCCCCATATTTTGAAAGAAAGACTTTCCTGATGTTCTTTTTTCTGACTTGTAGGCTGCAGGGTGAGATTAGGTGGGCAGGAAGGGCTAAGAGTGACTACCCACCTAAGGAACCTTCTAAATATCAGCCTTTGAGTGAAAACCTAATATACGCAACTCTTCAAAGTTACAGGACAGAGTAGGTGATGAATACCCCCTCTATGAGAAAAGGAGGGGGTATGTAAGAATCAGTTTACAGACTGTCAACAGACAGAGAGGTATGAAGAGCTCAGGTGTTTGGAGTTACTGCCAACAGAAGGAAAGCCAAGTGGGAGAAGACAGCAGCCATTAGCAGATCCAGGTTACAGAAACTGATTGCACATAACTGTTCAAGAACACCATGTGTGTAGGACTCCCACATTAGAATAAGATGAAGTCAACAATATACCCAGAGCTACTAACGTGATACCTCTCTTGGCCATCCCAAGCTTCCACAAAGACAATTCCAACTTACTTGTTTTAGGATTTTCCCCATGTAACTAAAGTAGACCTCCTTCTTCTTCCTCCTATCCTTTCTCCTCTTCCTCTTCTTCCCAATAGCCAAGTTGGCACAGTCGTTTTTCTTCTTGGTTTTGGTATAAATTTCAGCCTTCTTCCTAGGGAATCTTAGGCCATTTAAGCAAATGAAGTACATGTTGAAGACTCAGCTCTCGCACTGCTAGCTCAGAGTACCAGCCACAGGTTTTATAGGGCGGGCTGGAAGGCACGCTCTGCTCATGAAATCAGTGATTGCACCTGCAGAAGATGAAGGCTCTCAGAATCCTTAAGAGATATTAGGTGTAGAGTCTAAAGCAGGCTTGTGTTGCATTGCTGAAAGGAGCACGAAACAGGAAACTCAACACCGTCATCTTTCTCCTGCTGTATTCCATGTGGAAGGGAGAGAAGCCACTTTGATGCAATGACCATGAGCTTACCAGGCAACACTCAGCTCAGAAATTGTACTTTTAAAAAATGTGTCTAACCCCAGGTATTTTTTATTACAGTGGTTCTTAGCCACTGAGATTTCACTTCAAAAGGACTGGATGCTGCAGCTTTCTAAGGAGTCCCAGGTGAGCCTAATGGCCAGCCAGATTTGGGAGTCATGGATCTATACAACCTTCCCAAAGCAGTTACGTGAGATGTGAGGGGGAGCTTAGGAGGCAGCTATTCACCGCTGCTCTGCTTCTGCCCTGTGTATTCTTATTCACACTGGGAGAGAGCTAGAAAGACAAGCACATACCTGGCTATGCAATAGCAATTAAGAACTCGGGTGACAAAGCATGAATAGGAAAGCCAGGAAATCACTGCACCTTGAAGACTGAGCTCTGAGAAAGTGTAGATAGAGAGGGCATGAACTCTGCAATTAGTTTATCAGCTTAGCTCCAAGGAAGTGACCAGTCTGACTTGCACCAAGAAGTAAGAGGACACCGGAGAACGAGGGTGTCAAAAGAAGAGAAGAGCCACACCAGAACAGCCGCTCTTTCCCCGCACCACTGATAATGGGTGGCATCAAAGCCTGGGTGGAGGGCACCGGTGGATGGTAGCACTGTCAGCTTAGAGCCCTCACCGTGCCCCAGGCTCCTATCTAAATTCCTGACATACTTTATCTCAGGATCAGAGCAGCCATAGGAGATGAGATTCAAGGCAGGTACTATCACTTTACAATGGAGAGACGAGCGGTAGAGGGCTTTAGTGTCTTGCCCAGGGTCACGTACAGTGACTATGTGAGCAACAGATCCAGCCCTGGCATCTGTGCTTCAACCCCTGCTCCGCTGCTTCCAAACCTGAACACCGGAGACCTACAATCCTAGTTGTTTCACATGCGTGCTCTTTGTAGTGACTACACGTATTATCTGTATTCACGGGTAGAGAACTTCATATAGAGAACTTATCCATAGTGTAGGTTTGATTCTTCTGAATTATTTCTTTAATATTCTTTGCCAAATCCTGAATTCCGAATCCTGAAAAACACTGACTAGCGTCTGAATTTACAACAAAAACTAAACAGAACACCTCTATGTTCAGGAAAGGAACGAGCATGAAAGGAAAGGGTCGTTCTCTACCGCCTGGTAGGCAAAGCCGTGCCTCCACCCACCACCTCCACTCCTCCTCTCATACCCTGACCCTCCTCTCTCATCACCACCCTACTTTACAATGCCGTAAATGAACAGAGCATCATTATGCGACACAATGAATCAGACGTTTTAACTGCAAAGACACAAACTGAGAAGTACCATCAAGTCTCATGGATGACACTCACCACTTGAGATGAGGAAATGGGAAGGGTCAGGCCAGGAGGGAACTGAACCAGTGCTCTATGTCAGGAGGATGCTGGAGAACATTCCAGAAAGGACAAGCAGAGCAGATGTGATGTTGCAGTGGGGACATAACACAGAGGGCCTGGCTAGTCGGTGTGTACTCATTCAAAACTATTCAGGAAATGTCGATCCCCTGCTAAGTGTAAGGTATGTGGCTATGCGTGGAAATGAAGATGAAATTACCAGTAGGAATCACAAAACTCAGCAGAGGAAAATTACAGGGTGTTCAGAAGACTCACGAGCATTGATTAGAAATACAAGTCTTCTAAAAAGACTATGCAATAAATGATTATCTTCCAGTAATATCCCCATTTTGAAAATAAAAGAAGCAATTATACTAATGGAAATGCTAGCTTATATTTATTGAGTGCTTACTACCTGCCTTGAATTATATTAACTACTTCATAGATGTCCTTTCATTTAATGGTTTGAATATTCAGAGATGGGCTTTTATCATCCTTATTTAAAACGAGGAAGTTTGGCAACCCATTTTCTGGGACCCTTCCCTTCTTGGGAGCTCTCTTTTTCCTCTCCTCTCTTTTAATAAATTTCCCCCTTTGGGACCAGCAGTTAGTGTAATGGCTAAGTTGCTAGACTCCCATGTAGTGGACCGTGGTTCGAGTCCCGGACCCGGTGGCTTAAACTCACACCGGGCACATGTGCGTGCATGCCCAAGATCCTGAGAGAAGAATGGAGAAGGGATTATGGCGTGGCCATCCCCCCGGGGGGTGATTTTTCACTCTCTGTCTCTCCAGTAAGCATACACACCCTATAGCAAAAACCTCTCAAAAAAAAAAAATTCCTCACTTTACCTACTCTGTGTCTGCAACTCTAATTCTTCCTAAGTGTGGGTGGCAGGTGGTGTGGTGTTAAGGCAGCTGGACTCCCATATGGTTGACTGAGGTTCAAGTCCTGGACCTGGCAGCTTGCTTTCTCACTTTCCTTCTCTCTCTGTCTCTCTCTGGTCAACTTCAAAAAAAAAAAATAATAATGACAATGAATACATTTTTTTTTTTTTTCAAAAAAAAAAAAAATAATGACAATGAATACATTTTTTTAAATGAGAAAGCTGGGACCAGCAGGTGACATAATGGTTATGTCATTGGACTCCCATCTAGTCAACCATGGTTTGAGTCCTGGACCTGGCAGCTTAAAACTCATGTTGGGCGCATGTGCGTGTGTGTCCAAAATCCCAAGAGGAGAATGGAGGAGAAGGAATTGCAGCATGGAATTGCAGAAATCCCCCCGGAGGGTGATTTCTCAGTTTTTGTCTCTCTGACTGTCTCTTTCTGGCAAGTGTCCATGCCCTATTGCAAAAATTCCTCTCTCTAAACAAAAAAGAGGAAGCTGAGGGGGCTGAACAGTGTGGCATGAGGGTAAAACATGATGCTCTGTGAGGTTAACCCAGTAGGGAAGATTCTGTGTTTGCATCCTGTGACCTCATACACTGGACATGTGTGTGTTGTGATCTGGGATTAGTTGGAGCTGGTGGTGGATCACTGGGGGTGCAGTGCTTCTGTTTCTCTCTCTCTGTCTGTCTGTCTAGTTCATGAAATAAAAAAAATAAAAAAAAAACCCTTCCAAAAAGAGAAAACTGAAGTTTATACCAATGAATTAAATTTGTTTCCCCCTACATGGATTCCTATCACACTCTCAATTTTTCTGATCCCAATGTCTGGGGTAGTTTGAGATTTAGTAATTGCCTAGTTTGTATCCTAGAAAAAGGCCATAAACCCTTAAAATATAACACAGGTTGTGTATCCCTTATTTGAAATACTTGGGACCAAAACTATTTTTTTTTTCATATTTTGAAATATTTGCATCTATAGAATGCATATTTTGGTGAAGGGACCCAAGTTAAAATGAAAAATGCATTTATGTTTCATAGACATCTTAAATCCATGGCTTGAAAGTAATTTTAAACAATATTTTTGATACTGTAGTGTTTTGGCTGCCACCTGTCACATGCGGTCAGATGTGGACTCTTCTACTTGGGGTGTCATGTTGGTGCTCAGAAAGTTTCAGATTTTGGAACATGTTGGATTTTTGGATTATGGATGTTCTACCTGTAATACATTTATACACATCCATTTACTAGTGAATTAACTTGCTAATTAATTTTCATTTACTCTTCAAGAAATACCTAGGCACAGCTTGAGGGCCTGGACGTAAGGACCAGAAGAGAGCATGATCTCTGTGCTAGGGAGTTTCCTGGACAGCAAACTCCAGCCCAGGATGATAAGCACTCTGTAATCTGAAAAGAGGATGCATTCCATTGAAATGTTTATAGCCAGAAACTATGTTATCACAAGCAGGGATAATTCTGAAGGCAGTTCCAGGCCATGTCTGCCTCCCAGACCTGGGCTGAACAGTGTGGCATGAGGGTAAAACATGACCTGACTATATTTCTGCTGTGGCTTTAAATTTGTGGCTCCTCCACCCACACAGGGGATGAGACATTGGGACAGTTCCTCTCTGGTGACTCACAGGATACTGATGGTGATGGCTTGCTTAAATTCTCCTTCATTTGTCAATGACTAAGTCTGTGGTGGAATCCCTTAACTCAGGGGTCCTTTCCTAGGGTCCACAGAGAGGTTACCTCCGGGGTGGAGACAAGGAGATGGTCCATTTGCCAATTGATTTGTGTATGTGCTTGATAGGTTTGTCTCAGGTGGGATAATCCACACGTTTTCATCAAAGGATGGTGAAATGTAAAGATGGAGACCCAGTGTATTGATACTGTCTCCCGCTACCCTGAGACCCCTGTAGTGGCAGCTCCTTCTTTCTTTTTTCCCCCTCTATCCCCTTCCCCACTTCAGCCTTCATCTCTCAACTTCTCTGTGCTTAGTTTGAGTAGTTAAAAAGAGCTCTGTCGGGGCCAATAGGTGGTGCGGTGGCCAAGGCACTGGACTCCCACATGGCCAACCATGCTAAGCTCCTGTGCATATGTGTCCGAAATCCCAAGAGGAGAATGGAGGAGAAGGGATTGACATGTGGCCATCCCCCCGGGGACTGATTTCTCACTTTTCCTCTCACTGTCTCTGTCTCTCTCAGCAAGTGCATGTGCCCTATGGTAAAAACAAACAAACAAGAAACTCTGTCTGCAGTATCATAGCCATTCCAAAGAACCAAGCCAAAACATCTGTCCCCAACACAACACTATCATAGGTAAATCCATCTGTGTCACAGGAACAGATGGAAAAAAATCCCTAGAAATCCCTAGAATCCAGAGCCAAGTCTCTAGCAATTGGCAGGCTTGTCCTCTGCTGTTAATATAGGGATGAGAAGACGAACTTTGTAAGTCACTTTATAAACATTCAGGGTGGCTTATGGGCCCCTGCCATGAAGCCTGCCTTTCTTCTGTCCTGTGAGATCTATAGAATGTTAAGTGGGGGGTGTGGGATAAAAGGGGCGCTACAGGGAGTCAAAAACCATCAATGGCATCAGAGAGGCAATTGTTAGAGTTGCTTTTATTATCAGAACTGAGGCTTCAGAAACCAAAGAGAGTATATATGGTAACTTTGATATATCCTTCTTAGTTCAAATTCAACCTTATGCATTAAAGAGGAGGAAGTATGTTTTGGAAATTTCTAAGGCAGAGTTGCAAAGCATCTCTATATGGCTGTGAGTATATACTGAAGTTATTTGGCAATATACATTTGCCTTTCTACTTCTGCTCCATAATAATTTATGCTTATAAGATAAATTTATAAAATGGCCCTTGAGGGGCCAGCAGGTGGCACGGTGGTTAAGACACTGGACTTCCCCAGCAGGTGGCACGGTGGTTAATACACTGGACTTCTGTATGACTGACCATGGTTTGAGTCCCAGATCTGGCAGCTTGCTTTCTCACTTTCTCTCTCTCTCTGTCTCTCTGGCAAAACTGAAAAATAAATAATAACAAAAAATTAAATTAAATAAATAATGTTTTAGAAATGCTCAATGAATATTTTGTGTATGTTTTTCCTGGCCCTCTTGGTTGTCTTGCTAAACTCATGCTGAAAGAAGTAGTCAATTCCTTGGATAGATAGGAAAGTGAGGCAGCCCACAAGCATTCTGGGAAAGCAGAACAGGAGCAAGTCTTTGTTATGAAATATGCAGAGTTGATTTTCGTGGAAAACCCAAGCAGATCTGCTGCAGCTGTTAGTCTCTGCAGAAAGGCTTTTGGAACAGCAGCTTTTGTCCACTGTGAACACAGGCCTGGCCCCAAAGAAGAGGTAAACCCAGCCTGAGATCTGCTTCCAGGGGCAGGGGATGAGAGTGAGATAAATCGTGTACAATGACTAATTTTCATGCCGGATATCTACCACAAGGATGAGTTCACAGCTTCACATTTTCTGACTCGTACATTGACTGACCATTGCATTTCATTGATCAGGCAAGTATTCATGAAAAAGCTTCACCATGCTACTAGGTGCCAGAGTTGCAGTCAAGAACACAGCAGATTTGCCTTCCATCCCTCACGGCTCTTATGAACTAGCCAGAGGGATGAACAATAGGCTCAAGTGCAACCTGGTAGGTGCTGAGGGCACACAGAACCGGGACAGCCACCTTGGACTCAGGAGATCACGGAAGCAGCAGTCTTGGAGGAAGTGATGTCGAGGCTGAGATGAACAGAAGTTAGCTAGCACATAGGAGTGAGCGGTGGAATAGCAGAGAAGAAAATTTCAGGCAGAGAATAGGATGTACCTTTTCTGGGACAATGAAAGTAAACATTTACTTACTTTTGTTTTCAGAGTTGCCTATCCAGTGGTTTGTAATCTGCTAGCATACCTCTGCCACCAGGGTAACAGATACCTCAGATCAGGTTTTTAAAAATTGTGGCTAGTGGGACCAGCAGGTGGCATGGTTGTTAAGGTGCTGGACACTCCCACATGATCGACCACGGTTCGAGTCCTGGACCTGGTAACTTGCTTTCTCACTTTCTCTCTCTCTCTTTCTGTGGATAAATAATATTAAATAAATAATTCTTTTAAAAAATAGCTACTGGTTTTTCAGTTCTGGAAGGTCTACAAACTTATAATGCGACAACCATTTCTAAGCATTATTTGGTATTTAAAAAATAAACTATTTTATATTAGAAAAATTTAGATCATTTTGATTTTAATTGTATTTTCAAATAATTTCAAACTTATAGAAAATTTCCAAGAACAGTGAAACTCTCCCCTCCCAAAACTCCTATGTATTTTAAAAGTATCTTATCAGTTTTTAGCATCCTACTACATTTGCTTTGTCCATTTGTTTTTATGTACCTATATATATCCAAACACCCTTCTTCTTGTCTTCCTTCTCATTACTATTGCTATTGCTATTTTTGCCAAATGGTTTCAGACATTATTCTTTCTACTCCTAAATACTTTAGTAGGTATCTGCTAAACAATGACATTCTCTTACCAGACCCCAGTACAATGATCTAAGTCAGGAAACTAACATCGACACTACACTACTATCTAATACGTAGTCTGTATTTGAATTTCACCAATTGTCCTTTACATTTTCCTGGTTAGAGAGCCAGTCTAGGATCATCTCTTGCCTTTAGTTATGATGTCTCTTTGGCCTCCTTTAACCTGTACTAGTGCTTCAGCCTCTGTCTTCATATTGGTAATATTTTTAAAGAGTACAACTCAGTTGTTTTTCACAATGTCCCTTATTGTGGGTTTGTGTGATATTTCTGCATGATTCAGTTTATGTATTTTTCGTAAGTATGTGATATTGTAGCTTTTTTCAGGAGAATATATATGGAGACTCACGTCAGTGTGTCTCAAAACTTTTATTTCATTTTTAGTGTATTTTAGGCTGTAACAAAAACATACAAGTGTGTTTTCTATTCTAATTTTATCACAAAGAAGATGAATAATGAGCTAACCTGTCCCAGGTTTGAATGCAGACCTCTGTGTTTAGTCTCTCTTGCCATCTCAGTATATATTTGGATTTCTCATAAATGTAAGGTTGTAGCTGTGTGTGGTCTTTTAAAAAGGTTGAATCCCTAGCAAAATACCAATAACATTCTTCACAGAAATAGAAATAAACAATCCTACAATTTTTATAAGACCACAAATAGCCAAGTAGTCCACAAATATCCAAATAAGTATTGAGAAAAGAGAATAAAACTGAAGGTATTCCACTTCCTGAATTCAAAATTTACTACAAAACTGTAGTAAGCAAACAGCATGGTACTGGCAAAAAGAAAAAGAAAAAAAAAAACAGACAAAATAGACTAATGAAAAAGTACAGAGAGAGCCCAGAAATAAATCCATGCATTTATAGTCAACTGCTTTTTGACAAGGTTCCAAGAACACAGAATGGAGAAAGGAAAGTCTCTTCAACAAATGGTGCTATGAAAACTAGATATCCACGTGCAGAAGAAGGAAAATGCAATCTTATATTTCACTATACACAAGAGTCAACTGAGAAAGATTAAATGTAAGGCCCAAAACTATTAAACTACTAGGGGAAAAAACCACAGAATAAAAGCTTTGTGATTGTTCTAGGCAGTAATTTTTTTGGCGGGGGGGGGGTTATGATACCTAAAGCACAAGCAACAAAAGAAAAATTAGGTGAATTGAATTATACTAAACTATAAAACTGCACAACAAAGTAACAAAGCAAACAAGCAATAGAGTAATGAGATACCCTACAGAACGAGAGAAAATATTTGCAAACTATACTTCTGATAAGAGGTTTATATCCAAAATATACAAGAAAAAAAATAAAAATAAAAAAGGTTGAATGTGAAATTGCTCAAAAGATGAATTGCTGTTTAGCTATGCGAATCAGAATTTCTTTGATATAGTACAACCAAAACAAATACAAAAGTAAATTGAAATCCTGGTGTTGATTTAAAACAGCATAGAGCCCCATGGACAGATTTGGGTTCATCAAGAGTTTTGTTTTATTTTAATGTTTGGTTTTATACTAATGTGGGCTTATAAAATAAATTAATAAAATGCCCTCTGCATTGGGACCAGCAGTTGGTGTAATGGCTATGTTGCTGGACTCCCATGTAGTCGACCACAGTTTGAGTCCCAGACCCGGTGGCTTAAACTCACGCCAGGTGCGTGTGCGTGCCCAAGATCCTGAGAGGAGAATGGAGGAGAAGGGATTGCAGCGTGGCCATCCCCCAGGGGGTGATTTCTTGCTTTCTGTCTCTCTGTCTCTCTCTGTCTTTCTGGTGAGCGCATGCGCCCTTTAACAAAAACCTCTCCAGAAAACAAAACAAAAACAAAACAAAACAAAACAAAACTCTGCATTTGTTGTGTGTGTATGTTGGTCTTCTGTACAAGATATTAAAACGAGAGTTCTCTTCCTTCAGTCATTTGAAATTGTATCTCACTATAGCTCCTGTCCACTGTACAATTCTGTAACCCTTTCATCATTGGCAGACCTTGATATTATTTGGAGCCTGGGATTTCACCTTAATCCTTAACAAACCCAGGGCTCAGGATTTGTTAAGAATACACATACATGCACTTACCAATGGTTTTGGAGTTATATGGTCCTTAGTTTCTCCAAAGAGCACACAAATTGATACTTCATTCTTTCCTTTTCTGGAATGCAGTTCTGCTTACGTTAAACCACACACACACACACACACACACACACACACAGTTTAGGAATGCAACTGTGCCCTGTGCAATCACTTGCTTAACCAGTGACCAACCCACACAAATGACCCAAGCAAAAGGCAGTCCTACCTTGGAAGTGTCTAGCCTAGAGCTCGTATTCTACACATGGACACTGAGATCCAGACACACATCTTCTGAAGAAGGAGAGCTGCTAATGGCAATCAGACTGCAACCCAGCTCTCTCTGTGCCAGTGCTTGGGAGATGCTCCCTTGGGAGGTGATCAAGCTGTCTTCCTCTCTCTTGGCAAGTGTGGGCTGTTGGCAACTGAAGCAAGCTTTGAGTGAGGTCCTTGTCTTATTTCAAATTCAGCTACAGAGTTGAAGCCTAGCCAGGTCCTTGGAGTGCTCTAGATTTCCTGGTTGATTTTGCAATAGAAGATAGTCCTAACAGAAACACGGGATGAAAGAGGTGCAGAAGCCTTAGAAAGTCATTTATAATGTATTTCTATTGAGAAAATGTGTTCTAACTCGTAAAAGAATTTTCCACGCTCAACCAATATGTCTATAAATTGGAGAACACAGGTAATTCGTTCCATTCCTTCGAACCAGCATGGATTTCATGTTTATATGTGCAAGTAGTACAATAGCTGCTTGGTACACACCAAAAAGGACATCAAGAAGTTCATGACATGATCCTGTGCTCAAGAAACCTATAATAATCCTGAGAGGTGATACATACACATATGAAGAACTTAATCATAATAAGAGGGAATGTTTGATGGCATGCACAAATGAGCGAAAGGTACAAGAGACCTTTGGAGAACAGAGGCTGTTGGCCGTGCCTGAGCTGGGGCTCCTAAGTCAAATTGTTATAGTCGACACAGTGGGAAATAAGAGGACAGATACAGTCAAATTTATTGGAGTTTTATTGATTAAGCAGGAAGGGTAGGGAGTAGGGGCTTGCAATGCAGAAGCAGTTTACAGAAGCTAAACAAGCAGGTTAATCATTCCTAAGGATATGTTCCACCCCTACCTAAACACAACGGAATCTTAATGTCTTCATGGCTCAGGGCAAGGGGTCTGGTGACATGATTACATCACTAAGGAACATCTTAGCGTAGGGAGCTTCGGGTTATTTAGCAAAGACAGTAGGAATGTTAATCACTCTGTTTACTCCAGGCAAAAGGAAAAAGCAAGTTTCCAATATGGAGAGGAGTTCAAAATGGAGAGCCACTTCAAAATGATCTGCGTGAAATTGCAGCTCATTCACTTGGTAGCGATGTGGCAAGTTACTTCAGTTTTCTAAATCCCTTAGAACAGCTTTGGGCACTTCCCGTGTGCCCGCCAACCCCCATGTTAGCTTGCTTTTCTTCGTGCTACTATATTACCATCTCAGTCTGTGCTTGACCCGCCACTTTGAGGATGGGTAAACAGCGAGCAGAGTGGGTTTCCCAGTAGGGTACCAAATGGTTAAGGGCGCTGAACTCCCACATGGCCAACCACGGTTGGAGTCCTAAACCTGGTGGCTTGCTTTCTCATTTCCTCTCTCTCTCCCTCTGTCTTCTCTGGTCACATTAAAATAAGTAAATAAATGAAGTTAAATAAAATAATTCTTCCTAAAAAAAATCTTGGCGAAAAGCTCCACTACTTCTGTAACTTTGGTGGCATCTACCAAGCACCAGAGGCGGCTGCCATCCTGGACACCCGAGTCCACCTTCTGCTACGTCGCAGCTCGCCGCCGCCCCAATCCCAGCGCCTGTCCC
>NW_006159909.1:1791952-1800103 GCF_000334495.1 Tupaia belangeri chinensis | reverse complement strand
TCCCGCCCGTCTGCCCGGCCCCGCCCGAGCTCGCCCGGACCCCGCCGCCCACCGCCCTCGCGCCCACCTGAGCCCGCGACCGGCGCCATGGCGGAGCAGGAGAGCCTGGAGTTCGGCAAGGCGGACTTCGTGCTGATGGACACCGTCTCCATGCCCGAGTTCATGGCCAACCTCAGGCTCAGGTGAGGGCGGAGCGGCCGCGCGCGGGGCCGCGGGCTGCGCTTCCCGAGAGGGGGCGCCTCTGCGGTGCTCCCTGACGAGGGTGTCGGGGCGCGCGGGTGCCGGGGCTCGCCCTTCCGACAGGGCTGTCCTGGTGCCGTCCCGAGTGGGGCGAGCGCGCTGCCCGGCCAGGTGAGGGTGTGGGCGGGGCGGTGACCTCATGGAAACAAAGTGAAGGGAAACTTCGGGAGCGGCGTGGTGGCTCCCACGGCCCTCCGAGGACAAGGGCGGTTTTGGAGAGAGGCTGGTGTGTCATCCTGGTCGCTGCTTTTGCTTTCTTCCTTGCTTTCTGTCTTCTTTTTATTTACTTATTTCCCTGGCCTGGTTCCATCTTGTCATTTCGGATGCTGTAGAGTAGTCCCTGAGCTGCCTGTTCCGGGACACTGGCTACGTTTTAGTTACTCTCTAAGCGCAATTAGACACGTTTCCAGACATCGAAGAGACTGCCCTGCTTGCCAGTGCCAAGATAAACTGTCTGAATTTGACAAGGCGTTCATGGTTTTAGTTTTTTCAAGGAGCTATGGATGGAGCCCTTGTGTTACTGACATCCTTGAGATCGCAGTCACTCAACACCCCAAGATGCGCTTCCAAGACCAAGTCGTTTTTGAAGTTCTTCCACATGTGATTATTTCACTCTTGATAGAGTAATTTGTAAGCAGAGCTTTAAAGTAATCTGACTGTGTTCTTAAATATTGCAGTGAATGGAATTTCAAAATAGCTGAGTTTTGGTGTGTCTGTGTGTTTTCCGGAAAGCTTTGACTCCGTTTCTTGTAAGGTTTAAAGCGAAACACCACTTCTTAAACCCATAAAATAAAAATCATAATCTAGATTTGGGTGCGTAACTAACCCACCTCTCGGTATTATATGCCCCGTCAACCCTAATTTAAGAATTTTTAAAGTTGGGTATTGGGTGGTGGCTCAGTAGAAAAACGTGACACTCTGTGGGGCTGACCCTCCTGGGAAGGTTGCCCAGTTCAGGTCCTCAGACCTCCCTGAGTACTTACACAGGCCTCAGATGTGCCTATGACCTGTGCTGACTGAGGCTGGGTGGGGATCATGGCATCAAGACCCTGTTAGGGATGTGTGTGTATGTGACTCATGAATAAATACACTTCAAAATTGCTTTTTTAAAAAAGAATGTTTAAGACTAGTTTAATCTTTGAAATTGCAAATCTCATAGAGTCGTCACCTGTTCTGGGACAAGTTTCCTTATGTTGCAATGTGTAGAACAGGAGCTCAGACCAGAACTCTATACCTGGCTACTACAAACTGACCTTAATTTGGTGTGCCTGAGTTGCCTAATTTGTTAAACTATGAAATCCACAAGATTTCTTTACATGCTCATATTCTAAATTTTCTATGTGTAGGCAGTCTCAAAGTTGGACATT
This sequence comes from Tupaia belangeri chinensis, assembly GCF_000334495.1. Classification (NCBI taxonomy): domain Eukaryota; kingdom Metazoa; phylum Chordata; class Mammalia; order Scandentia; family Tupaiidae; genus Tupaia; species Tupaia belangeri. The sequence goes on along the minus strand of NW_006159909.1, from coordinate 1,798,496 downwards.
ATCTTTTGGAAAGTGTTGCAAAGTAAAATAATACAATCAGATTTATTACATACACAATGTTATGATAGGATGTTATAATTCTGATCAAATTTTGATTGGCAGACTTTTATAGAAATGTCCTCATACTTCTCAATCAGAATGACACACTTCTGTGTCAGCTATGAAAAATACCCACCACTGTAGTGGCTAAGAGATCGTTGAGATTCAAGTTCTAATTCTACCACTTTCTTGCAGTGGTCCTTGGGTAAGTTACTTAACCTCTCTGTGCCCTAGTTTTCTTATCTGTAGAATTGGGACTGTCCTGAGAGTTAAATCAGTCAATATTTGCCACATAAAAGGTATTAGTGCCAGACTAATACCTCCAGGTTGAACATCCCTAATCTGAAAATTCAAAATCTGAAATGCTCCCAGATCTAAAACTTTCTGAATGTCAACATGATGCCACAAGTGGGAAATGGTACACTTGACCTCATGTTGACAAGTTGCAGTCAAAATGCTGCTATACAAAAATATTGTGTAAAATTACCTTCCGGCTACGTGTAAAAGATGTGTATTAAATTTTAAATTTAGACTTGGATCCCATCCCCCAAATATTTTATTATGTATCTGCAAATATTCCAAAAATCCAAACAATTCTGAAATCCCAAACACTTCTGGTCCCAAGCATTTCAGATAAGAGATGCTCAGTTTGTATTCACTGTACTGTTTAAAGTTTTCTCAAATGCAGGACCAGCAGAAGGCATGTTGGTTGTGTTGCTGGACTCTAACTTGGTTGGCTGTGGTTCAAGTCCCAGACCTAGTGGTTTAAAAAAAAATCTCACACACTGTGTGTGTGGTTGGCTGTGGTTCAAGTCCCAGAGCTAGTGGTTTAAAAAAAATCTCACACACTGTGTGTGTGTTCATATGTGCCCAGGATCCTGAGAGGAGAACGGAGGAGAGGGGACTGTGGCCTGGCCATCCCCCTAGACAGTGATTTCTCACTTTCTGTTTCTCTGCCTCTCTAGTGAGTGCACAGGCCCTATAGCAAAAGTCTCTCTTAAAAAAAAAAAACAAAAAGTTTCCCCAAATGCATGTGAAGCAGATGAAGGGTTAAGTTAAATGGCAATTGTATACATTAAGGTTGTTTTAAATTATTTGAAGAGATCCTACCCTCTCCCCAGAAAAGAAGCTGTGTGGTTTGAGAAATACCATCATAATGTAGTCACTCTGAGCTTGTAATCATTTCAGTTTATCAGATATTAAGCATATACTGCATGCAAGACCCTATAGTAATAGTTGAATATAGAGCCATTAATTTTAACCTCCGTTTGTCCCTTCCAGTAAATAAATTACATTAGCCAGAGCTTTGTAGGATTTTTAGAATTGGAAATTAAAAGGTTAATATCTGAGTTACGTGTATTAGGTAGGACTATTTCTCTGCAGTAGAACTAACATATGACTCTTTAAAAGTGAACGGGGGGCGTGGGAGACAAGCAGATGGCGTAAGACTATGTCACTGGACTCCCATGTAGTTGACCACGGTTTGAGTCCTGGCCCGGTGGCTTAAACTCACGCCAGGCCCATGTGCATGTGTGCCCAAGATCTTGAGAGGAGAGTGGAGGAGAAGGGATTGCAGTGTGGCTATCCCCCCCGGGGGGGGGGGGAGGGTGATTTCTCACTTTCTGTCTCTCTGTCTTCCTGGCAAGTGCATGTGCCCAATAGCAAACCACCTCCCTAAATAAATAAATAAATAAATAAAAACCATGAACTGGGGGAGGGCACTTAGAATTTTTTTTAGGGTTTCTCATATCGTTTGTTGCACAGTCTTTAAGTGTGAGATTTGAATATTAAGATAGATTACTAAGGTGAGCCTAATATAAACTAAGTGCTCAGAACACTGCAACTTAGTTTCACTTTGTACGAGATATTCTAAAAGATAAGGTTGGAGAACCCAAAGAACAAGAGATAGACTTCTTACTGCTCCAAGAGGTGGCATGTCAGTGAAGACAGGGCAAAAAATGAAAATGCTATCGGTTTAAAAAATAGTTCAAGAGAAGAAGAGGTAGGCCTTATAGAGCTTAGAAACTTGTTTGCCAAGTAATGATACAAGTAATTGTTCTGGAAGTTCAGACAGAAGAGGGAGAGATGCCTTAGGTTGACTCAGAAACACTGTATAGAAAAGGAGTTGGGCCGAGTCTAAAAGGATGGGTAGGATTTGTCTAGGTGGACATGTGGGAGGAGAACATTCCAGGTCGATAAAGTGGTATGAGCAGAGGTTGATGTGTAAAAGTTGACTTTGGGTGGTAATGAGTAAGCTAAGTTGTCTGCAGGGGAAGGAGTTGGATGGGAGAGCTGTGGGAGGAATCCCCCCACCCTGGGAGCACAATCCTTGGGTAAGGCGTAGTAGGTCTTTTTAGATTTTGGGAGAGGTTTTTGCTATAGGGCACATGCGCTCACCAGAAAGACAGAGACAGACAGAGAGACAGAAAGCAAGAAATCACCCCCCAGAGGGGATAGCCATGCCACAATCCCTTCTCCTCTTGGGATCTTGGGCACGCACACACACGCACCCGGCGTGGGTTAAAGCCACCAGGTCCAGTACTTGAACCATGGTCAACTACATGGGAGTCCAGTGACATAGCCATTATGCTAACTGCTAGTCCCAAGGCCTAGGTTTTTAGGTCTGCCTTTATGCCCAGTCACCATACCAGTCACGATTCTGGGTGTTCAGAAGTATGTATATACTTGCATGCATCTCATCTGTTTGAGTACTTGTGACTTCTGAGAATTATCTGCAATTCTCATTGTCCAGATTGGGGATTTTTCATGACCTTGATATAATAGGTTAGAGGAGTTGCTTCCCTAGAAAGGGTAAGACTTTTCTCTCCCCTCTAGCTGTAAATCCTGACCTAGGTTAAAAGTAGACCTCTGGGATCCAGCAGGTGGCATGGTGGTTAAGGCACTAGACACTCCCACATGGCCCACCATAGTTCGAGTCCTGGACCTGGTGGCTTGCTTTCTTACTTTCACTCTCTTTCTCTCTGTCTCTCTGGTCAAATTAAAGTGAACGAATGAATAAATAAAATTAAATAATTATTATTTTTTTAAGAGAGTGGTTTATTTTTATTTTTATCTTTTTTGCTATAGGGAGATTGTGCTCTCCAGAAAGACAGAGAGAAACAGACAGAAAACAAAAAATCACCCCCCATAGTGATGGCCATGCTGCAATCCCTTCTCCTCCATTCTTCTCTTGGGATCTTGGGCACACATATGCCTGGGCCTGGCATGAGTTTAAGTTGCCTGGTCCAGGACTCGAACTGCAGTTGACTACGTGGGAGTCCAACGACATAACCATTACACCATTTGTTGGTTCCTAAATAAATAATTTGTGGGAAAAAAAAAAGTAGACCTCTCTTTCATAGTTTAACTTTCACACTGTCCTGATGTCCCTCCAGGCTAGCTTAGCGTTCAGCTGCATGAGTGCTTGTGCTCATGCTGTAGTCCTTTGGTTATGTGTCTCACGTGACAGAAGGCATCCGGAAACCCACCACTGCAGACCCAGCTGCTCTGTGGCATGTTGAAGTGATGGTCAGTCTAACTGAGCACGTATTTGTGGCAGTGTATAGGTAAAATGGAGTGTGTTTGATCCATTGGTAGAGTGGCTGTGAGAGTGAAATTCCACATGCAGTGTCCCTGGTCACTACTGCCCTCCCCATGCCGCAGCTCCCCTCCTGTCACTCCCTTGTCTGGAATGTCCTGTTCTCTGCTTTCCACCTGGCTCTTCTGCAAGACCTGCTCCCATCTTTCATGGATACACTTAAGTACTTAAGGCTTTAGTTGCTTCAGGAGTCTGATTTTAATTTTCTTCACAGGAGTACTTAGCATAATGCTGGGCATATATTACATTCCTTTGTGATAACATTTTGTGATAACATTTTTTGTTTTGTTTTTGGAGAGGTTTTTTGCTATAGGGCACATGCGCTCATTAGAAAGACAGAGGGAGACAGAGAGACAGAAAGTGAGATCCCCCCCAGGGGGGATGGCCACACTGCAGTTCCTTCTCCTCCATTCTCCTCTTGGGATCTTGGGCATGCATGCACATACAGCTGGTGTGAGTTTAAGCCCCTGGGTCCAGGACTCAAACCGTGGTCGACTACATGAGAGTCCAGCGGCACAGCCATTACGCCAACTGCTGGTCTCAATAACATATTTTTTTTAATTGCCAGAGGATATGTGTATGCTCAGTAGAGAGAAAGGGAGAGAGAAAGAAAGCATCCTAAGGTGGGACATGGTCACACTACAGTCCTTTTTCTTCCATTTTTCCATCCTGTCAGGATTTTGATCATGCACGTACACATGCCCAGCATGTTTTCCAAGCTACCAGCACCAGGACTCGAACCATAGTCAGTCATGTGGGATCTGGTTTCTTCTGCACAGTCCTTAACTGTTGTGCTATAGAGCTGACCTATGTGATAAAATTTTTGTAGAGAAAGAAAAAGAGTTTCAGTTATTTATTTTTTTTAAAGAATTATTTTATTTAACTCTATTTATTTTTATTTGACCAGAGAGAGACAGAGTGAAAGAGAGATAGAGGGAAAGGGAAAGTGAGAAAGCAAGGCACCAGGCCCAGGACTCCAACCGTGGTTGGTTATATGGGAGTCCAGCGCCCTTAAACACTGCCACCTGCTGGCCTCTGTTTCTGTTATTTTTTATAAAAAGCTTTTGTGGCATTGTCCATTTAGCATTATTGTCTTTTTTGCTACTGTTCTGGCCTTTTTCTCTCTTGGAACTTAAGCTTGGCTTTTAGACACCACTGTAATTGATGTTAAGTTTCCCACTACTGTTATTTTACTTTTTAAAAATTGCTGTATGTGTCTGTGAATGTAGGTCTGGATGAGGCAAGATTAAAGGGGTGATCTTTAATATCTGAGTTAGTATACCCAGTAAGCTCCCAATTGATATTTCTTGCACTTATAGTAAAATGGTTGGTACCCTGAGGGCTGCCTTCTTTCCCTCCCAGAGGTCACTTGTGGGAGGAGATTTGTTCTGTTTATTTCTTTTTTCTTTTTTCATGCTGGTCGTAAACTCCTCGTTCCATTTTGCAAGGGTCTATGCCCAGAAATAAGATTTCTATACAAATCGGAACCAGCAGTTAGCGTAATGGCTATGTCGCTGGACTCCCACGTAGTCGACCGTGGTTCGCGTCCCAGACCTGGTGGCTTAAAACTCACACCAGGCGCTTGTGCGTGCGTGCCCAAGATCCCGAGAGGAGAATGGAGGAGAAGGGATTGCGGCATGACCATCCCCCCTGGGGGGTGATTTCTCGCTTTCTGTCTCTATGTCTCTCTCTGTCTGGCGAGCGCACGCGCCCGATAGCAAAATAAATAAATAAATAAATAAATAAATAAATAAATACTTCTCAAAAAAAAAATATTTCTATACAAATCCACCTGCCCTCACGGTCCAGGACAGTGCTGCTAGCAACCCTCTTGGCCCCTGAAGCTCCCACCGCAGCATCCCCCATGCTCTGCTTTCTTGTAGCCACTTCCCTTTTGCACTTGGAGCCCATTAGTTCCTTTTCTCTCTGCCCGAGCTACTCCTGTCCTTGAGTTCCTCTGACACTAATCTCAGCTCTGCACCCTCTCTCTAATGTGGAATATCCAGGCCTGTCTGTGCTGTGCTTACCGAGCATCCATGTGAAAAGAAGAATGCAGGGTGCTACTGGAAGTGGATTCAACACAGGATAGTATCTCCCGGCTTCTTATTTCACAGGATGAGGAAATATGCATTAAGCTTCCAGAGGTCCAGTTTCCTAACTATTTGCTGTTGATTCTTTTAAGAATAAAGCATCCAGGACCAGCACATGGTATAATGGTTATGTTGCTGGACTTCCCATGTAGTCTAACTGCAGTTCTAGTCCTGGACCCAGCAACTTGAAACTCATGTGAGGCACGTGTGCGTGCATGCCCAAGGTCCTGAGAGGAGAACGGAGGAGAAGGGATTGTGGTGTGGCCATTCCCCCTGGGGGGAGGATTTCTTGCTTTCTGTCTCTATCTCTCTGGGGAGTGTACATGCCCTATAGCAAAAACCTCTCTCTCTAAAAAAAAGAATAAAACTTCCATCTGCTCAGTCTTATATCATGGCTTCTTGGAAATAACATTTTTCTTCCCCTCTTCTCTTACCGTTTTTTTCTCTTCCATAAAAGCACTCATTTCAAGCATCACGTGTGCTAAAGCTACCTGCAACGTCTCGCTTTTTAGCCTTACAGATATCTTTTATATCTTTGCTTAGACCAGGGTTTCTCAGCCGTTTTGGCATGGGTGATCTGTTGTTGTGGGGACTGTCCTGAGTGTTGTAGGATGTTTAGCAGCGTCCCTGACCTTTACCCGCTAGGTGCCAGTAGCACCACTCCCCTCACATTTTTGACAACCACAATGTCTCCAGATGCTGACAGATGTCCCCAGGAGGAGGGGGTGAGATGCAAATTTGCCCTCAGTCCAGAAACATTGGCCTAGACTGTTTGCACTCTCGGAATGTCCTCCTTCCTTCATCTCTGCCCTCTTTC
>NW_006159909.1:1726764-1791354 GCF_000334495.1 Tupaia belangeri chinensis | reverse complement strand
CCATCACACTCTCACTCATCCTTCAAGACCAGTTCTGAGAAGTCTTTCCCAGTCTTCCACAACAGTGTTATTTACACTCTCACCTGTGCCCCCAGGACACAGGGACACTTGGTTATAACTGTTAGAGGAGTTATCATACTTCCTTTTTGTTATCTGCACGACTGCTTCCTTCCCAGCTTGATGATCCTCTAAGGCAATTAGTCCATCCAGAGGTTTTCTGGTGCTGTGAAACTCATTACAGTGGGACCAGTCATCTTTCAGAAAAATAGATAAGTTATACATGCAAAATCAGGTACAGGGAAGAGACAAGTGTGTAGCTATGAAGCCAACCTACCTCTGGTCCTTTGGGTTTTCTATCACGCTCTAGAATTTGGCACCTATGTGTTCAGGACATTTTTAAACGAGTTAACTAAACAGTCAAATATTGGCTGATTTTTCTTCAATAGTAGGACTCTGATTATTTTTTCTTTTAAGTAAAGTATACAGTCTTCTCAATATCGCACTTATTTTAATACAACATAAATGTGCCTTGTGGGGAAAGTGAGTTGTAGCATTAGCAGAAAGGCAGAGAAACGGGTGCACACACATACTTCCCCATACCACGTCTATATGCTTTCTCTGTGGCTCTTTGGCCATTTAGAAAAGTCAGTGGGACAAAGGGTCTCTCTTGTTTGCCAGGGCAGAAACCATAAATTCCCTGGGTGGTCTTCAAGCAAATGTAAACGCAAATGGGTTCAGAGCTCTAGTTAGAAGGAGCTCTGGTTAGATTTATAGGAGAGGTGAATGGCACACTAAATCTTTTTGGCTTTCATGTGAAATTCTTTGGCAACCTCTTTTGGAGGCCTTTGAAAAAGGACAGTTTGCTCTGTGCCTGTTTTGTACATTGGCTTCATATTGGGACAAAAATGGGAATTTGGGTTTTGGAGCTGCCATTTGGAGTGAATCACCCTGTTGCCTTGTTTCCTTTCCTACTCTGTGACAGATTTCCAAGACTATTTTTATGCAGGGTCATTTCTTGACCCTAGAGACTTTTGCTGAATTTAGCTCCCAAATAGACCCAGATGTGGGTGGAAGCAGGCACTTAGAAGCTGCAACTGGTTTGTTTCTTTACAGGTTCTGAAGTCTGAAGGGATCTTCTTCTTCTTTTTTTAACTGCCAGAAGATGTGTGTGTTCACCAGAGACAGAGACAGACAAAGGAAGAATGCACCCACCAATGCAGCATGGTCTTGCTGCAATGTCTCTTCCATTTCTCTATCCTGTTGGGATTTGCGGTGTGCACAAATATGCCCAGCATGTTTTTCAAGCCTACACGGCCAGGATTCGAATTGTGGCCAGCCATGTGGGATCTGGCTCCCATAACTGCTAAGCTATGGAGCCAGTCCCTAAAGGGATCTACTTTACCATTAGAGAGATGAGCTTGGGCTTTTTGCTTAACTTTGAGACAGAAATGGTGAATGTGGTATAGATAAAAATGTGTTTATTTAATGATCTATCACTATATATATTATCTGCATTGTGAGCTATCCTTGTGTGGAGAGTTTTTCATTGATATTCTCACCCTTAGCCTGAGCTAGCTTAGCACGTAGGGCTCTGTCTGAAGGAGTGGCCCCATTTTATGCTAATTCTGTAACATCTGTTGATGTGCCACCTCCAGGACTGGCTTGGATCCTTTGTGCTTTGCCCAGTCTTTGCTGAGTTGATCTGATGGGGGATGGTGGCTCCAGCCACACCAGGTAGATGACCTGTTGATGAGCCTCCCTGACGACGACTATAAAAATGTCAACTCTATTAATAAGTGGGGTCTGCAGGTAACGGCATAACATACACTTTGTAAGCCTCTTTTTTATTGTCTGTTAAATCCCTTGATCGAGATGACAGTTTTATCTCTGGTGAGAAGCAGGCTTCTTTCAGTTCAACTGCTGTATAATTACTGGTTAGATCTCCTAGATAGAACAATGTTTTCCAAACCTTAGTTTTTAGTGTTTGGGGAAGAAGAGGGAAAGTATGATTGCAGATAGGGAACAGTGGAAAGAGCAGAGGCTTTGAGACCTCACTGACCAAGTTCAGACCTCAGCTTCACTTTCACTCTGTGAGCATTGTGACGTAGGCTTCCCTCAGCCTGTGTCCTTAGATGTTAAATGATCACCTGTTAAGGTTACCAGGATGCAAGCCCATGTGCAGAAGATGCCTGGCCAGTGTTTGGTATTTAATTCCTTTTAACTAACATGGACTGTCTCTGAATCCTTCCCAAGTGGCCTCACCTCCTTGCCCTGACTTCCTAAATGCAGAGTAGTAGATATTTTCACCTCTTCCTGTCATTCCTTCCTTCCCCACTAAGATAAAGTCATCTGCTTTGATTTTGGGGGGAAAGGACAAAAAAAGATTCTAGATTCTAGAAGGCATTCAGGATTCATAGAGGGAAGAGCATGACCATTGGAAATAGAGAGAGCTGGGCCTTAATCTTGTTCTTTTTATTTCTACCACCCCAAAGGACCTTGGACAAGTTACTCAACCTCCCCAAGCCTCAGTTTCTTTATCTGCAAAGATGATTTGTTATTATAAAAATTAAAGTATAGCACCTGTGAAGTACCTAACAGGATGGCCAGAGCATTATAGACACTCAGCAGATGGCCCGCTGTCTGTTTTCACTCAGTCCCCCGGGGCCTGCCCTTACTATTCCCAATTCACTGCAGAACTGTCACCCACACTGTGCTTCCTTTAGGAGCATCACTATGTAATTTCTGGAAACTGGTGGTTAAATTCTTTGGAAAGTGAAATCTGCTATTCATATTAACTATTTGTATTTTATTCTGGATGTCACCTTTCTCTGCTTCTGTGAAGTTTAGTGACACTGAGCCTCACAATTAGGCACTACAGCTGAGTGATGAGTGCTATAGAGTTCTTTTTTAATTTAGTCTGCAACTCATTTCCTTAACTATAAATCCTGTTTTTTAAAAAATACAATCTGGCTTTAAAGTTAGTTATTACTTGAATTCTTACTGTGTGCTTAACAATATTTTGGGTACTTTTGGTGAGAATTACTTGTTATTTCTTTTTTCTTTTGAGAGTTTTTCTTTTTTTTTCTATAGGGAGAGTGTACTCGTCAGAAAGACAAAGAGAGACAGAGAGACAGAAAGTGAGAAGTCACGCCCCCGGGGGATGGCCACGCCACAATCCCTTCTTCTCCGTTCTCCTCTCAGGATCTTGGGCATGCAGGCACATGCACCCAGTGTGAGTTTAAGCCACTGGGTTTGGGACTTGAACCATGGTTGACTACATAGGAGTCCAGCGACATAGCCAACTGCTGGTCCTGAGAGTTACTTTTTAAAGTCATTCTTTGAGGGATAGCTTAATTGAAAGTAAGAAGTACCTTAATTAATAGAGCAATGTAAAGAGAAATATGATTGTGCCCAGATAAATCATACAATCTGTTGTCTTTTTTTTTTTTTGAGAGGTTTTTGCTATAGAGCGCGTGCACTTGCCAGAAAGACAGAGAGAGACAGAGAGACAGAAAGCGAGAAATCACCCCCCATGGGGGATGGCCATGCCACAATCCCTTCTCCTCTTGGAATCTTGGGCACACACACACATGTGCCCGGCGTGAGTTTAAGCCGCCGGGTCCAGGACTCAAACTGCAGTCAACTACGTGGGAGTCTAGCAACATAGCCATTATGCTAATTGCTGGTTCCACAATCTGTTGTCTTAAGGGCTTCCCAGAAAGAAGGAATCAACATACTGTGTGAGTGAAATGTGTACATTTTCAATGCCAAGAGTACGTGCATACTGCAGAGAGACAGAAAGGGCTCCCAGTGGAGTCTGGTTATGCCACAATTCTCTTTCTTCCATTATTTCATCCCATCAAGATCCTGGGCATATGCACACACATGCCTGATGTGTTTTTCAAACTGCCAAGGCCTAGGACTTGAACTGTGGTCAGCCATGTGGGATCTGGCTCCCTCTATACAGCATTCAATTCAGCTCTATCTACCTTTTTTTGTTTTTTAAGAGAAGATTTTTGCTATAGGGTATGTGTGTATTCTCACCAGAGGGACAAAGAGAGACAGAGAGACAGAAAGCAAGAAATCACCCTCCTGGGAGGATGGCCATGCTGTAATTCCTTCTCCTCCATTTTCCTCTAGGGATTTTGGGCACATATGCACACGCGCCCAGCTTGAGTTTTAAGCCACTGAGTCTGGGACTTGAACCACAGTCGACTATGTGGCAATCCAGCGACATAACCATTATGCCATCTACTGGTCCCTCTACAATATTTTTTTTTAAAAAGAACTGATGGTAATATAATTAAGAGCTGTATATGTGTATAGGCTAGAGTTCTGAGAAAATTCAAAAGAAAGGAAAGAAAATGGAATTGGGAGTAGGCAGAAAATGCTGTGTGTTAGAGGCAGAATGTGAGCAGCCCTTTGCTGGAGCAGGGATAGCCTCTTTTGGAAACAGACCTTTCCCTGCTGCCCTATGTCCTGAGCCATCCTGACCTTCTGTTCTCTCACCACCCACTGTCAGATGAGTGGGCAGATTGTGTTTCTAGCCAGCTTCCATTGCTCCAAAATATTTTTCCCCCACATTTTCTTTCCTGTCTTATGCTGCCCCAAATCCTCCCAACTACAGCTTGAGTTGTGTTGGTAAGAATCTTCTCAGGAAGTCAAGTAATGTGCAATACAGTCATATTAGTATAAATTTGCTCAATCTGGTTATTTTCTTTCTCATATTTAATGAGATCAGTGAGAAAGGGGAACCAAGAATTTTATTTTTGAGAAACAATTTTGCAGTATGTTATTGTTCAGAGCAAAGGTAGATCCAGAATGGAGAACTCAGCTCTGGTGGCAAAAGGTGGACAGGACACACAGCATGTGCTCAGTTCATTTTTGAGGAGGCAAGTCCTGGTGACAGAGGAGGGAGGGTGCCCAAGGAAAACATTGCTAAAGAATGAAAGAAAGAAAGGAAGAAAGGAAGGAAGAAAGGAAGAAGGAAGTAAATCTGTGTACCTAGAAGAGGAAGAGGAAAATTATTTTTTTCTTCCTTTATCTTATGCTCAATTACAGGACTTCCAAGACTCAGCACCCAGAATGTGTCATGAATACTAGGGTCATGACATTGTCAGTTCAAGAGACATTAATGAGCTAGTCTGTAAATCCAGTCCCGGCTTTCAGTGTTTCTTGGTGAAATTCTACTTTTGCAAAACTTTCTTTTCTTTTTTTCTTTCTTTTCGCCACAGGGCATGTGCACTTGCCGGAGAAAGAGAAGAAAAAAAGAGAGGCAAAGTGAGAAATCACCTCCCTCCCATGGGGCATGGTCATGCTGCAGTCCCTTCTCCATTTCTCCCTTCTGTCAGGATTTTGTACACGCATGCATACTAACCCAGCATGTTTTTCAAGCTTGGAGTCCAGGACTTGAGCCACGTGAGATCCCACTGCCTTAACTCTCATGCCTCCAGCTGGCCCAGGGAGACCATTTCTAAGTGAGGGTTATAATAAGTGACTTCAAATGAAAAGGAATCAAGAACATTAGCTACTTCCTTTCTTCATTTTGCCCTGGCCTCAGCCACTGACGATACCCCAATTTATATTCCAGTTACAAGTGCTTATGTGGGACGAGTTTTCGTTAGGACTAACCCGGACCCATTTCCCTCACATTTCTGCTCTTTGCTGCACAGTACAGAAATGGATTTGGCTTTAATGAGATTAAAGCTTTAACTCTATTATAGTAAAGCTATTTTGCTTTTATAAAAATGTTCTTTACTGCTAAACATTGCTTTTTCCAAGAGCCACAGGCCAGTTAAGGGTTCTTAAAAACCTCTGGAATAAATAGAAAAACATACCAGGAAGCACAGCTTGCTTTTTTATTTTTTTCTTCCTCTCCATATATCTCCTATAGTTATATTACTAAGTCTTGAGGGAAAAAATTACCCCTTATATGCACAAGGTTCACATAGGAACAGATGAATTAGTCCAAAAATGGCTTCATCTAAAACAATGAAGCAAACACCAAGAGACACTCAAACTCTTTTTCCCCCCCTCTGACCACAAAGTCGGCTTTGAGTAACTTGTACAATAGATGGTCATCTGTACAGGGCCGGATGATCCACTATAGATAGATAGAATGGTTCTATCTCAGACCACTGCTTTGTGTTCAATATAAAGTCAAGAAAAATTTTATAGTCAATTAAAAAAAGGCCAAACCCCATGTGGTGGTGGTGGGGTGGAACTTTACATTTATTTTAGATAACCCTATGACCGGTCATGTTTCAATCTTGACTTTTCCAGCTATCTAGGTCATTTTCAGTTTATTATCAGAATCGTCCTTGATAATGAGGTTAAGTTAACCTGGTTCTGCCATCCTGTCTCATATCCCTGTGATTAAGAAGAACGCTTTTTCTTAATTACTCAATAAAAAATGTCTATGTCAGTGGGTCCAACTAGGAGGTGGTTCCATTCATTCAGCATGACCTTAGTTTATGTTTGTCTCTACATCTAGAGGGCAAGGCAAAGTCTTACTCTCTGAAGGCTTATTTCTAGGCATTAATGACCCCCTATCAATGAACAAATAAATGAATGATTAGTATTTCTTCATCTTTGATTCCTGGCAAGCTATGCATTTGCTATCTTTTATGTATTTATATAATCTGAATTTTCTGTTCTAACTCTAGTCTTTGGGGAGAGGATAGGAAAGAAAGGAAAACAAAAATACCATTACTCCCAGGTGAGGGGGAACCCACTAAAATACAATTGGTGTCTTGGTGAAATAGACATCTCTTTTTTTTCCTCCTAGATTTGTAAAACTCAGACGTGAAGCCTAATAGCATACGGGGGGAGGGGTGTCATACTTTATGGTACTGTAATCTCGCACGGTCCTTTGTTGTTGATTACCTTAGCAAGTTAGCTGCATCTTCACTATACTGCTAACCTTGCCATAGCACTGTGATGACTAATGTAATTTTGTATCATTTGTTCAGAATCGTTAAAATATAAAGTCAAGAAAAATTTTATAGTCAATTTAAAATTTTATAGTCAATTATTTGCTTTTATAGAGCAAATCCAGTGACTAAACTTCTTTAGGTAAGACTCTTGTTTTTGTTTTTTTGAGAGATTTTTGCTATAAGGCCCATGTGCTTGACAGACAAAGTGAGAAGTCACCCCCCACCGTCCCCCCACACACACACCCCGGATATGGCCACTCCACAATCCCTTCTCCTCCATTCTCCTGTTGAGATTTTGGACACTCACACAGGGCGTGAATTTCAAGCTGCCAGGTCCTTTGCCTGGACTGTAGTCAGCCATGTAGGATTCCAGTGCCTTAACCACTACACCTACTGCTGGCCCTTAGATCAGACTCTTTTAAAGTCTGCATTCTGCGGTGTCCTGGCCATGGAGGTGCCTGGGGAGCAGTCCTGCATTCCAGGTAAGGATGGAGTAGGGCTGCCGGCCCCGAATGCTCTACCACTTTCAACAGGGCAGCTCTGCTTCTATGTGTATGGGGTTCCAAGAAATGTGTTATCTTGGGGAAAATGGTATCACATTGAAAAACAGCTCGCAAACTACTATTTTAGAGTATTGTTTTCTGAAGGACTTTTATCATTGCGGACATACACAAAGAAAAGAAAATTAGAAATATTTTCAACCAAAATGCTCTTAAAAGTGGCAGTATAAAATAGTAAGCAAAGGAAATAGGAAATATTTCAGCTGTCTGAAGCTAAGCACGGCCGTACTGTATGTGTACAGCTTCAACAATTTACTTCCGTTCTCTGAGCATTTATGTCCCAGTCTTAAAATGAGACTGATTGATTCCTGCATTATCAGGTTATTACATCAAATGAGATAATCGGCGGTTTGTTTATTGTTCTTAACACACAGAGGGTACTCAGATGTTAATGCTGTCTCATTTTTGCTTCCTTAAGCAGAACATAAAGACCTTATTTAATTTTTTTTCCCTTAATGACTTAGATCATTATGCTTATAGTTACAAACAGTGGTTGTCATGTCCACTGTATGAGATATGCACGATGTTTTGGTCCACACCAAATCGATCTAAACCTAAGTTTTAGAGTAGCTATTATAGTTACGTATCTATAGTTTCTTCCAAGGCACCTCTCTGTGAGTTCCCTTGCTGTACAGATAGATTCTGCTCTGGGTTTTAGCAGGACAGAGCCCATTAGAAGGATGTGTACAGAAGGAGGAGTTACTGTGTTCTCATGAGGACCAAGGGGTTATCTTGGATGTATCAATTATAGGGCACCAGTTTTTTGTTTTTTTTTTTTTCTGAAAAAAAAAAATTTCTGTTTGTTATTATTTTTTAATTTGACCAGAGAGAGACAGAGAGATGAAGGGAAAGTGAGAAAGCAAGCCACCCGGTCCTGGACTCACACTGCACGCAGTCGACTACGTGGGAATCTGGTACCTTTAACCACCACGCCACCTACCAGCCCCATAATTTGTTTTTCTCAATTACCAGAGGGCGTGTGTACTTGTTAGACAGAGAGAGAAAGGCAAAGTGAGAAAGCAAGCCGCCAAGTCCAGGACTCAAACTGCGGTTGGCTGTGTGGGAATCCAACGCCTTTAACCACCACACCACCTGCCGGCCCCAAACAGTTTTGTTTTTTTTTTTTTTTTTTTTTTTTATAGGTTTTTGCCATGGGGCATATATGTTCACTGGAGAGAAACTGAGAAAGTGAGGAATGGCCATGCCATCACCCCCCAGGGAGGATGGCCACACCGCAATCCCATCTCCTCCATTCTCCTCTTGGGATCTTGAGCATGCACGCACATACACCCAGCGTGAGTTTTAAGCCACCGGGTCCAGGATGCGAACTGCGGTCGACTACATGGGAGTCCAGTGATATAGCCATTACGCTGACTGCTGGTCCCTCCAGCCCCAAACAATTTTAAAATGCATTTTTTTTTCTTTCTGCTGAGAGGTATCTTTTGATTGCTTTGGTGTTTGGCTAAAAAGGCAAGTAGGCCAAGGCTGCGTTCTCAGAAGTAAGGTGCTACTCTGAAACTTACCGCCACCCTTGCCATTTGAATTATGTGTGATTGATCAAACCAAAGCATGGCAAGTGGAAGTTTTCCACACCGTGGTTGCTTGTTAATTTGTAGTAGACACGCCCTCTGGTAATTAAGAAAAACAAATTATGGGGCTGGTAGGTGGCATAGTGGTTAAAGGCATCAGATTCCCACATAGCCAACTGCGGTGTGAGTCCAGGATCGGGTGGCTTGCTTTTTCACTTTGCCAAGGCAAAATCTGTTACTCTTTGTATTTCTGCCTCTTAGATTCCCATTTTATCTGAAACCTTTGCTGAAAAGGAGCCTCTGCCTTAACTTCTTGATCTATCCTAAGCTCGTGGTTGCTAAATCCAGTGTCGACGCAGAATTCGCCATCTTTTGAAATAGACAGACTCCCTGGACTCCCTCTCCTGGAGATTCCGATTTTATTAAGCCTCGCTAATACCCGGGTGATTGTCCTGTGCAGTCAGGTGAGGGGCCAGTGTCCTGGGTTGTGTTTTCACCCTGAGGTTGCGTTTCTGCAGCTAGACGGGGTGTGACTGAAGTGTGAGCTAACATATTGACAGACGTATTCCATAATCGGTACCCTCGTTATATTATGGTTACAAAATCGATTTAATTATTTCATTGATTTGATTAAATTAATCCCTATAATAGATTCTATTTTTACAAAAAAGGTGTAATCCTAATTTCTTGTTAATACCTTGGTATATTTGCTTTATAATCTTTTGTATATATATTATCTAGGCAAAGTGGAATCTTCCCACGGTAGAACATACTGCTTTGTAAACTGTTGTCTCATAGGACGTAGTATCTGAAGTGTTCCTCTGTGTCGTTCAGTTGCCTTTGGAAGGATGATGGCAACAGATCTTCCTTCTTTTCTGGGTATGCAGGAACAACCCAGGCAGACATGGTTAATGTTCTCAGAGCTGCCAAACCAGCAGAGGAGGGGCGGCGTACTACACTGGTAAACAGACAAAGGGATTATTCCAAATGGTAGTTAGGTGCTAGGAAGAGCAAGGACAGAGTCCCCTCGTAGGGAAAATGGAAACGGCTGTGTGCAGTGTGTGGGTGTGCCACAGAGAAGGCATCGCGTGGAGGAGCTGGCTTTAAGCGAGATGAGAAGGCTAAGGAGTGTGTGTGTGTGTGTGTGTGTGTGTGAGAGAGAGAGAGAGAGAGAGAGAGAGAGAGAGAGAGAGAGGAGGGTAATGGGGAGGGAGAGAATCAGGTGTGTGTTGGGAAACTCAGTTGGTAAACAGTCGAGGCCAGATAGAAAAAATTACATGTGCGGAGCAGAGGGGAGTGGATGATTGACTTTTAGACCAGTTCTTTGTGTGTTCCAGAAATTAACAGCCTTTAGTGGGAGAGGCTAGATTGTCTGGGTAGCATGGGGCAGGCAGAGTGGGCACTGGTGGTAATGGGGCATTGGCCAAGAACCGCACTTTGATGAAGGGCCTCAGGAGATGGAGAATTCAGAGTTTTAAGTACCTTGGGAAGCACTTGAAGGGCTTTGCACATCGGACAATCACATCAGGGTGACAGCTACTTTTAAGTAGCTAGGCTTCCTTTAGTTTAGCTGCCAGAATCCCCTGGGTTTTGTTTTTGGGTTTTTTTTTTTGAGGGTCAAGTTGATAAATTGAGTGCAGATTTGTCCATTGCTTTCTATCCCTTTATTGGAGTGACAGTAAACATGGTGTAGTCCTTTCTTGACCTCTGCAGCATAATAGAGCTATTTTTTGGAGTAGCCCAAGAGCAGTGTTTTGTTAATCTTTTTTTTAAAGCATTATTTAACTTTATTTAGCCATTTATTTATTTATTTATTGGAGAGGTTTTTGCTATAGGTTGTGTGTGCTCGCCAGACAGACAGAGAGAGACAGAGAGACAGTAAGCGAGAAATCACCCCCCAGGGAGGATGGCCACGCCGCAATCCCTTCTCCTCCATTCTCCTCTTGGGATCTTGGGCATGCACACACACGCGCCCGGTGTGAGTTTTAAGCCACTGGGTCCGGGACGCGAACTGCGGTCGACTACGTGGGAGTCCAGCGACATAGCCATTACGTTAACTGCTGGTTCCCTAGCCATTCATTTATTTTTAATTTGATAAAAGAGAGAGGGAAAAGGTGAGAAAGCAAGCCACAGGTCCGGGACCCAAGCTGTGGTCCGCCATGTGGGAGTGTCCAGCACCTTAACCACCATGCCACCTGCTGGTCCCCTTGTTGATGAACCCTGATAATGAGTAATAGGCTACAACTGATTTGGGGGATTTCTTTTTCTGATTTTATGCATTAAGCAAGAGAGAAATTCTTAACTCACAAATTCTCTGACGAAGTCCCTAAGTCTTAGAACTTTAATGCCAGTGAGGTTTCCCACTGTTGGAGTGTAGGGTTCATCTTGGACTCTACTTGGACAGGGACACCATTACTGCTGGGACAGAAATCTCCTGTCTCCTAACTACCTTCATTTTTCTGTTTTTCCTCTGCAGTGCAGCGGTAGTTCCTGAATAAATTGGAACAATAAAAAAGCAAACAAAAGTACATAATAAGCCACTAATGCTCTACCCAAGAGCAACAATTTAACAATACAAATACAGAATAACATTGTAGCCCTGAGGAAAATAAGAGTTCTAGTCATCTGTAGTGTGCCGGCATTGACTTGGGCTACAACAGAAGGAATTGAAAGACTTGGAAGTTCCTTTTTTAAAAATTTTTAAAGAATTATTTAGCTTCTATTTATTTATTTTAATTTGACCAGAGAGGGGGAGAGAGTGAGAAAGCAAGTCACCAGGTCCTGGATTCACATCGTGGTCACCCATGTGGGAGTCTCGTGCCCTTAACCACCAAGCCACTTGCTGGCCCCAAGACTTGAAAGTTCTGTGTAAGCTCGTCACACCCTTGCCGGAGTGCTGTATCTCTCCGATTGAGTTAGAATGCTGTTGGCTGCAGTCAAAAAGAAAACCTGACCAAACTGGCTTAAACAGAAA
Organism: Tupaia belangeri chinensis; assembly: GCF_000334495.1. Lineage (NCBI taxonomy): Eukaryota > Metazoa > Chordata > Mammalia > Scandentia > Tupaiidae > Tupaia > Tupaia belangeri. The sequence continues at coordinate 1,779,356 of NW_006159909.1, read as the reverse complement.
GAAAACAGTCTCTCACACAACTGGAAGTCTAGGGATAATAGAGGCTCTGGCCAGTTCATAGGGTGCCTTTTACCCCCTTTCCTTTTTTTTTTTTTTTTGTTTTGTTTTTGAACGTTTGTTTATTTGCTCCATGAGCAAGAGAGACAGAGACAGACACAGCACTCCCAATAGGATCTTGACACTACAACCCACACTCAGCCCCAGGTAGCCCCAGATCATGGACATGCATATGCCTGGTATTCTCAGACACAAACCTAGAACCTTCCCAGCGGTTGAGCCTTGTGGAGCCTTGCATTTTCCTGCCACCACCTCACCCTGGTTGCAGAAGTTCTGTGCCTCTCATCCAGACAAAGTATCCTCCAGAGGAAGGAGTAGGAGCTGTCTTCTCGTCTGTGTTCTTTCTTAGGAAGCGCCCAGAATGCATCTTGACATGTTTCATTGGTCAGCTTTGGTCACATGCCCATTACTGCAGCTGTCACTGGCAAGAGTAATGTGGCTGTCATGACTCATTTAGAATAGTCAGGAGTGGAGGATAGAATTCACTTTTCCTGAAGCACATGGCTTTGTGAAACAAAGTCAAGTTCTTTTAGGAAAGAAATATCCAGAATAGGATATCAAATAGATACCCATGATTGCCTACTTTATTTACTTCCATTGGCTACGAAGGCAGAATGGAGTGGATTCAGAAAAGAATGCTTAGCTTAAGAAGGCACTTGAAACTATGTCATTAAATCAATGACTAAAGAAAGAAGACTTAGGACAGGATACCAACCTCAAATACTAGAATATGAATTGACTGTATTTATTCTGGGAGACCCCAGAAGACAGGATTTGTGCCAGTGGGTAAAAGTGAAGAGAGGTAAGTTCACCCTTCTGCTTCTCTTCTTCCTCCTTGTCTTCCTCCTGAAGAATCTGTGCCTAAGACCATTTGGGACAGACCACAGGAGGCATCTATGCCAGGGGATGGGAAGCCAAAGGTTAGGATTTGTAGCCCAGGTTTAGTAGAGGAGCCCTTGCATGAGGACCCTGAGTAGGAGAGAGCACCTCTGCGGACAGAAAAGGAAGTATGTGAAATAGAACATGCAGCCAGGTTCCCACTGTCATAAAAGAGAGTTCAAATACAGAAAGGCAAAATAAGAAAAATAGAAAACCCTTTGTAGTCAGTTTGGAATTGGAAGTTTTCCATATGTACATCTAGGTGGCAGCAATAAATATGGCTGCGACTATGTGCATGCATGTGTGTGTGTACATATGATACACAATGTGGGTGTATGTATATACACACAGCATATATTCCCTAGCTCTGAACATTGCGAGTGCCTTTGAGCAGTGACACCTTGATAGCGATGGTCACACCCAGAAACCATATCTTGGCTTCTAAGTACCATTCTCCACTGAAAGGACTCAGGGCTCCTTAGAGAAAGGGGTCATTCCAGAGCCGAGGCAGAATAAGTACAAGGTGAGCCTGGGGCCATTTGCTGTACTGAAAGCAAGGAAATCCTCAAAGATTTATGGAAACTGTAGAAAGGATACAGAAACTACTTGAAGGTACTCCCACTAGCAGAATGAGGATCAGTTTGAATGTCAACATGAAAGAGGAAATCGTGGATCCATATAGATATGAACTAGTAATAAATAAACTGGTAAGTGAGTAACTTGAAATTGAGGAGGAATGGACTGTTGACTTAGTCTCTCCCTACAAAATGATAATTCGTGTGTGTGTGTGTGTGTGTGTGTGTGTGTGTGTGTGTATTTAAAGGAATATTGTTACAGTGGAGAAGCCTTACAGATACCACCCTAACAAGGTGATAAAAAAGAAATGAATGTAATAAGGGGACAAATCAGACTCACCCACTATGTGGTCAGATACAGTGAGAGGGACACAGCATTGTTCCCACTAAGGGCACACCATTTGAACCTAATCAGAAGAAACATGTGGCAAACCCAAATTGAGGGAAAGGGTGCAAAATAATTAGCCTGTAGTCTTAAAAAAAAAAGTCAGGATAGGGTCCAGCAGTTGGTGTAATGGCTATGTCTCTGGACTCCCATGTAGTTGACTGCAGTTTGAGTCCCGGACCCAGTGGCTTAAACTGATGCCAGGTGCATGTGTGTGTGTGCCCAAGATCCCAAGAGGAGAATGGAGGAGAAGGGATTGCGGCGTGGACATTGCCCTGATTTCTCACATTCTGTCTCTCTGTCTCTCTCTGTTTGTCTGGCAAGCGCACGCGCCCTATAGCAAAAACCTCTTTAAAAAAAAAAAAGAAAAGTCAGGATCTTGAAAATCAAGGGAAGAATGAGGAAATGTTCTAGAATAGAGACTACAAGGGTAACAGCTAGAGTAAAGCATGATCCTGAACTGGTTCCTTGTGCTTTATAGGAATTATTGGGGCATTTGGTGGGATTTGAAAGGGGATTAAGAATGAAATCTTAGTAGTGCATCATATGTTAATCTGATATTGATGATTGATGGTCATAGAGAAGAATGTTCATCCTTTGTAGGAAATACACAATGAGTAGGTAGTAGGGCACCAGATTAACCAGTTGCCCTCCAGTAGCTCAGGATGAAAGAAGGTTCATGACACCTTTTTAAGTTGGAGATTGCTTTACAACAAAGAAACAAAACAATTCCCCCCCTCCTCTAGATAGTGAGGAGGTAGTGAGTCTCCCGTTGTGGGAATTTATTGAAACTGAAGTAGGAAATTCACACACTGAGGTTGCTATAAATGGGTGCTGTGCACCTGGAAGATTGTTATACATGGTCCCTGAGTCCTATATTAAGATTCTGGTGTCTGTATGCATGTTTAAAAGGAATAATCAAATTTATTAAATAAGGCCTTCAGTTATTACAGCTCGAAGGAGATCGCCCTCTCAGACCAATCACCAGGTACTATTAAAGCTTGTTGTCAGAGCTTGTGTATACTAACAACTCTATAACTCCCTACTGGAAGTTAATGATGTAATTGGAGAGAAATAGCACAAAAATATATGTAACCCTACTAAAGTAGCTATACTAAATGCCAGATGATTAGCATCCATGTTCTACAGTCCACATAAGGAGGATATTTCTTTGAGTTTTGGTGGCTAAGGAAGGCCTTTAAGGAGGTATGGGGTTGGGCTGAATGCTGGAGCATGAAATTAAGGTAAGAATGGCAGTGGAGAATGTTTCATGCGGAGTTGCGTCTATGAATGGGCGTGTTTAGAGACAGTGAAAAGAATAGTCTGACGGGTGTGGAGGGTTCATATAGGATAGCTCTGCCTTAAATTTAGTGTACAATTATTTGATAAAGTAGGACTAGCTTTCATAAAAGGGAAAATGGATAGGAAACTAATTCTTAGGAGAGCTATATGGCACTGTATTAGATGTTTTTTCTTTCTTACATTTATTGACTCATTCATTCATCTCCTTTAATGTCTTCAATTCTATAAATAGTTGTTATACAGATAGGAAACATATTCAGAGAGAGAATGAGAAAATGACTTTCTCAAGATCACATTAGCTAATTAAGAAGCAGTTTGAGTTTGAAATCAGATTGGAATGACTTCAAGCCTTTCTGCCACCCCTGGTGCTTCTCACACATGGAAGGGAATGGAGAGCAGTGATACAAATTTGGGATGATTATTTGTGTGTGGAATATTGGAAAAAATAGAATGTTTCTCAACACCTCCTCTCGTGTTGAGATTGAGGTGCCCATAGAATATGCCTATGAGATTTAGATTATTGAAAACAAGCAAAAAGTGTGAAAAAGAACTGAATCTTGAGAAACATTTATGTATCGAGACAGAACCCTAAGAGGAGCCTGAAGAAGAGTGTCCAGGGAAGATGAAAGAAAACCAATGAGTATGATATCACAGAAACCAAGGGGAGAGTGATTGGCAAAGTGAAACTCTCTAGAAAGGTCAAGAAAGATAAGGATGGGGGCCAGCAGGGGGTGTGATGGTTAAGGGTGCTGAACTCCCACGTGGTCTACCATGATTCAAGCCCCAGACCCAGTGTCTTGCTTTCTTACTCCTTCCCCCAACTCCTTCTCTCTGTCCCTCTCTGGTCAAATTAACAAATAAGGGACTGGCAGGTGGCATGGTGGTTAAGAGTGCTGGACTACTACACAACTGATCACAGTTCGAGTCCTGGACCTGGCGACCTCTCTGTCTCTGTCTCTTTTTCTGTCTGGTCCAGTTTAAAAAGAAAGCGAGAGAGAGGGAGGGAGGGAATAATTCTTTAAAAAATAATAAAGTTAAATAAAAAATGATTTTTAAAAAATGAAAGGAAGGTAAGAATGAAGAGATGTCCATGGGGTACAGCACCATGGAGAGTGCATTATTGAACTTATTGAGAATGGTTTCATTTGAGGGGTAGAAGTGAAAACACTTTGTAGTGAGTTAAAAGGTGAGTGAAGGTGAAGAACTAGAAGCAGTGAGTGGTGGTAAGCCTTTCAAGAAGTTTACTGTGCTCCGTTCTGTATTCTTCAGCCCTGCCTGTGTAGGTGGTAGCCATCCTACCTGGTGAGTTGTAATTGTTGACCATCCTCATTTCTGTGGTCTCCATCTGACCAACTGTGTACTGGCTTCATGACCACCCTCATAACTCTCATGAAGCCCAAGATAATTAAAAAGAGGACCAAGAAGTTCATCTGGAACTGGTCAGGCTGGTATGTCAAATTCCAGACCAGTGGAATCCCAGAAGTATTGACAACAGGGTGTGGCAGAGATTCAAGGATCAGATCTTGATGCCCAACACTGGTCATGGGAGTGATAAGAAAACAAAGCACATGCTGCCCAGAGACTTCTGGTAGTTCCTGGTCCTCCATGTCAAGGAGCTGGAAGTGCTGCTGAGGTGCAGTAAGTCTTACTGTACTGAGATCACTCAGTGTTTCCTCCCAGTGCCGTAAGGCCATCATGGGAAGAGTAGTCCAGCTGACCATCAGCATCACCAATTCTAACACCAGGCTGCTCAGCGAAGAAAATAAGTAGCTTATGTGCACGTTATATTTTATTCTACTCTACTCTACTCTACTCTATTCTATTCTATTCTATTCTATTCTATTCTATTCTATTCTATTTAGGAGAAGTTTTTGCTATAGGGCACATGCGCTCGCCAGAAAAAGAGAGACAGAAAATGAGAAATCACCCCCGGGGGGATGGCCACACCGCAATCCCTTCTTCTCCATTCTCCTCTTGGGATCTTGGGCACGCTCACACACGCATTCGGCATGAGTTTAAGCCACTGGGTCTGGGACTCGAACCGCAGTCGACTATGTGAGAGTCCAGCAACATGGCCATTACCCCAACTTCTGGTCCCTGTGTGCATGTTTTATTTGTGTCTAAATAAAACCACAACCTCCAAGAAAAGCCAAGTTTTTTGTAAGAGAAAGATGGAAGTCTACAGCTACAGTAGATGGTAGATGGATTTTTGCTTGCTGTTATTTTTTTTAAACTTGGAGAGTACATATGAGTAAATAATGACAGAAAGAAGGCAGCAAAGAGAGAAGTTTGAGAGAAAAGAGGGTCTAAAGCAAATAGATCCTTAAGGAGATGGAATCTGGAGCCACAGTGGTGTGTGAAGGGTGGGAAGGAATGGAGGTGCCTATGCTTTTTGTTTAAATTGCCCAGATCTGTAACAGAAGTCTCTGTGCATTTCACTAACCATAGTGTAGCTGCCATTTGGTTTATACTATTTCTGAAAAGCACCATCCAAGATCGAAATTTGTGTAAGCACTCTGAATGATCGCAGCTAAGGTATATTCTGCTTAAAGGTGCTCAGAAGACCAGCAGATGGCATGATAGTTACATTGCTGGACTCCCATGTAGTCCATTGTGGTTTGAGTCCCTGACCTGGCAGCTTAAAATCACACTGGGTGCCTGCCCAAGATCCTGAGAGGAGAATGGAGGAAAAAGGAAGGTGGTGTGGTCATCCCCCGCAGGGGGTGATTTCTCACTTTCTGTCTCTGTATCTCTCTCTTGTCTTCTTGGTGAGCACATGCACCCTATAGCAAAAACTTCTCTTAAAAAAAAAAACTGTTCTGTTCAATATAGTTTTGAAATATCTCTCTTAAAAATGAGAGTAAAAGGAGAATGAGGGAATGAGAATAGCTTAGCATAGGCCAAGGGGTCTCAGACAGCCTCATCCAAAGAATGTCCTTACACTTTATGTTTTGCTACCTGTGTTGTTTACTCTGTCATGGCCGTCTTTTCTGCCATTTTGTTTGTTTTCTGAAGACCTGTTTTGATCTTTAATATTAAAGATGACAAATTTTTTTAAAGTGAATGAGTGATATGAGGCATGCAAAATGAAAATGATAATAACGCTAGGTCTGCAGTGTAGAAATAAAAGTCTTACATCAGATGTTAAAATGCAAGACTCCTGAAATATTGAGACAAGAAGCCATTTTAAAGCTGAGGTGCATCCTGGGATGTTCAGGGAAGCTATGCTCTAGGCTCCATCCTCCTAGATTCCTGAAATATTCAGACAAGTGGAAGATAGATTTCGTCACAGAATGACCAGAAACAACCGCAGAGACACAAGGAAACATGAGAAATCAAGAAAATATCTCTCCCCTCAGGGAAAAGAACAATCCCTCATCATCCACAGATAGTACAGAAGATCTCATGGAAATGTCTGATAGAGAATTCAGAATATTCGTAGTGACAAAACTAAATGAGATGCAAGAGCTGAGAGATAATGAATTCCAGAAGATGCAGGAGAAAAGAGACGACAAGTTCCAGGAGGTGTGGAAGTTCTTCCATGACCTGAAAGAGGAAATACACACCATAAAAAATAATCAAACAGAGCCATTAGAGATGATGGATGTCATTCAGGAAATCAAAACCTTGCTCAAAAGTATTAAAAGCAGATTAGTTCATGCAGAAAATCGAATCTTGGATATTGAAGGCAAAACCTCTGATCTAGAAAAAACAGCCCCCCTCCAAAAAAAACTGAGAAACTAACTTCAAAAAATGAGAAGACTATACAAGAAGTACTAGACAGCATTAAGCACCCAAACATCCAGATAATCAGTATCCCAGAAGGTGAGGAAACCAATAATGGCATTGATAATTTTTCCATGAAATATTGGAAGAAAACTTTCCAAATCTAGAGAGGCTTTTAAATATCCAGACCCAAGAAATACAAAGGACTCCTTATAGAATCAACCCAAGATCTTCTCCAAGGCACATCGTAGCTAGACTGGACAAATCTACAGACAAAGATAAGGTACCAAAATTGGCAAGAGAGAAACATCAGGTTACTTATAAAGGTTATCCAGTCAGGTTAACCTCAGACCTTTCATCAGAAACAATGCGAGCAAGGAAAGAATGGGAAAATATATTCAAAGTGTTAAGTGGAAAACAGTTTCAACCAAGAGTACTATACCTGACGAGATTATCTTTCATATGAAAAGAAAGGATAAAAACATTCTCAGATAAACAAGACCTGAAAGAATTTGCCAATAGCAGACCCACTCTTTAAGAAATCCTGAAAGAAGTGCTCTACCGGGAAAACTAAAAACACATACAGAAATAAGAGAACAAAAGGCAACCAAGAAAATTACCAATTTAATGCTAGAGACAAGAAATATCAATAACAACATTGAATGTTAATTTCCAGGGTTTAAACGGAAAGATTGGACCACAGCAACACTGCATATTCAGCTGAAGAGTGTTTGAACGTACGACTGAAATCGCAGAATAGGATTTTATGACTTTTGAGTAAAATATTACTGATTTCTTTTTTTTTTATTGTGCTTTGTTTTCCCAATTAAAGCATTTTACTTTCTTTTGAGTTGTCGATAGGTTCAGCAATTCATTAAAATATTTTTCTTGTTTGTTTCTTTAAATGGAAACATAAACTTTTCTTCCTTCCTGACCCCTCTTGAATTGGAAATATTTAGGAATACTCGTATTTTTTCGGCAGAGGGGTTATTTGCATAAATTCAATAATACTTGTTGCATTGAATCAGAAATTGCGAGTACTCATTATTGGACAGGGCTTTGATTAGAATGTCCTACCTGAAGATTAACTTGTGTGCTAGGCGTTTGCTTTTCAACAATTTGAGTAGTTGACATGTAAATATTTTCTCAAAAATATTTAAAACCAGGGCCAGCAGGTGGCGTGGTGGTTAAGGACAATGGACTCCCACATGGCCAGCCACAGTTTGAGTCCCAGACCTGGTGGCTTGTTTTCTCACTTTCTTTCTCTTACTCTGTCCCTCTCTGGTCAGATTAAAATAAGTAAATAAATGGATAAATAAAGTTAAATAAAAATAATAATTTAAAAATATTTAAAACCATATTGTCTCTGTTGTTGTAGAGTCACAAACAAAATTATACAAAATTAAAAGAAATATTTTGAACATTATCTTCAAAATTCAGTAGTTTGAAATTTTGAAAGTTGTTTATTAACTGTCAGAACCTTGGAGTATGAGAAAAATTTTTTTGATATGTAAAGTAAATGTTTGTGGGAAAATGTAAAAATAAATAAATAAAAATTTTTAAATAGATGTTAAAATGCAACAGTGGGAGCCAAAACCTGGGAAGAACACAAGTGTCCATCAGTGGTGGGTGGAAGAAATACATTGTGGTAGTCATACAATAGAATTCTAGACAACAAAAGTGAAAGAACCACAGCTACATGCATCAGCATGAATTAATCACACAATCATAACATTGAGCAAAAGAAGCCAGGCACAAAACAATACCTACTCTATGCTTCCATTTATGTGAAATTCAGAAACCAGCAACACTAATCTGTGGTGTTAGAAGTGAGGATAATGGCTATTTTTGGAGAGGAGCAAGGGATCAGTGGTAAGGAAAAGGTAAAGGAAAGCTTCTGGGGTGCTGGCAGTGGTCCTATGGACACAGTGCATGGGTGCAAAGGTGTGTGCTCTCAGGTCATTCATTAAGTCATATACTTGCAATTTACATACCTTTATGTGTGTGTATTATACCCAATCAAAATACATTTTAAAAAAGACACGAGGAGCCTTCAAGGAAATGGTTGAGGAAGGTGTATAAAAATCAACAGACAACTAAGAGTTGATAGAAATTCTTTGACCTCATACATGGCATCATAAACCTTACCACAGCCAATGAGGATGAACTAACAGTTCTGTTAATGTTAACCGGAGGTATGTCATAACCTCAGTGGATTTGTAGAGACTAGAAGACAGAGCTTTATATAGGGTGTGTGTGTGTGTGTGTGTGTGTGCGAGTGCGTGCGAGCGTGTGCATATGTGTCTGTCTACATGTACACATGTGTATGTGAACATTTGTGTGTTTTACATTGGCATCTCCCAAGGTAGCACAGTACAAATCCTCAGTGAAGTGTTTGGATTAAGCCAGTGCAAGCGTATCCAAGAAAATATCACAACTCCCTACTCTTAATTCGTGTATTCTGAAACCATAGTTACAGAATTTATTGTGCCTATTCAACCTTTACCCCGTGTTTATTACTTCTCCCTAAATCACTTTCTAATTTTATTTTGAGTTTCAAATGCCTTTCAAGAATTGAACATTTATGGGATGTTTTTACTCCCAAGCTGTGTTTAACTGGCTTCGTTGGTCTGTGTACAGGAAGTACACACTAATTCTGATATTAGTTTGTCAAATAAAATTTAATCTGTCGCCACTGCCTGAAATATATAGTGTGTCCCAGAGCGGAACAAGAATTATTTTTGGATTCTTTGTTATTTACATTGGCTTCATCAATAATTACCTCCTTTAGCCCAGAAAAAACCCAGAAGTTGTTTTCTTTAAATGTGCAAGATTCTTCACATTCAGGTTTATTTCAGGTGGAACTTTGCTTTTCTTGGAGGAAGGTGACTCATTTGTGTGGAATTTTGAATGGTTAAGTAAGGAAGAGATCTGTTTTTCAGAGTTTCATAAATTTTTGCTAGTCTCTTCCCTGCCAGGATCCATTTTTATTCCTTCATAACTCTTTATGAGTTTTATCTTTGTGATAATTCTGATTAATAAACTATAATTTTCAAGGGTTATCTATTACATGTATTTGTAATAAATGGAAAAGAAAGTCTCTAAAGTGAAAGGATTTTATTTATTTATTTATTTATTTTTGGTTTGGACTGACTCCAGAATGGTGAAATTGTTGACACTGCTGGTAGAAAGAGTATTTAATTTTTTTTCCTATCCTTAAACTAAGATAATTTTTGCCTGTGTTTGAAGTCAGTAGCTATGAAAGATGTCTTTCAAGTGTGTGCATCAGAAAGAAGAGAGAAAACCTTGGGGGAAGAGTCTTATAAGTTAAGTTAAAAAACGTGCATACTTTAAACATCACAACAAGATAACTATGAACTTGAGGCAATTACTATGCTTTATAATGTTGAACTTGTTTCCATAACTTACTGGGTAAATTTGATACCCTGTGTGTTTTGATTCTAGAGCATTGGATCAGTTGTGTGGAAAAAAATCCACAATTTGTTAATCCCTCCTGTACTTTATCTGTGAGCCAAATTATTTATTTAAACATGTAGAACATTTAATTATTCATTAACTATATGATATGTTTTAGAGATGCCAAGATTTTTAGAATCTAATCTTTGCCCATGTTTAACCCAGGATAGAAGAGAAGACAGACATGAAAATAATTGTAGCAGTGTGATCCATGCTGTGATAGAGCTATGAATGGTGTGCTGGAGGAACTCCACGGAGGATGCACCTAACTATTTCTGGGAGAGCAAAGAGACGTTTTCCAGATGAGATATTTGAACTGAAGGATGAATAAGGAAGCTGACAGGTGGACGTAGCATAAATTTATAAAGTCTCATGCTAAGAATGTAAAATGTTGTTGGAGACCAGCAGTTGGTATAATGGCTGTGTCGCTGACTCTCATGTAGTCAACTGCAGTTCAAGTCCCGGACCTGGTGGCTTAAAATCACACCGGGTGCATGTGCATGCATGCCCAAGATCCTGAGAGGAGAACGGAGGAGAAGGGATTGCAGTGTGGCCATCCTCCCTGGGGGTGATTTCTTGCTTTCTGTCTCTCTGTCTCTGTCTTTCTGGCGAGCATACATGCCCTATAGCAAACACTTCTCAAAAAAAAAAAAAAGAATTTAAAATGTTGTTAGGTGGTGGCAGGGAACCACCGAAGGAAATGATTTGGTCAGATTTACATTTTAGAAATATGACTGTTGTATTAGTCATATTAGTGTTGCTGGTTTCTGGGGAGATATAATCATGTGATTGAAGCTGGAGGTAGACAGACCATTTGGAAAATTATTGGAAGAGTCCAGATGAGACCAGTAGGGAAGTGAGAAGGAGAAGAAGGCATTTTTTTTCCTCTTTCTTTCTTTCTTTCTTTCTTTTTAATGTATTGAGGCAGAAGAATTAATTGGCCTTGGTGTTTGGGTATTGATGGAGCAAACATCTAGTCTGACTGACCTGGTTATACAAAGTAGGAATTTGGGAATGTTGGTGCTAGTTACAAAAACTAGAAATATAAGAGGAAAGAGGATTCGGAATATGGGTTGGATGGTAAGACAGGTTGTGGGTATGGTTCTTATGAGTCATCAAACAGAATTGACTAGGAGCTGGATGGACATACAGTTCTGAAGCTTAGCGGAGTGGTGTGTACCAAGGACATGAGTGTCAAAGTCATCTGTATATGATGACATTTGAAGCCCCTGAAGTTCGTGAGATTACCTAGTAGAGAGTATATAGAGTGAGAAGTAAAGATGAACACCGTCCTTCAAAAAAAAAAGAGTTTGGCCCTCTGTTTTCATTTGTTTTTCAAAAATGGTTTCTTTTTTCCCTCTAAAGGTATAAATGAAATATATGGTCCTTATGGAAAACTTGGAAACCACAGAAATATAGAAAGGAATATTCACCCCTAATTCAATTTTTATTCCCCAAGAAAGTCACTCTTAACATTTGGAGTTTTTCCTTCCAGACTTTTTCCAATGGATGTATTTTCCACACCATTGAGATAACACTCTGTAGACAATTTTTTTTTTTTTGGAGAGATTTTCACTATAGGGCGCGTGCGCTCACCAGACAGACAGAGACATAGAGACAGAAAGCGAGAAATCACCCCCCACGGGGGATAGTCACGCCGCAATCCCTTCTCCTCCATTCTCCTCTCAGGATCTTGGGCACACACGCACACGCGCCAGGCATGAGTTTTAAGTCACCGGGTCCAGGACGTGAACCGCGGGCGACTACGTGGGAGTCGAGCGACATAGCCATTACGCTAACTGCTGGTTCCTGACAATTTTGCATAATATTTTTTCCATGTAACTTTAACTCAAGCATAGTATAATCTTATTAATATTATAAATAACATTGCATTTTCCCCTCTTTTCTCTTTCTGTGCAAGGATTATTTCTCTTTTCATTATTTAAGATTATGGCGTCTTCTAGTATGGATTCCTACAGGTGGCAGAACTTGGTTTAAAAGTATGAACTAATGTAAGGCCCTACTTTTTTAGTTTTTGCCATAGCTAAAAAGAAAGGAAAAGTGAGAAATTACCTCCCCCAGGGGGTTATGGTCATACCACAATCCCTTATCCTCTATTCCACTGTTGGGATTTGGGGCATGCACGCACATGTGCCCAGTGTGTTGTTCAAACCACTGACTGGGTCCCGGACTTGAACCACAGAGTTGGCCATGTGGGGTCCAGCTGCCTTAACCTCCACATCACCCGCTGGCCCAAGCCTTATATTTTATCAGTCATTTTTCTTTTCTTTCTTCTTTTTTTTTTTTTTTTGGTTTGTTTTTAAATTGCAGTGAGCATGTATGCTCACTAGCAAAAAAGGCTGAGAAACAGAAAGGGAGAGGGAGAAAGCACCTCCAATGTGTGGTCATGCCACAGTTCTCTTCTCCATTTCTCCATGTTGTCAGGATTTGGGTCATACATGCACATACATCTAGCATGTCCAGCTATTTTTGGGATAGTTGTATTACTCACACTGACAGACAGTTCTAACATTTTTGGGGTTTGTAGGAGAAAGAGCTAATGAAAGCAATAAATGAACTAGAAAGTAGTGGTATGAGAAAAACTGATGGGGGAGAGACTTCTAAAAGGAGGCATCAGCAGTAGTAAATGCTATAGAGAGGTCACATAAACAAATGATGGATGAGTTTGGTAATGAAAGGTGTTGGTATAATGGTAAGGAATTAGCCAAGTTACAGAGAGCTGAGGGATGAGTGAAGGGGTTCCAGTGTATTCCAGAATATTTGTTATAAAGAGCAGGAAAGAGAAGATGATTAGATGGAGAGACTGCAGGATTGATGAAAAGTATTATGTTGTTTGTCTTGAAACATGGGTAAGTCTTAGACATGTCCATGGGAACTGGAATTGATAACTGACAGACCAAGATATTTGAGGAAGTGTGAGAGTTCTCTTTTTCAAGAACAGAAAAAAGGGTGGTCAAGATGGGAGTGGAGTGGGTATATAGGCTGGTAGGAAGTCAGAGGAGATTGTCTAAAATATTTTATTTTGCCCTATGAAATAGAAGGCAAGACATTGGCTTAAGGTGAGGGGAATGATAGAAACTTTGGCAAGGGATGAGGGTAAATGGTCTTGCCTTCTCATGTGCTATTGGTCAAGGGAGCTGCTTAAGAACTGCAAGGATCACCACGCAGTGTCGAAGATACTCTTGCCACAGATTTATAGTTTCCAGTATGTCAATTCAATCTGGGAGATTTCTTTGGCAGTACTCATCAGTCCAGGTACAAAGCAGAAGTGAAATAATCGGTCATGTGAAAAAATACTTTCTGTAAGTACTCTTAACCAACTTTAACTTCAAGGAGCTTTATTTTCTCATAAATGAGAAAAAAGAAACAGATTGACTTCCACAATAAGCCAGCGATCAAGCCCTACTGATATGACTGTTTCCCTCAAATTCACTAATGCTTATAGTTAAGTTTTAGAAAAGTTGATACATCCTGGAATGTTATGTCTTTTTATTTTTTTAAAAATAAGACTTTATTTAATTTTATTTATTCATTTATTTTAATTCGACCAGAGAGACAGACTCACACACTCATACACACACACACACACACACACACACAGTGAGAAAGCAAGCCACTAGGGTCCAGGACTCAACTGTGTTCGGCCATGTCGAAGTATCCAGCGCCTTAACCACCATGCCACCTGCTGGTCCCCAAGGAATGTTATGTCTTAACTAAATAAAAAACAAGTTACACAAGATTGACGTAGGGAGAAGGAAAAAAAAAGGCAACATTATTGTGATTCCTGTGCAAACTTACTTAAAGTTATTGGAAATGCAGTAATTATTTAGTCAGTGGAAGTGAGAAAGGACCAGTGAAAGAGAAGGCAAACAGATCGTTTTAACAAAGCCTTTTTTTTTTTTTTTTTGGAGAGATTTTCACTGTAGGGTGCGTGCGCTCGCCAGACAGACAGAGAGAGACAGAGAGACAGAAAGTGAGAAATTACCCCCCAGGGGGGATGGTCACGCCGCAATCCCTTCTCCTCCATTCTCCTCTCGGGATCTTGGGCACGCATGCACATGCGCCCGGCGTGAGTTTTAAGCCACCGGGTCCAGGACGCGAACCGCGGTCGACTACGTGGGAGTCCAGCAACATAGCCATTACACTAACTGCTGGTTCCCTATAAAAGCCTTTTCATTTTTGTACCTCTCAGACATTTTTACATGAATACTTTTTAAAAAAACATCAAATACAATTTTATTTCAAAGGAAAATGGCTGCATTCTTTTATGGTATTGCTGTACAGGTGATAAAATAGCAGTTTGATAGTTTAGGGCTGATTTGTATGGTGTGTTGGAGGATGAGCAATGGTCCACTTGGATATCCATGGATAATTATCATTATTTTTTTATTTTCAGAGGGCTTGTGTGTTCACAGGGGGGAGGAAGGAGAGAGAGAGGGAGAGAAAAAAAGTACCCTTTAATGGGATGTGGTCATTCTGCACTCTCCTCTTCCTTCATTTTTCTATCCATCAGGATCCTGCACACACCTGCACACATGCCCAGCATTTTTAAAAAAACTTTTTATTTATGTATTTTAATTTGACCAGAGAGGGAAGGAGGGAGGAAGAGAGAGAAAGCAAGAAAGCAAGCCTTCAGGTCCGGGACTTGAACCATAGTACACAGTAGGCCACGTAGGTGTCCAGTGCCCTTAACCAATGCACCACCTGCTGGCCCCACCCAACATGTTTTTTAAGCCTCTAAGGCTGATGATCAAACCATGGTTGGCCTTATGAGTTCAGGCTTCCCATTCACAGGGCTTACCTACTGTACAGCCCCAAATAATCATCATTATTTTAAAAGAAAAGTTCACATAGTTTGATTTTCTCCTAAAATATTGTAAAGAAATAATAATTTCTCTATCAAACTTATTACCATTTTTCTCTTACATAGTTTTTGAATGACATCAATTTTCAGTGGATGTAAACAACCATGTTCAGGAACAGTAGCTATTAAAGTGGTTTAAAGGCTGCTTGACAATGATGAAAAAACGTTATTTCCCAAAGGATTGCTGTAAGACGGATGATTTTTATGCCATTGGAAGGCCAATTTTTACCACAAAAATTTCCCTGTAACCTTTCATGATTGAAAACATATTACTTGCTGTTCAAAAACACAGGCAAATTAGTGAGGAGAGTTTCTAAAATAAGCTCAAGGGTTAGACATATAATTTGTGGATGACATGTCATGATAGTAAAGTGTATTTCCTTCTGTGTTTTGTTTTAAACTGTAGAAGAGACATGAAACTCCACAATTCAGTCTTCAGTCTTGAAACATGTTTTTACAGCTGTTAAGATGAGCACATTTAATTTTTAGGGGGTAGGTTATTCCAAGAGTACATGTCTTGACTACATAATGTTTATTTCTACAAATCTATTTCTCTTCTTACTTTATAATATGTTTATTTAATTTTACTTTGGTACATAAGCTTGTAAGGGAGCTTGGCATTGTCTTTGAAATGGTCACCTAGGATCCTCTTGGTTACGGGGCTTAATCTCTCAAAGTGTGTTCTTTAAGGAACAAATGTAATACATGAGACTGTTGTGTTGTATGAACCCAGCTCCATTCCACGGTAGTAAGGGTGCAGGAAGGGAGATGGTGGTAAGGTGGTAATAGCACCAGCAGATCAAGCTGGAAGCAGGCTCTGACCGATGCCGCGCTATACAAGGGTATGTCTTACTACAGGGAGTGCAGTCTATTCTATTCTCAAGCACACCAATGGCCTCTACCACATCCAGAACGTTCATCTTCTTGATCCTTTGACACTGGGCTACCAAGAACTACGTAAGAGAAGAATTAACTTTTTACTTCCACATAATTTAAAATTTCTGAAATGTTGCAAGAACTCCCATATACTTTTTACCTAGATTTACCAATTGTTAGACATTTGCTTAAGCACTTCCTCTACCAGTGTTAGAACTAAGTTGCAGACTTAGTTCTGCCTTTTTACCCCTAATACAATGTGCATGTCCTAAGAGCAAGGAGAGTCTCTATACAGTACAGTTGTTAAAAGCAGGAAATATTACCTTGATTAGATAATACATCAAAGTCCATTTTTATATTTTTCCAATTACCCCCAATAATGTCTTCAATAGCAATTGTTTTCTTGGTTCAGGAACCATATCATTCCCTAATCTCATTTACTTTGAAATTAATTAACTTTTAGGTGGAACGGAGAGAGTCATGTTTTGCATTGCATGCTTTCACTGCATGCATATCCATCTTAGAATCTTCTCTGACAGAGAAGGACAGGAGATTTATATGGCTAACACCTTGTAGGAAATATGGACTTGTGCCCTTCATGGCTTATCAGTCAGCACCTTTTTCAGCAGTCTGATTACTTCCTGTACAAGCAACCATTGGTTCTTACTGACTCTTGTTGGATAGGTACTGTTGTGTGTTGAGAATGATAGTAAGCACTTGTTGGTCCAAACCATCTTTTAAACATGAACTATCTGCTGTTTCTCCCCATTGAGACTTTTCGTAAGTTCCTGATGAGGCAGTTCCAAAGTCCCAAAATATGTCCTGCAACTTGTCTTTAATTGAGGAAAAATGAGAAGTGGCTACCATCTTTCTGCTTAAAGTCAGTGACTCAATTCCCCCCCCTCCCCCTACTGGGCTGTAATTATTCTCTGAAGTATATGAACCAAACAGCATATGCTTATGATTCCAAAATCACTCATAACCGTCACCATGCTGGTTCCATTGAAAAATCGCATGACAGTTTTCCATACTGATGTTCCATTCTATAAAAGTTTGACAGAGCTGACATTCCACTGCTACTTCATTCTCACAAGATAGGAAGAATTCCTAAGTTGGAATTTTTCTTAAAAGACTCATGGCTTATATGGAATAAAATAATTAAATTCAGTTTCATTTTTAAAGTTATTTTGTTTCATGTTATATTAATATTTCTACAAGTTCTGTAAAATTGAGAATTATGTCATCTAATCTTTCTGTTCTGTCTTAATTATATACATTTTCATAAATATTTGATTGTAAAAGGATGTAATGTTTTTCTCAAAGTATGCTTAGCTAATGTGCTTTCTTAATATTTATATCGTCAGTCTGCTTCCTTTATTTGTATTTTTGGTTTTTTTTTTTTAGGTTTTTGTCAGATGGTGCATACGCTCACCAGAGAAAGACAGAGAGAGGGAAGGTGAGAAATCGTTCCCCAAGGGGAGTCCTCCATTCTCCTTTCAGGATCTTGGGCCCACACGTGCATGCACCTGGTGTGATTTTCAAGCTGCCATGTCCAATACTTAGGCCACAGTCAGCCATGTGGGAATCCAGCCTCTTAACCACCATGCCACCTGCTGACTCCCTGCCTCCCTTTTTATTTAATAATTTGAAAGTTTTGGGTATGTTTAGTATATGAAATTTACAGTTTTTGTAACTGTCACAATTTAATTGACTTTTGTAAGAATATTTTTGAATTTCAGATGGTAGGATGCTAATACATACAGCGTAACAGTGGATTTTTTCACCCCAAGGTACATCTAGATACTTAACCTTTAGATAATTTGTGTTAGTAAATCTCAGTGACATGCCTTTTCTATATTGCTGACTCAGTTCTGCTGATTTGATAAAACTATAGTCATAATGGATGTGATCATATGATATACATGTATTTTTTGGGTAATGCCTGAGAAATGTCGAAGTAGGTATTCTGCTGTTCAGCTGTTCACAGGCCAAGACCAAAGCCACATGAGGATGTTTCCCTATCAGCTAACTTCTCATCTTGGTTCATTAAGCCCAAATTGCATTGCTGGCTTATTCCTGAACTCTGAGTCACAAAGGCTGTGAGGCAGAGGTAAATATCAACATAAAACTTTAGTCCTATTAAAAAGAAGAAGATGGGGACCAGCAGATGGTGTAATGGTTACGTTGCTGGACTCCCACGTAGTTGACAGCAGTTCAAGTCCTGGACCCAGTGTCTTAAAACTCATGCCAGGCGCATATGCATGTGTACCGAAGATCCCAGAAGAATGGTGGAGAAGGGATTGTGGTCTGGCCATCCCTTCTGGGGAATGACTTTTTGCTTTCTATCTCTCTAGTGAATACAAGTGTCCTATAGCAAAAATCTCATAGAAGATGGTAAATAGGTGCCAGGTTGGCAACTCACAGAGTTCTCTATAGTTCATTCTCTTCTCGTGCTCCTCTTCTGCTACATACTGGTCTCTAACTAGTTCATATACCTTTTACTTGCCCTAATTCAGCACAGTTTTCTTCTTTTTTCCCCGCTTCTCAAGTTCAGAAATTCATATCATGTAGAGAGTAAGATCATCAGATAATTTTTATGTTTTATTTCTTCTTTTCTTCTTTTCCTTCTTTCTTTCTCTCCTTCTCTCTCTTTCTCTTTTCTTAAAGTTTTTGCAATACAATGTGTGCACTTGCTGGAGAGACAGAGAGAGGAAAAGTGAGAAAGAACCCTCTGGGGGAATGGCCACACTGCAATCCCTTCTCTTCTTCCTCCTGCTGGGATTTTGGACAGGCACACACATGTGCCCAGTGTGATTTTCAAGCCTCCAGGTCTGGAATTTGAACTGTAGTTGGCTATGAAGGAGTCCAGCACCACAACCACCGTGCTACCTGCCGGCCACAACATTTTCCTTTCTTTCAAGAGGACAAACGGGTGGGAAATGTTTTTGGGTTGGGAATCACATCATTTCTGTAATGATGAAAATATTCTGTTTGTCCTGTCCGATGCAGTAACCATTAACCACATGAGACCATGGAGCCCTATGTGGCTGGTGCAACCGAGGAATCAAATTTTTTATTTCATTTTAATTCATTTAAATAGTCACAAGCAGCAATGGCTACCAATGGACTGTGAAGACGAGCACTGTAACTCACAAATCCGAGGCCCTGGACACATTCCTCCACCCCTTAACTCAGGCTTCTTGTCTTGAAAGTGAGAGTTACACTTCCTCTGCCTTCTTCATAGACTTGAGAACCAATTATGATTGTATATATAAAAGTACCTTGAAAATTATAAATTAAAAATATAAAATGACATTATCAATATTAAGGTGCTCCGGTCTTTTATCAGACAAAGCTGGAAGCAGCCACTGTTGGTGATCTCACTCCCATTATTTCCCCTGTTGTGCTGCTGAGTGTCTTTTTTAAGTGGGAATAAACCTAGAGTCTGTTGAGCAAATAGGGAGACGAAGCAAAATTAAAAGAATTCTTTATTGTTGAGCCATCACTGAACCTTGCTACTTTGAAAAAGATTTAAAAGTTGGACCAGCAGATGGCATAATGGTTGTGTCACTGGATTCTCATGCATGTGTACATACACGCCCAAGACCCCAAGAGGAGAATGGAGGAGAAGGGATTGTGGCATGGCTATCCCCTTTGCGGGGCGGGGCGGGGTGATTTCTTGCTTTCTGTCTCTTTCTCTCTGGCAAGCACACATGCCCTATAACAAAAATCTCTCTCAAAGAAAATTGTTTTAAAGTGGAGTTTTAAATGAAAACCTTACCCATAAAAATAATAAATGATCTTTATCTTTTTGAAAAATGGAGTTGAAACAGAAAGTTACAAAGAGGGGAAAATAAATATGTAAAAATCTCTGGGAACCAGCAGTTAGCGTAATGGCTACGTCGCTGGACTCCCACGTAGTTGACGGCGGTGCGCGTCCCGGACCCGGTGGCTTAAAACTCATGCTGGGCGCATGTGCATGCGTGCCCAAGATCCCGAGAGGAGAATGGAGGAGAAGGGATTGCGGCGTGACCATCCCCCCTGGGGAGTGATTTCTCACTTTCTGTCTCTATGTCTCTCTCTGTCTGGCGAGCACACATGCCCTATAGTGAAAACCTCTCCAAATAAATGATTAAATAAATAAATATATAAAAATCTCACTTCTCAGAATGACCATTGTTAAAGTTTTGGTATCACCTTCCAGATTTCTTTTTCGTATCTGTGTAACTTTTTAAAAATACATATATGGGAATATGCTGCTTCAGCTTGCATTTTTAATTTAAAGATGTATTGTTAACATTTTTATGTCAGTAGATATACATCTACTGTAAATGTCTGTAGATTTCTTATTAACACATAATTCTGTACAAAGTTCAGAATTCAGGCATGACATAAATAGAAAATATACAATGAAAAGGTCTCCCAGAATTTATACAATCTATGACATTATTGCTTGGTGTATATTTTCTCTATAGTGTGTGTACATATATACACATTTTAAATTATTTTAATAATGTTATCATACTATATATCTTTTCTTAAACTTGCTCTTTTTCACTTAGTAGCATATATATATATATATACACACACACACATATATTTTATTAATAAGGAGTCCTAGAAATAAATAAAGAGGTCAAAATGTATGCATATTTAGCATTTTATATTTTTTGTTAGGTTTCATTATAGGAAAATGGCATTAGCTCAACAGAGAATCAGTGTCTCCAAAAAAGAGCATGGTCATATTCATTGGGAGGAGAAAATTTTTACCAGTGTTAATGGATTTTAATCCTAGATTGAAATATGGTAGAATTTATGTGTATACATCCTTCGGAAATCGTAGATCCCACATCTTGCCTCTAAGACCCCATGAAACACACTGCTTTTGCTCAGTCCTGTTTTTTTTGGATGTGTAAACTATTCTTTCCTCCTTTATCTCCTCTCCTTTATTCTACTGAAAAATAAGGTAGCAGAAAACTTGATGACTTTGGATTTCCTTGGCATACCAGATAGAAAGCATGATTTAGTGACTAAAAGGCATAAGGCTGCTAGTCACTACAAAGCATTCCATTTGATTCATTCAGCATTCCATTACTAATTTAGCAGGTTATTGTGCAGCTTCAAATCCTTTTTATTTTTAGATTTTTTTTTTTTTTTTGCTAAATGATATGTGTACTCACCAGAGAGAGAGAGAAAGAGAGAAATGACCCCCACTGCAATCCCTTCTCTGTTTTCCTTTCAGTATTTTGGGCACACATGCATACAAATCCCCTGCTGGTTTTTTTTTTTTTTTTTTTTTGAGAGATTTTCACTGTAGGGCGTGTGCGCTCGCCAGACAGACAGAGAGAGACATAGAGACAGAAAGCGAGAAATCACCCCCCAGAGGGGATGGTCACGTCGCAATCGCTTCTCCTCCATTCTCCTCTCGGGATCTTGGGCACACATGCACACATGCCCGACGTGAGTTTTAAGCCACCGGGTCCAGGACACGAACCGCGGTCGACTACGTGGGAGTTCAGCGACATAGCCATTACGCTAACTGCTGGTTCCCCCCTGCATGTTTTTTAAGCCACCAGATCTGGGACTTGAACTGAGAGGAGTCTTTCATGTGGGATTCAGCACCTTCACCATGCCATCTGCTGACCCTGAGTCCATTTTATATAAATAACACTTTTCTGTTTTCTCAGTCACAGGATTTGTTCTTATATCCATACTCGGGGTAGTGTATGAGCTTTAGCATGAAAAGATGGTTTACTTCTTTGGCTGGCTGAGTACTTTAAATAATAGTATGTGGGAAAAAATAAACAACTGTGTTTTAAAGAAATGGTGATTTGGATTAGGTGGAATCTTGGTGATGTCCGAAAAGGATTAGCATAGCTTGGGTTTTTAAGTTGGTGAAATTTTGACATCTGCCACATACAAGGGGGAAACACCTTCTGAGTGAGAGTGGCGAGGAGGCGTGTACAGCATTGCAGGTGGAAGTGTCGGTGCCTGCAGCATCTCGGAATGCTGCACAGCTTTGTCTGGTGGGGGAGATCACCCACGCTGAGGGTGAATGCGGGTATAGTTCATAGGAAGGGGAAAAGGGGGAGAGGGAGAGAGATGAAGTATATAAAGACTTTGAGGAGTAACTAGATATTTCTGATCAAGGAAAATATCAGAAAACCCATCAATCCCAAAGAGGCCTAAGTGACCTCTGTCCTTGGGGCATTGCTGAGACTAACTGTGCTACAAACCTTGTGACCACCCACCCTTACCATGTTTCACATCCACTGTGCTCTTGGTCATCTCCCAAAATGCCACCTGTCTTGTTCTCATACTACTTCTTGCTCCTTTCTTCTGACTCAAGACTATCAATCCAAGCTCCATTGCGTATCTGTCTTTTCAGCCTTCATCTGTATTTTTCCTCTGTCCTTCCTGGGTCTTCACCTGGTAAAACCCCAGCCCTGGACCTGTGAGACTGCTTTGTTTTATTTATCTCTGTAGATTCAGTATTGGGGTTGCTGAGACTTACTGTGGAAAAAATGACAGTACTGCGCACATGGGTATCAATAAATTTATATTGGGTTGTTGGGAAAGTCATGACTTATTTCTTCTATGTTTTTCTTTGCAAAAATGTGTCATGTCTTTTCCAGCGATCTAATAGTTGCTAATCTCACCTGGATCTTAAAATTGCTGGGCATTTCTACTATGATTTCCTACCCTTCTAAGAAGAAGAATGCAGAGCTTTTATTTTTTTTAATTATAGTTTTTTTTTAATTTATTTTATTTTAATTTCTTTGGAGAGGTTTTTGCCACAGGGCACGTGCACTCACCAAAAAGACAAAGAGAGAGACAGAGAGATGGAAAGCAAGAAATCACCCCCCTAGGGGGGATGGCCCACAGCATAGTCCCTTCTCCTCCACTTTTCTCTCAGGATCTTGGGCACACATGCACACACACCTGGTGTGAATTTAAGCCACTGGATCCAGGACTTGAACTGCAGTCGACTACATGGGAGTCCAGTGACACAGCCATTATGCCAACTGCTAGTCCCATATTTTTAAAAAAATTTAAAAAGAGATCTTTGCTATAAGGCACATGCGCTTGCCAGAAAGACAGAAAGCGAGAAACCAATCCCCAGAATGGATGGCCATTTTGTAATCCCTTCTCCTCCAGTCTCCTCTCAGGATTTTGGGCATGCATGAACACATGCCCAGCGTGAGTTTTAAGTCACCAGGTCTGGGATTCAAACGCCATTGACTATGTGGGAGTTCAGAGATGCAACAATTATGCCAACTGCTGGTCCCCCAAGCATCTCTTTTATAGTCTTTCCGCTAATCTCATCTTTCCTCTATCACCTTCCTGCTTCTTAGAGAAATGCCCCTGCATACCTGAACTTCTACTGCCTTCTGGCATGTTTAAAGCCTGTGTCTTCAAGCCATTCTTTTCTCCTTCTTTCCTGTCATGGTAAAAGATGTGTTTGTCTTTCTCTTAGTCCTTGTTAGCCTACCCTGGGTCCCAGGTAGATCCTATCTCTTCTCACTGGCACAAGACATTGAGCTCTCAATGATCTGTTTGTTCTTTTGAACCTTTATCCTTGTCCTGTCCTCTGCATCCTTCCCTTCAGCCTGCAGATCTTGCCATGGACACTTACTGTTTTATCTGAATAGCATCCCTCCATCTAGTCCTGTCAGATGGTGACTCTGGGAGACACATTGAAATACAAGGTAGTCCTCTCTTTTGGCCATATTGATGGGCCCAGGGGTCAACTTCTGCTCAAGCTGGACCAATCACAGTTCTTCACCAGGATTTTCTATTTGAAATGCAAGCATCTTTCTCTCTCTTTTGGTTGCTGAAATTCAGAATGCATTCATTTTGGAACTGTTGACTCCCAACCTCTGTATGAGGATTAAAGAGAAGAAAAGAGTGGAAAATAATAGGGCAGAGAGAGTGAGAGACCATGAGAGAGGTAGCAAGAGAGAGAGAGAGAGAGAGAAAATTAATTAGTTATAGCTGAGAGGCAAGAATAGCATTTTCTGAGTTCTTTACAGTAGTGATTCCTAGTCTTTGTTTTGTCATTCCCCACATAGAAGATGATAATAACAGTACCAGCATTTAGAGAAATGGACCAGGCTATGCCTGTGGCTAGTGGGCACACTTGCAATCTGAACACTTGTAATTACTCTTCAGTGTTCTGGGAGAGCACACCTGTTACCCACACCCATGTGGGAAGCTGTTCCAGTAATCTGGTTCCAGTTCCTAGCTTGGGTCCCAGTCCTTGGGTCCCATGAGATATCCACACACCCTTCCTGCAGATACTAGTTCCTCTAGGCTGCCTTCCTGAACTCCCCTGAGGCCTCCTCCGGTGTGCTCCAGCAACACCCGGGGCCCTGTGCTGTAATTATCTAATTATTTGTCTAGATGCGCTTTTGTATGGGAGCCCTAGGAGGAGGGGAAGTACATCTGTCTTTTCATCTTTATACAGCCCCAGTGCCGAGTGGGGTAAACATCTCCTGAATGAAAGAATTATGCTCTGCCCACATAAAAAAGATTAACAAGAAAACTGTAATTGAAACAAGATGTTATGTGTAAATATTCTTTCTTTCTGAAAGAGACAACTTTGAATGGGCGCCCTAGAAAGGAAAGTGTTGAGAGTTATGTCTTCTTGGCATTAATCATCTAGTAGTTTTGTCAGACCATCAAATCTTTTAGTTTCTCATATTTTGACTGGAATTAGATATCTCAGCATTCATATTTGAAAGTAAAGCTCGAACCATTTTCAGACAAATTTTCGGTAGAAAAAGAAAATATGTTAAAAAAAAATCCTAAGAAGAAATACAGGCATCACAGTATGGACAGATTCTGGGTTTTGTCCACTGGCAGAATGATGTGTCCCTGCTTGTTTATCACTCCTATGGAGTGCAAGGAGGATTAATTTCTTCTTGTAGGGTAAGCCACCTTCCCCATGTTTTCTTCATTCTCTCTCTTTCTCTGGAGGTGGCTGTTTACCTATGTTCATTAAGTGCCTAGGGTCACAGCTTCACTTTGCTTTGGTGTGAGAGACTCCAAACCATAACAGATTAAATGAAGCCACCACACAACTACTGCTCACTTAGGTTTGCCTAGGTTTTCTTTTTTTAAAGAAGTATTTTATTTGGGACAGCAGGTGGCATGGTGGTTAAGGTGCTGGACACTCCCACATGGCTGACCATGGTTCAAGTCCCGGACCTGGTGGCTTGCTTTCTCTCTCTATCTCTCACTCTCTCTCTCTCTGTCATTCTTTGGTCAAATTTAAATAAATTAATGAATAAAGAAAATTAAAATAATTTTAAAGATAATTATTTAACTTTATTTGTTTGATCAGAGAAGGACAGGGCGGGGGTGGGGAGGGGCAGTGAGCAAGCAAGCCACCAAGTCTGGGACTTGAACCACAGTCAGCTATGTAGGATTCTAGTGCCTTTAATCACCATATCACCTGCCAGCCCCAGGTTTGCCCAGTTTTAAAACTCTTAAAATCTCTACCAGTGTCTTTTCTCCTCTCTTTGGTTTTATTTATCTTTTTTTTTGGAGAGGTTTTTGCTATAGGGCACATGCATTTGCCAGAAAGACAGAGAGACAGAAAGCGAGAAATCACCCCCCAGGGAGCATGGCCACGCCGTAATCCCTTCTCCTCCATTCTCCTCTCAGGATCTTGGGCACGCACGCACACATGCCCGGTGTGAGTTTAAGCCACTGGATCTGGGACTCGAACCACGGTCGACTACATGGGAGTCCAGCAACATAGCCATTATGCCAACTGCTTGTCCTGGTTCTTTGGTCTTACCATTATTGCTTAAGGTTATTTTGGTAAGTCTCCAGCTTGCTTTGAATTCTGGTTAAAGTTTTTCCTTTATTCACTTCTTGGCTTTTGGAAGACTTCTTTCTTCGTGGGAACCCAGGTTTAACATGGAGTTCAAAAACTGTCTATGTGGTTCTCTCCAACAGTTTAATCTACCTTCCTGGCATACATTTAGTCCTTTTTGCTTTTGCTTCTCTTTGGTTTTTGACATTTCCTGTACTTAGGGTCAGGCTATTAAGATTTTCCCATCCTTCCAGTTTCCCTTCTGTTTTCTGTTTGGCTAACAATCTTACATTATCTTTACAAAAATATAAGATGAAAGGAGATATGGTTTAGCAGCAATTGTTTTAAACGTTAAGGAAAATTATACATAATCAAGTTATAATTCTTCATAAGCTAATTTAAGCATTTAATGTAATCCCAAGTGAAATCACAACTGGATTGAGGTAGAGTTGTGTGTGTAGGAGGGAACTTGACTTAAGTACTTCAAAGTTCATCTGGAAAAACAAACATTAAAGTAGCTCAGAGAAGTTTGAAAAAGAAAAGTATTGAGAAAAAGTGTCATGGACACTTACTATTTTATGAGTAGCATTCCTCCATCCAGTCTCATCAGATGGTAACTGACAATCCAACAAGACTTAATCTTTTTAGTGCTCCCCTAAATATTAATAGGTTCTTGGCGATACTTCTGATTTTCTCTAGTGAGTTACTCTTCATCCTTTTATGGCTCAAGTGGTCTTCATAGACTGCATTTCTCAATGCTTTTCTCCCGGGCTAAATGCTTCAGTGGCTTACCTTGCCCAGAGAATGAAGTACAGACTGCTTCTGAAGGTCTTTAAGATTGTGCCTGGGGTGGGCAGCTGGTGTCCTGGTGATTGGGATGTTGGACTCCCACATGGCTGACTGCGGTTTGATTCCCAGACCTGGCAGCTTGCTTTCTCACTTTTTTTTTTTCTCTCTCTGAAGTAATTAAAATAATAATAATAATAATAATTAATAAAAATTTAAATTACAAAACAAAAATAATCATGCATGATCTTGTGCTTGATGCTTCTCCAGTCTGAGTGCTGGACACGTCCCTCATCCTACTTGGTGTTCCAGCCTCAGTGAATGTTCTCAGGCTCTTCTGTCACTCCCTTTTCCCGCTTACTTCCAGCTCTGTCATCATGCTGCTGCTTCTGTTTAGCCATAAGACAGCACGTCCTCCAGGAAATTCTTCTTCATTCCCAATTCAGGGCAGGGGCTCTTCATGTACAGTGCCTTAGCTCGCTGTATTTTCCCCTGTCCTTTATCATTGTGTTGTGTTATCTGTTTTCTTGTCTCCATCCTTCTACCCTCCTGTAACGAGGGAGACCAGGCATGTCTTGTTTGCCATTTTATTCCTAGGATCTAACTCAGTGAAGGTGCTGAACAAATATAGGCCAAATGAAATAATTATGAGGCTATAGCAATATAATGATGTTATAGGAATAAGGAGACAAGTTAATGGAATTGAAAAGACGCATGGCCACGCCGTAATCCCTTCTCCTCCATTCTCCTCTCAGGATCTTGGGCACGCACGCACACATGCCCGGTGTGAGTTTAAGCCACTGGATCTGGGACTCGAACCACGGTCGACTACATGGGAGTCCAGCAACATAGCCATTATGCCAACTGCTTGTCCTGGTTCTTTGGTCTTACCATTATTGCTTAAGGTTATTTTGGTAAGTCTCCAGCTTGCTTTGAATTCTGGTTAAAGTTTTTCCTTTATTCACTTCTTGGCTTTTGGAAGACTTCTTTCTTCGTGGGAACCCAGGTTTAACATGGAGTTCAAAAACTGTCTATGTGGTTCTCTCCAACAGTTTAATCTACCTTCCTGGCATACATTTAGTCCTTTTTGCTTTTGCTTCTCTTTGGTTTTTGACATTTCCTGTACTTAGGGTCAGGCTATTAAGATTTTCCCATCCTTCCAGTTTCCCTTCTGTTTTCTGTTTGGCTAACAATCTTACATTATCTTTACAAAAATATAAGATGAAAGGAGATATGGTTTAGCAGCAATTGTTTTAAACGTTAAGGAAAATTATACATAATCAAGTTATAATTCTTCATAAGCTAATTTAAGCATTTAATGTAATCCCAAGTGAAATCACAACTGGATTGAGGTAGAGTTGTGTGTGTAGGAGGGAACTTGACTTAAGTACTTCAAAGTTCATCTGGAAAAACAAACATTAAAGTAGCTCAGAGAAGTTTGAAAAAGAAAAGTATTGAGAAAAAGTGTCATGGACACTTACTATTTTATGAGTAGCATTCCTCCATCCAGTCTCATCAGATGGTAACTGACAATCCAACAAGACTTAATCTTTTTAGTGCTCCCCTAAATATTAATAGGTTCTTGGCGATACTTCTGATTTTCTCTAGTGAGTTACTCTTCATCCTTTTATGGCTCAAGTGGTCTTCATAGACTGCATTTCTCAATGCTTTTCTCCCGGGCTAAATGCTTCAGTGGCTTACCTTGCCCAGAGAATGAAGTACAGACTGCTTCTGAAGGTCTTTAAGATTGTGCCTGGGGTGGGCAGCTGGTGTCCTGGTGATTGGGATGTTGGACTCCCACATGGCTGACTGCGGTTTGATTCCCAGACCTGGCAGCTTGCTTTCTCACTTTTTTTTTTTTCTCTCTCTGAAGTAATTAAAATAATAATAATAATAATAATTAATAAAAATTTAAATTACAAAACAAAAATAATCATGCATGATCTTGTGCTTGATGCTTCTCCAGTCTGAGTGCTGGACACGTCCCTCATCCTACTTGGTGTTCCAGCCTCAGTGAATGTTCTCAGGCTCTTCTGTCACTCCCTTTTCCCGCTTACTTCCAGCTCTGTCATCATGCTGCTGCTTCTGTTTAGCCATAAGACAGCACGTCCTCCAGGAAATTCTTCTTCATTCCCAATTCAGGGCAGGGGCTCTTCATGTACAGTGCCTTAGCTCGCTGTATTTTCCCCTGTCCTTTATCATTGTGTTGTGTTATCTGTTTTCTTGTCTCCATCCTTCTACCCTCCTGTAACGAGGGAGACCAGGCATGTCTTGTTTGCCATTTTATTCCTAGGATCTAACACAGTGAAGGTACTGAACAAATATAGGCCAAATGAAATAATTATGAGGCTATAGCAATATAATGATGTTATAGGAATAAGGAGACAAGTTAATGGAATTGAAAAGACAGCCCAGAAGTAGACTATCACAGGTATAAAAAGTTAATAAGTTACAAAGCATGCATCATAAATCCAAAGAGGTAAGTAACAGTATTTATTAGGTAAATGGTATTATTGCTACTGGTCATCAGTTTTATAGATGAGTCCAATATAGTACCCAAAAAAGGTTGCTAAGGGATTAAACACTTAAAAATGTTGGGTTGTCAGAAAAGTCATGATGCCTTTTTGCATGGAAAAGTATAGGAAAACACATCATGACTTTTCTGACGACCCAATACTATAAGAAAATGGATATGAATATTTATAAGGAAATACTCATGAGAAATACTTTGTAGAGAATGTTGTCCACAGAGACAAATGTCACAGCCTTTTTCACTTTGGTATGAGAGAAGCCAAACTTTACCTAATTAAGTGAAGCCACAGCACAATTATTGCTCACTTAGTTGGCCTAGTTTTTTTTTTTTTCAGTTATTTATATTTTCTTAAGGTTTTTGCTCTCTCGCCAGAAAGGAGAGAGAGAGACAGTGAGAGAAAAAGTGAGAAATCACACCCCCACTCTCTCCCCACTAAAGGAGATAGCCACATCATAACTGCTTCTCCTTCTGGGATTTTGGGGATGCACACAGACGTGCCCAGCATGATTTTCAAGCTACTGGGTCTGGGACTTGAACTGGGATCAGCCACATGGGAGTTTAGTGCCTTAGCCACTACACCATTGACTGGCCTATTTTTTTTTTTTTTTGGTTTTTGCCAGAGGGTGCATACGCTCACTGGAGGGAGGAGAAATCACCCTCCTACCCCCAAGAGTGAGGGTCATGCCTCCTCCATTTGCCTCCTGGGATTTTGGGCACACATGCCCATGTGCTCTATGTGATTTTTAAGCCGCTGGGTTTGGGACTTGAACCATGGTCGGCCATTTGGGAGTCTAGTGCGTTAACTACCATGCTACCTGCTGACTCCAGGTTGGCTCAGTTTTAAAACAGTTAAAATCTCCGCCAGTCCCTTTTGTACCCCCATTGGTTCTTAGGTCCTGCTACTATGACTTACAGTTATTTTGATAAGACTCCAGCTTGCTTTGAATTCTGGTTTAAGCTGGTATTCACAGATTTGACTATATAAAAAAGTTTTTTAAGCACATTGTATCTCTAGAAATGATTGCAGTAAAGAAAATAAAGTAATGTAAATATATATATATTTATATTATGAATGTCCAGCAGTAGGAAAATAATAATTACACAGTTCTGTATATCTACTTGATGATATATATATATATATACATATATACTCAATATATGCAATGATTGATTAGAAACTCTGGGGCCAACAGGTGGCATGTTGGTTAAGGTGCTGGAATTCCCACATAGCAGACTGCGGTTCGAATCTCAGACCTGGCAGCTTGCTTTCTTACTCTCCCTCTCTCTCTGTCTTTCTCTGGTAACTCACGTGAAAATAATAAGTAAATAAATAAATACACAACATAATTATTATTTAAAGAAAAACAAAACTCTAAGACCCCTCAGAAATGAACACACACAAAATGAACAGTCTGTTTTCACAAGTGAAAATACAGTGGCTACATAGAAGTATTATCAATTTTACTAGTAATCGTAGAACTAAATATTGAAACAACGAAAGGCTGACTTTTTTCCCCCAATAAGACTGATAAAGAGTAGGGGCGGGGACATGCCAAAGTCAGTGAAGACATGGTGAGTGGGTATTCTCGTGCATTGTTGGGTAACAATGTCAAAGGGAGAATTCTTTCTGAAGTAGTTTGGCTCTGTCTGTATCAATTTAAGATGGTCATATACATTGGTTCAGTAATTCCACTTCTGTGAACTCAGATAAGGGAAAAATGTTAGATACAGATGAAGTTTAGAATTTTGGCCATCAAAATGTTTAATTATAGCAAAAGTTAAAAACAGTCTAAATGCAGGAACAGCAGATAGCATAATGGTTTCATTGCTGGACTCCCATGTGGTTGACCACAGTTCGAGTGCTGGACCTGGCGACTTAAAAAACTCACGCCGGATACGTGTGTACATGTGCCCAAAACCCTGAGAGGAGAATGGAGAAGTGATTGCGGCATGGCCATCACCTTTATCATAGTGTGTTGTGATTTCTTGCTTTCTGTCTCTTTGTCTCTCTCTGTCTCTCTAGCGAGCAAATGCCTCTTCTAGCAAAAATCTCTCTTTAAAAAAAAAGTCTGAATGTCCAGCAGTAGGAAAATAATAATTACACAGTTCTGTATATCTACTTGATGGAATAATACATAGCCATTAAAAATGAATATGAGCTACAGATTACCCCAAGTAACACAGATGCCCATGAACAGGAGAATGGGTTAGTTGTGGTATATTTCCATTTGGAATACTGTGTGGCAGTAACAAAAGAACAAATTATTGATATGCACAGCATAATTGATTCTGACCAATGTTATGCTGAAGAAAGGAAGACAAGACTCAGAGAGTACATACTGAATGACCCCACTGATGAGATGCAAGAATCGGCTTATTCTTTGAGTGACAGAAATCGAAATGGTGGTTGCTCTGGATGGGAGAATTGACTGGGAGGCACAAAGGAGTCCTCTGGTCTGTTAGAAATGTTATATTCATTGATATGTAAGGGCTTACATAGGTCTATACATATACCCAAATTCAACAACTCATACTTTGTACTTATGCCCTCTTACATTGTTTATTGACAAATAATGGGGGGAAATAGCATGGTGCCTTGGGCAAGTCATTTTATTTCCATAAGCTTCAGTATGTTCATCTGTAAATTATAATAATACTTAATCTGGAGGACCAGCAGATGGCATAATGGTTATGTTGCTGGATTCCCACATAGTCGACCGCGGTTTAAGTCCCAGACCTAGGAACTTAAAACTCACGCTGGGCCCATGTGCGTGCATGCCCAAAATCCCAAAAGGAGAATGGAGGAGAAGGGATTACAGTATGGCCATCCCCCTGAGGGGTGATTTCTCACTTTCCGTCTCTCTGTTCCTCACTGTCTCTCTGGTGAGTGCATGTGTCCTATTAGCAAAAATCTCTCTAAAAACCAAAAAAAAAAAAATTTAATTTGCACAGTTGTTAATAGAATAGCACATGGTCAGTGTACAGTATGTGACAGTTATTATAAACTAGAAATATTTATAATTGCTATGACATGAAGTATGTATAAATTTAATATATGGTTGAAGTAATGTAAAACAAGCAAAACCCCTTATACATTAAAACAATAATTTACTGAAGTATATACAATAGATGAGATGTCTTTGGTTGGTAGGATTTGTCTTGTCTTCCTATTTTTTATGTTATAAAAATATTTAATGAGCATTATATTTCTTTCTTTTTATTTTTTTTTTTTGAGAGGTTTTTGCCATAGGGCACGTGTGCTCGCCAGACAGACAGAGAGAGACAGAGAGACAGAAAGCGAGAAATCACCCCCCCAGGGAGGATGGCCACGCCGCAATCCCTTCTCCATTTTTCTCTCGGGATCTTGGGCACGCATGCACATGCGCCTGATGTGAGTTTTAAGCCACCGGGTCCGGGACACAAACCGTGGTCAACTACATGGGAGTCCAGTGACATAGCCATTACACTAACTGCTGGTCCCAATGAGCATTATATTTCATAAATGAAGCAAATTAATCTTTTTTTTTTGGAGAGGTTTTTGCTGTAGGGTGCGTGTGCTCACCAGGAAGACTGAGAGAGACAGAGAGACAGAAAGCAAGAAATCACTCCCCAACCCTCTCTCCATCTTCCTCTTGGGATCTTGGGCATGCAGGCACATGTGCATGCTGGCATGAGTTTTAAGCCACTGGGTCTGGGACTCGAACTGTGGTCGACTACATGGGAGTCCAGTGACATAGCCATTACGTCAACTGCTGGTCCCAAAGCAAGTTAATCTTATTTTAAGCATTTAAAAATAATTTTCAGTCCATAGTAAGCTTAGTATGAACCAACAATTAGTGTTGATCCCCAGACATTAGTTTTCTTTAGGTTAGAATAATTGGTCTGCACTTTATGGTAGAGACTGAAAGACTGAAGGATGTAAAAGCAGTGAGAAGTGTTAAGGACACTGGGGACAAAGTGAAAGGAGAGTGGGAGAGGAGAAGAGTGTAGAAAAGGAAATTTGGGGAAAAAATAGAGAGGTAAGACATTTGTGGGACACAGATATGGCTTATTACCTGTTGATGATGATGTGGGTAGTAATCTCAACTGTACTGGTCTGAGGTGTATATCATGCTGGGTAAAGTCTCTTTACAATCTAAATGATGTTTAACGATCACATGTATAAATAATTTTTTAAAATTGAAAAAAAGAGAATAATTGGTTAGCTTGGGACCAGTAGATGGCATAATGGTTATGTCGCTGGACTCCCATTTAGCCCACCAGGGTATGAGTCCCAGACCTGGTGACTTAAAATTCATGCTGGGCGCATGTGCGTGCGTGCCCAAGATCCCGAGAGAATGGAGGAGAAGGGATTGCAGCGTGCCCATTCCCCCTGAGGGGTGATTTCTCGCTTTCTGACTCTCTGTCTGTCTGGTGAGCTGCACGTGCCCTATAGCAAAACTCTCTCCAAAAGAAAAAAAAAAAAGAATAATTGTATAGGTTAATTGAAGAACTGTGACTGTAACAAAGGAAATTGCATTTATTTGGTTTTAGGTACCACCATTCTAAAGGGTTGTAAATAATCTAAAATGAGTTCAGAAAAGCATGACCAGGATAGTAAAGAGACTTGAGCTTGTGACATGTGGAAGAAGGCTGAAGGAACTAGTTATGGTTCCCTTGGAAGAGAAATACCCAGAAGGCCCCAATGGGTGTTTTCAAATTAGAAAGGCATTCATGTGAACAAGAATTTGTTGTGTTCTCTGTGGTCTCAAGCAGAACCAGGATCAGAAGGTAGAAACCATGCCAAGGGATGAATCTCGGGGCCATGTTAAGAAAGCTCCTGTGGCAGTGCTATTCATTCATTTATTCAGGACATCTACTGAGTACTTTTCTGTAATAGGCTCTCTCTACTAAGCATAAAAAATCAGAACATAAGACCTGGTCCTTCAGTGAACTGGCATGGTGACAAAGGAAGCTATGCAAACAATAACAGATGATGTTTTAAACACTGTGGCAGGAGTATGAACAAATGTTCTGGGAGCATAGAGGAGGTCGCATCCTCTTCTGCAGGCACTTGGATAGAGCTTCACACTTCAGTTGTATATTGTATAATGAGTTCATGTATATTTGCCAAGTAGCCTGGCAAGGAATGGTCTCTGGGGCAAAAACAAAACAAAAAACAAAACCCAGAGCTGTTCATATACATTTGGGACCAGTGGGTAGAGGGCCTATATATCCTTTTGCAGGCCATGGGGATCTATCAAAGAAATTTAAGAACAGGAATAGTTGGATCTGGCAGGTGGCATAGTGGTTAAGGTTGCTGAACTCCCATATGGCCGACCACAGTTTGAGTCCTGGACCTGGCAGCTTGCTTTCTCATCCTCTTCCCCAACTCTGTTTCTCTCTGGTCAAATTAAAATAAATAAATTAATTAAATTAAATTAAAAACAAACAAACAAAAAACAGGAATAGTGTTTACTTGGAGGTAACTCTGGCCACAGTGTGTAAGACAAACTGGAAGGGAGAGAGACTGGTAGCAGGAGACTAGTTAGCAAAGTGCCACAGTTCTCAGGTGGCAGCTGATGAAGGCTGAGGAATTGCGTGATAGTGGAGTTAGAGAGTTCATGTGGGGCCATTTCTGAGGTAGAGTCAAGGGTCTTGAGGACAAATTGGTTAATTGGCTTAGAAGGAGAGGAAGAAGAAAGACTTGAGGATAATTCAGAGGTTACTCTTTTCTTTTTTTTCTTTTCTTTTTTTTTTTTTTTTTTTTTTTAGGGGTTTTTGCTGTGGGGCGTGCACGCTCCCCAGGGGCATGTACGCTCACCAGAAAGGCAGAGACAGAGAGACAGAAAGCGAGAAATCACCCCCCAGAGGGGATGGCCATGCTGCAATCCCTTCTCCTCCATTCTCTTGGGATCTTGGGCACGCATGCACGCATACCCAGTGTGAGTTTAAGCCACTGGGTCTGGGACTCAAACCGCTGTTGACTACATGGGAGTCCAGCATCATAGCCACTATGCCATCAGCTGGTCCTCCAGAGGTTACTCTTAATAGTTAGGAAAACTGGGGACCTGTGGCTCTTGGCTTACCCACAGGTCCTTCTGATCATGGCTGTGGGGCGGGGGATGTTCGCCTTCACTTGACTGGAGACTCCATGAATGGGTACTGGATCTACTCACTGCTGTTTGTCCTGGGACTGGGAGAATGAGGAAATGCCATCCCTCCCACACACAGAAGCCTAATTTGGTAGCAAGTGTTGGATTTCTATTTTTTGTAACTAATTAGTACTGATCAAGTTTATCATCATATCAAATACTACTGAATTCTGGAGAAGTTAATTCATGTCATTTGCTCATTCAGTAGGCATTTATCTAGTACTGTATGTCAGGTACCACTTTTGGTTCCAGCGGTAAAACAGCAAACAAAAAAGACAAGAGTCTAGACTTCTGTGGAGTTCTTATTCTAGTGAGAGGAGACACATAACAGTAATAACGAAGCATAATACATCACTCATTCAGTGGTAATAAGCGCTGTGGAGGAAAAGCACAGCATGAAGGGGTAATGGTGGCAGGGATGGACCAGGGTTTATGTAGGATGTTTGGGGAAGGGCTCACTGAGAGGGTGACATTTGAGTAAAGACTGACGGCAGTGATCCACACAGACTGCTGGGAGGAGAAACCTCCAGGCAGGGGGAACAACAGAAGCAAAGGCCAGAAAGTGGTGGTTTGCTTGGTGTGTTTAGAGGAGCAGCAAGGAGGCCGGTGAGGCTAGAGCAGAGGGAGGGAGGAGAGCAGGAGTTGTGGTCAGGGCTGAGCGTGGGTCGAGTCAGGAGAGTTGATGGAAACATTTGACATTTTTCTGAGTCAGGAAGCTGTTGGGGGGTTTGAGCAGAGGAATGACGTAGTATGATTGACTTTGTTAACAGAATCATCCTGGCTGCTGTTCTGAGAATAAACTGAAGGAGGGGTGAGGGCAGAGGCAGGGAAATCTTTTGGGAAGCTGTGGAGTAATAATCCAGGTGAGAGATATAGAGGCTTGCCTGGATGGCAGTGGCACAGGTGGTGAGAAGTTGGATTCTGGTATGTTTTGAAGGTGAGTATTGCTGAAATATCCGCTGTGGGGTTGGTGTGGAGAGCAGAAGAGCGGCCTGGAGCTAGTAGGAGCTCAGTTTGAACGTGTTACTTTTGAAGTGCCCAACAGACCTTCAAGAGGAAATCCAAGTAAGCAGTTGGGTATGAGATTCTGAGGTTCAGGGTAGAAGTCCAGGCTGGAAAAGAAATGTAATTCCGGGGAAACCTGTTACTATGGACATAGGTTATGATTTGAACACCCAGGACTCAGGGGAGAACCATACACAACACATACACATTCTAAAGTGAATCATGCAAAAGTCCCTTGAGGCACTCTCAGATTCTTCTGTTTCGCAGGCACAGAATCATTTTGTAGATCAGAGAAATTGAGCTGCCAGTTTGTACCTGAATTAAAAGTTATTTGTATTTTATTTTTTTAAAGAATTATTTAATTCTGTTAGTTATTATTTAATTTGACCAGAGAGAGACAGAGAGAAAGGGAAAGCAAGAAAGCAGGTCACCTGGTCCAAGACTCAAACTGTAGTCAGCTGAGAATCCAGCGCCTTTAATCACCATGCCATTTGCTGACCCCAACGTTACTTGTATTTTAAAAGACAGTGGATTCCTAAATCATGTATAACTTCCATTCTTTATATTTATCCTTTAGACGAAAAATAAAATATGCCCACTTACATACATGCACATGCACTCTATTCATAAAAAATAAACAAAAATAAAACATGCCTCTTTCATAAGTCAGTAAAATTGGTATAATTGAGCTTTATTTATTTATTTATCTTTGTAGTTGCCTTTACTCTCAACATTCATTTCTTAATTTGTTTTGCTCTTCTTATTAGCGTGTGTTCACAAACTGCAAGTTAATATTTAATGCAAAATAGGGCCAACCCTGTAGCCTAGTGGTTAAGGGAGCTGGATTTCATGTGGTTGACTACAGTTTGAACCCTGGCCCCAGTGGCTTGTAAAACATGCCAAGCGCATGTGCGTGTGTGCTCCAAATCCCAACAGGATGGAGAGATGGAGGAGGGATTGTGGATGCCCATGCTCCATTGAGTAGATACTTTCTCTCCCCCCCACTCTGTCTCTCTTTGGCAAGCACATGCACCCACTGGCAGTACAAAACATTTAAATAAAAATTTTTAAATTTTTGTTTAATTTTTTTAATTTTAAAAATTAAAATGGAAAATATGTAATAAGGGAATAATATATAGTGACTTCAACTCTGACCTATGGAAATAGTGACTATAAGAAGATTGATAGTTATTAAATCTTATTTAAGCATTTTCTATAGCTAAGCACTAAATAATAAATAACTGTTGTTTTCCTATTTAATATACTATTCATTAGTTTGAAAACCCTGAATACCATTCATTTTGGTAAGATATAGAAACAGCCATGCAGTGGTATAATATAAAGATCTATCTGTTATTGAAATTTTTTATCTTTTATTTATTCATGGTAGAGAGCACATGAGTGGCCACGAGAGAGAGAAGGAGAAAGAGAGAGAGAAGTAACACCCACAGGATGCCACCATGATTCCCTCCTCCATCTGCTAGCTTGTCAGGATCCTGGGTGCACTGTACACTCCTGGCATGTTTGAAGTCAGCTAACCTAGGGGTCTGAATCAACGGTAGACCCTGTGGTTTCTAGCATGGCAGATCAATATACTATTAAACACACCATCTAGGCTGGGTCTTTATTATTTTTTTAATCTTTTTAAAAAATTATTTCAGTTACTTTTATTCATTATTATTATTATTGTTTTTCATTTTGACCACAGAGAGAGAGAAAAGTGAGAAAGCAAGCCACAAAGTCCAGGACTCAAACCACAGTTGGCCATGTGGGAGTCCAGCTCCTTAACCACCATGCCATTTGCCAGTCCCTTAACCTTCTTTTAATATCTGGCCTTACCTCCATGATTAATTATCATTTATTAAATGTTGTTTGTGGTGTTTTTTGTAGAGAGCATTTGACCCTGCTTGGGTGATTGGGGCAATTTCTTCAGGAATCAACTGACAAAAACAGAGATTGAGTTGAAGGGGCTCATTCTTTCTTGTAAGAAATATTGAGGAAAGCTTACTATGTTCCAGGCATTTCATTTAATCTAATAGACGCTAGATGTAGAGAAACTAGAAATAGTCTGAAAGACAGTCCTCTGAGGGGAAAACAGAATCAAGAACCGTTAGAGGTCCAGTCTCTGGGGCAGAGTCACTAGCATACCAGACTGTGGAGCTGGAAGCTACATGCTGATTCCAGGTTAAGTCCCCAGCCTGATGGGCCTGACATGCCAGATCCACGTGTGCATGCACGTCATCCTGGTGGACTGGAGGACTGGAGGAAAGGGACTGTGGTGTGACCGAGCTGTGGAGGAGTGCATCTCTTTCTCATGCATGCACATACACTTTATCATTACTAAAACAAGGAAAGAACCGTTAGGAGTCAGCATCAGCAGCTCCTATTCAGTTACACATCGTTGGCTTAATTAGGTCAATGCTATTACTCATGCAACATGTGCTCAACACAGTTTAAGCAGTTTACATGTATTAACTCTGACCAACATCTTACTGAGGGAGGTACTCTAATTATCTACACCTTGGGAAACGGAGTCACAGAAAGTGTCATTTGCTCAAGTTCACACAGCAAGGAAGTAGTAGAGCCAGAATGTGAAAATAGTATTACCTTTTTGTGAAAGTTGGTAGGTAATTCCTTTCCTGACAGGTGCTGTGCTGAATCCCCATGTGCATCCATCTAATGAATCCTCGTGATGCCATAGAGTAGATAGTGATGCCCTCTTATACACAGGGCTGCAGGAATTTAGTGAGATGATTCCTGCAAATCACGCAGCTAGTAAGTGACTGAGCTGAGACAGGGATCCAAGTCTGTCTGACTCCAACATCAGTGCCACTGCATTGCCTCGCCTAGAAAAAGTCAAGAGACGGTGAAAGACACCTCGACCTTTGTGTAATGGCCCTGGCTACCTGATCAGACCATTCAGATTCCAGGAAGAGAAAGGCAACAGGTCACAGTGAGCTTATCTAAATATTTATTTGAGAATAACGTGTAAATCTTGGGGACCAGCAGATGGCATAATGGTTATGTCACTGAACTCCCACCTAGTCAACTGTGGGCTGAGTCCCAGACTCAGCAGTTTAACACTCATACTGGGCGTGTGTGCCTGTGTGCCCCGAATCCTGAGAGGAGAATGGAGAAGGGACTGCACCGTGGTTATTCCCCCTTTGGTGTGATTTCTCACTTTCTGTCTTTCCACCTGTCTCTCTCTCTCTCCAGCAAACACACGTGTCCTATAGCAAAAATCTCTCTCTTAAAAAAAAAAAAAAAGAAAGAGTAATATGTAAATCTAAGTACAAATGCCCGGATGTAAGTTATTTTTAAGGGTGTGGAACTGTATCTAATTCTCTAGGGACACAATTTGAGTTAACAAATGCAATGCAATATTTGAACTACATGTAATTCCAGTTACTATTTTGTGTCACATAAATAATTAATTACATTGCTTTTTTATCTTGTTTATTTGGATTTGATCATACATTACTTGTAAGTGGTCCTACACCGTCATTCTAACAAGCTAGTGGAAGCCTGACGATCACACTCCTCTTTAAATAGGTATTGTAGTGGGATTACTATTTCATTACTTGAAAGCACTTAATGCTCTATCAGCTTGGCTTCTCCTAAATGATGTTCACAAATTAGTAAGAACAGAAGTGAAATAAATTCCATCTGTAAGGGCTTACCTGGGTGCCATTAGCAGAGGCTACTTTTCATCTGTTTCCTGCCATAAAAACTCAGCATGATCTAACACAGCAAAGAATAACAAAAAGCTCTTTCTTTTTCCTCCAAGAGAGTATAATATGCTTCAAAAAATATTATTCTCTTTCTCAGCAGAACTTTGAAAGCCTTTTCTGATTATGTGACCACTCTATCCAATTGCTGCTTAATACGGTGCCAAATTCTATTTTCTTTTTCATCTGTAATACAGTTTCTTTTACATTGCTATTGATCACAAATCAGTAATGTATTTATTTATAAGAGCTTCCCTCTTTCTCTGGATTTTGCACTGAAGTCAGTATCTTTTAAAACCTTTTCTTGTAGAAAACTCAGAAAATAAGATTATGGAAGAAACTATAATTCATTCATTTAGTGATAACTTTTTTTTTTTTTTGGGAGAGGTTTTTGCTATAGGGTGTGTGTGCTCATCAGAAAAACAGAGAGAGACAGAGAGACAGAAAGCAAGAAATCACCCCCGGGGGGATGGCCTCACTGCAGTCCCTTCTCTTCCATTCTCCTCTCGGGATATTGGGCATGCATGCACACACGCCGGTGTGAATTTAAGCCACTGGGTCCAGGACTTGAACCACGGTTGACTACATGGGAGTCCAGTGACATAACCATTAAGCCAACTGCTGGTCCCTAGTGATAACTCTTCATAGTGTGTATTTATCTCCCCAGATTTTTTTCTACATACACATATAGATATATAGATTTGGTGAATGGACGTATGACTTTTTTTTTTTTAGTGGGTTCATACCACAAATAGATGCAAACTCTCTTTCATTTACCTGTCCTCAACATCTTTTTATGTCTGTTGATAACCTCTCTGCAGCATTATTTTTATCCGTTTCCTGTTCTGCTGTACTGCAAATCCTACTCCTGCCTGCCCTGATTCAGCTGCCCCCGCTTTCATCCAGTGATTGCAGCACCTGGGGATACCCTGTGGTGTACACTTTTAGTGCTGTCTTATATTTAATGATGATTATTCGTGATCAGTGCCATTTCAAGCACCCTGCATATTTTCACTGGATCTGGAAATCTCACTTTCATGATGAAAGTTTTAACAAAAAACTTTATTCAGTTCATTTGAGAAAATTGACAAA
The DNA here is from genome assembly GCF_000334495.1 of Tupaia belangeri chinensis. Classification (NCBI taxonomy): domain Eukaryota; kingdom Metazoa; phylum Chordata; class Mammalia; order Scandentia; family Tupaiidae; genus Tupaia; species Tupaia belangeri. Next base: position 1,738,093 of record NW_006159909.1, on the reverse strand, counting down.
ATTAATTTTACTTGCAATTTCACATGTGCCAAAAATAAAAGTGGTATTTATTAACAATGACTTACAAGTGAATGGAAAACAGTGATTTCACAAAAGATTGTCAACACTTTGCACACTAGTCAGACTTTTAGGTAAAATGCTCTTTTGATGACAGATGAGTTAACAAATACACACTATCTCAGACAATACAAAAAAGTTTTGATTTGTTACACTCTTGTAAACAAAAGTTTATCATTTATATCTTTTTCTCTTTTTTGGGGCTCACCATCTACCATCCACTCTCCACCATCCACTTCCCCTCTACTGTCATTAGCATCCACACCCGTTTTCTCCACGATCACATTTTCAGATCTTTCAACCTCTGGCATGAAACGCAGACACCCCCCATATGAATTAAGTGGGGTTGTCCAGTGTGTATCACAATGATACCGATTTGAAATTTTACTCTCTTTCTTTACACCACTTACTTCCAGAGCACAATTGAGAATGAAGTAAAATGTATGCCACAAAAGCTAAAATAGATACTGTAACCAAGTTTACTTTACTCTTTAGAAACTTCTTAGAACTCTTTTTCCTTCTAACTTTAGACACAACTCTAGGGCTAAGCATCAGTCACCTGGAGAATTTGATGGTTTGCCAATTAAAATACTCTAAACTTATTAAGTTAACTCTTTTCTTAGAAGAAGAAATATCTGTTTATTTGATTATTGGTAAGAGGGAGGGGGGAGAATGAGAGACCTTTTTATGGTAGGTCCCACGATAGACACTTAGTTTCTGCTTCACAAAAATCCCACAAAGCATGTATTCCCTTATCTGTGTCTCCCTCCTCATTTTCTCATGTATTTAAAGAGCAACATGATACTCATGTTCCTACTCCTAGAAAGCGATAGAGCTGGGCTAAACCCCAGATATGCCCGCAAAGCCTGTGTTAGTGCAGTTCACACACAAAGGTGGGTACGCACAACCCAGAGAGAAAAATAGCTTTTAATTTGGGCATATGATTTTATCCATGAATTTTAAAATGGTTACGTCTGAATATTTGAAAAATAGCTGCAGAAAGATGGTGTCCAGTTATGGTTTGGTGCATGCTGCTGCATTGCTGGATCCACAGGCTAAGACCACATGGGAAGGCCAAGTTCAACTCCCAGTCAAACTTCTTTTAGGGATATTTTTGCTATGGGGTGTGTACGCTTGCTGGACAGACCGAGAGACAGGAAATGAGAAATCACCCCCCAGGGGGGTGACCAAACCACAGTCCCTCCATTCTCCTCTTGGGATTTTTGGCATGTACACACACCCACACCTGGCGTGAGTTTCAAGCCACTAGGTCTGGGACCCGAACCACAGTCAGCCATGTGGGAACACCTTAACCTCTACACCACCTGCTGCCCTACCTAGTCCAACTTAAAGGCCAGGCATGGTGGCATGCACCTGTAACTGAAGTGACTCAGAGAATCTGAGGCAGGAGTTCCATGAACTTGAGGCTGGCCTGGGCAAGGCAGAGATGCTATCTAAGAATGATGCAGACATGGTGGGGTGTGCCTGTAATCCCAGCTGGGAGGCTGGGGCGGGAGGATCCCAGCAGTGAGGCCCTGTCTAAAAGAGAAATAGGTGGCAGGGGGGGAAGGAAGAGTGGAAGCACCCTAATGCCTCACTGAAAACTGCCCTGTGTCTGCTGTCCCTGTTCTAATGTCTCCTCAGCTTCTCCTTGTTAGCAGACTCTTTTTTGCAACTATTTCAGGATCTCATCTTAAAAGTAAATGTTTTGCAGTTTATTTTGGCATGCACCATAGCATATTTTCTTTCCATCATTTCCATTTTTGTTCCTAACTTATTTTCTCCTGTCTGTGTGGAAGTGAGGCGGTGTAGCTTGGTGACTAAGTCCTGAGTGTTTTGGAGTCAGATCTGAGTTTGCCTCCCAACTCTGTCATTAACTAATAGTGTGGTTTTAGGCAACTTTACTCAACTCGTAGGTGCCTCAGTTTCCATAGCAATAACACAAGACTGTAATAGTTCGGAACCAAGGAAACAGAATACAACTCCATAGAGTAGTCATGAGGTTTAAATGAGAAAAATGCACGTGTACTATTGCCTTGCTTTTTGGCACAAAGCAAGAACTCAAAATAGGTTAGCTTTCCTGGCCCTTTCTCTCTTAAGTGATATGAAATAAGGGATTTTGCACTTACACAGCATTTCCCCTTCTCCCCTTCCCACTTGTCACTGAGCTCACCCTGCATGTGATACAGCATGTAAGAGAACATTGCAATGTGGCACACCACTGTCAAGAGCATACCAACTCTCTAAAAATATCCATATACACCTGTTCCCTGTCTTTCTGAGAATACGGAAGAATAGAAACAGAGCCCAATTTACTTACACAGAGCAATTACTTCTCTTTCTCTCTTTTTAATTTGCTGATTTGCTAGAGGCCTGTGCACTCATGGGAGACAGACAAGGGGAGGGGAGGGCACAGTGAGAAAGCACCTCCTGGGGAGTGGTCCTGCTGCAGGCCTTTCTCCTCCACTTCTCCCACTGTTTGGGGTTTCTTGGGATGCATGCACACACAGTCAGAGTGGTTTTCAAGCCACCAGGTCTGGTACTTGAACCGCATAATCAGCCATGTAGGATCCAGCTACCTTAACCACGGTGCCATTGCCCAGCCCAACAGTTACCTCTTACCCAGGGCCTTTCTGGAAAATAAAGCCTGCTGTTAGTATCATTGTCTTCTTTGAAAGGCCTGTCCACCCAGGCCTGAATCCGCAGCGATTTTCTTCATGTTTTCAGCCTCTCCGATGTCCAGTACTTCATTCTTTGCCCAGTATTTAGTGGTTTGTGATCATGTGCTCTTGCCAGTGGTGTGGTTCTGACTCAGTAACAGTTATTTCTGAAGGTTTACAGTGTTATCCCTTTTCCCTTGGTGAAAATGTAGTTCATAAGTAAAAATAGAAAGATAGGCATCGTGTTTTACCTGTAAACCCAATTACTGAAAATATTTGTCTCTTTAAATGGGAGTAGGTTTTTTTTTTTTTTTCATTGCTTTAGCATAAAAGACGATTCCTTGTGTACATAGTCACTGACCATCTGTTCTGTGGGCTGTAGATTCTGGAGTGTGTCTTTACATCCAGTGATGTCTTTTTTTCTTTTTCCTTTTTTAAGGGAGGGATGTACATTGGTTGAAGAGATTGGAGTTTGAGACAGAGTAGTAAGCATAAACTTGTTTTTGTAATGAAATGTTTCCTATTCATTTTTGTTGTGGCAAAATGTCTATAACGTAATGTCCTGTTTCAGCAATTGTAAATGTACAGTCCATTTCTCCAGTCGCATCAGGTCCAATCACACTGTCGCACAGCCACCTCCATCGTCCATCTCCAGAGCTTTCTCATCATCCAGACTGAAACTGCACCCATTAAACCGAAACACCCCCTCCCCTCCTGCAGCTCTCAGTAACCACAATCCTACTTTCTCGTCTCTACGTATTTGTCTCTTCTAGGTCCCTCATGTGAGTGGAACCAAACAACATTTGTCCTTATTTCAGTCAGCAGCATGCTTTCAAGGTTCATCTATGGTCGTCACGAAACCGAATTGTCTTCCTTTTTATGTTGATTTTTCCTCCCATGAGAGTGAGAGAGAAAGAGAGTGCGCGAGAGAGAGCGCGAGAGACTGCACCAGTGTCTAAACCCCAGTCTCAGCCATCCAGGAGCATAGGTAGGCATGTACCCAGTGGGTTCAGGCAGACCTTGGCATGCCAACCAGGGACCTCAGCATGACAGAACCTTGCATTACTGCCCCACTACAGCGGCTGACTCAATTTCCCTTCCCTTCCCGATGACCTAATAATATACTGTTAGTATTACAATAGTAGTCTTCTGTTCAAATAGAAATTTTCTCCTATCACAAGAATGTAAAATATCTGGTGTCTGCTCCATTCTAAAGTAGAACAGGAATTTGAGAGCGTGTTATCAACTGAATAGATGACACTGTTTTTGGTTTTATTAAGTAACAAGTTTTGTTAGATTTCAGATTTTAATAACAACACATAAGTTACTGTAGGGACACACCTTTTTCTACAGATAACTTTTCAAGCCATGGATGTGCTCACTTGTGACTACCTATTTGAGCTTCCATTCTTTCTAAGGTAGCAGTAAGCTGTGTGCTATAAGAAAAGAATCCCTATAAATTTCTTTCCTCAGGTGTCATAAAAGCATTGATTCATTCATGTCAACACACTTCTATTGACTTCCTGTATGCCAGGCTTGCAATGGGAATGGGAATATTGATTGCAGAAGCATGAACAGGCAAGTCCAGTAAGGTGCAGTTTGGTTCTGTGGCAGTGAAAGGGTGCTCTGGGAATAGACAGAAGTGGCCAAGCTCACCAAGATTTGGAAAGGAGGGGACTCTGTCATCCAGATGTCTAAAGAAAGTCAAAATTCTTCAGAAAGAATATTGTCCTGGGAATAGTCAACTCCCAGAATAAAGTAATAAACACTTTTATAACATTTTACCGGCATCTCTCCTTTGTGAAATGAGTGTTCTCTGAAGGAAGCAGTAGTTAACGTTCATCATGCCTAGGCAATTAAAAATACCGGTAGTTTCAGTACTCTGCTTATGAGCACATGACCTTACTTGAAAAGCTATCCTGAAATAAGAAACACTCTGTGTTATAAAGTAATGTATTACAGACATTTTCATTTCAATAGTACCTGCTTTGGGGTGGAAATATTCTATACAAGAGAGAATAAGTTCAATAACTATTTTTTATTTTGTTTTTGTTATTATGTTGACATAATAATCGTACATATTTATGGGGTATGGTGTGGTTTTTTTTTTCCAACAACTTTTTTGTTTGTTTTGTTTTTAGGTTTTGGTCATAGGGTGCTTTCATTCTCTGCGCAGAGAGGGGAGAGAGTGAGACAGATAGACAGTGAGAGATTTCTGCCCCCCAGCGGGGATGGCCATACTACAATCCCTTCTCCATTTTGCTCCTGGGATTTTAGATATGCATGCACATGCATTTGGCACAAATTTCAAGCTGCTGGGTCTGGGACTCGAACTACAGTTGGCCATGTGATAGTCTAGCACCTTAACCACCATGCCACATGCTGGCCCCAAACAAATGTTTTTAATATTACAATTTTCAGAAATTCAAGCTGAGATAACAGAAATGTGTTATTCTTTAGATAAAGCTTTCTGTTAAATTTATTTTTTATTCTATCAATAATTTGTTTACTTTTTTATCCTTTTTTTTAATTACCAAAGAAAACAGTGCTAGTAATATTCAGATAAGCAGAAGTAAATAAAACATATGTGAAATGTTCTTCTCCTCTCCCCTCTATTAATTCTATTTCCTGAAAGTAAACACTAATAGTTGGTATATCCTTTCCAAAACAGGCAAGCGTTGGGACATTCAACTACGTACATGTATGTAAGAGGAGAGAGGGAGGGAAGGAGCAAGTGTGGGAATGGCAAGGAGAGATTGTGTGTATTTGGGTGTGTGCCAGCGTGTGCATGTAAACACACCCACTACAATTTCAAAGTAGAACATAAAAGAGGGAGCTGGCCTGCTGGTTAAGGCAGCTGGATCCCACATGGCTGACTGTGTAGTTGGAGTCCTGGACCCAGTAGCTTGAGAAACACACAGGGCACGTGTGTATGTATACCCAAAATCCCAAAAGGAGAGAGAGAGGGAGGAGAGACAATTGTGATGTGACCTTGTCCCATGGGGGAGGGGAGGGTGGAAGGGGGCTTTTTGCTTGCTTGCTTTCTCTCTCCAACGAGCACATGCACCCTCTGGCAAAATTTAAAAAAATAAAAAGGCAACAGCAGATGGCATAGTGGTTAAGGCCATAGATTCCCCCGTGGCCAGTCATGGTTCACATTCCAGATCTAGCAGTTTGAAAATCACTTCAGGTACACATGCATGCCCAAAAACAGAGAGGAGAATGGAGGAGAGGGATTGTCGCATAGCCATCCCACCTAGGGACTGATTTCTCACTTTCCCTCTTTCTGGTGAAAGCACATACTCTATGACAAAATCCTAAAAAAAAAAAAAAAGAAAGAAAAGGAAAAAACAGAAAAGGACCATGCTGTAATAATGTTCTACTATATGTTTTTTTATGTATTTGGTAGAGTGTGTCCTTAGCCTCTTTCCATGTCAGTATGTTCTGTTTCACTCTTTCTGGTGGCTGCATTTGTGTTTAGTTTGAGTATAATTGTTCTCCTCCTCATTAATATTACCACTGCTTGTGATATTTTGATATTATAAGCATGTCGCAGTGAGTACCCTCGCTTCTGTTTATACTTGGCTAGTATTTCTGTAGGATAAATGCCTAGAAATGTGATGACTGAGCCATTTGCATATGCACGTACTCATCATTTTGAGGCTCTTTTATATATTTTACTAAATTGCTCTCAAATGCTTGTACCTGTTTACCAAAACCCATATTTCTTTAACACTAGAGTTTGTGATTGGGAACAGCTTTTTCTAATCAAATGGGTGAAAAATGGAATGTTGTTATTTTATTGTATATTCCCAGAGGATTAATAAAGTAGAATAGCTTTTCCCACATATTTATATTTTCTACATTTCTTTTTTATAGCCTATGTTTTATTGGAGTATTTGTCATATTTTTATTTTTTTGTTTCTTTTCTTCTTGAGTGAGAGAGACAGAGAAAGACAGTCGCCCCGCAGGTTGTGACACTGTGATCATCTGCAGCTTCAGCCAGCCCTCGATCGTGGGCACACATGCACCCACCACGTGTGGGCAGGTCTCAGATGAGCACATGGAACCTTCCTGTGGGGTCAGCCTCGCAGAACCTTGCAGTATCACTGTGCCACCATCCAGCTCTGCAGAAATTCAACTTTAAAACCAAGTTTTCAAGTTCCAAAGTGGAAGTTCATTCCAAGTATTTTGAGTGAAGTTGCTTTACATTTTTTAGTTCAGTTTGGAAGAGTTGATTCACTTTCAGAGTTGTTTTGCTCCAGATCAATCTCTTGTAAGCAAGTAGTTTTTGTTTTGTTTTGTTTTTTGTTTTTCATAACAGAATTTGTAGTCTTTATTTTATTTTAGCATAACTTAAAAACAAAAATCTCAGGATGTCAGTGTGCAGGAGTTATATAACTGAGAATATTATCTTCAATGTTATTTTAAGAAGTGAGTTGACAAAAAATTTCCAACCATATATTACAAATTAGTTTATAACATACATATGTTGGAGTGACAGTCTCCACAGAGATTTCAGTTAGGTGCATGCTGATTGTTATTCTTGTTCTTTTTTTTTTTTCAAAAAAAAACCATATTTTTTTAGGTCTTTGCCATAGCTCATCAGAGAGACGGAAACAGTGAGCAAGTAGTTTAATTTTTACTGTGATCATCCTGTGATTTTGGTTTTTTTTTTTTTTTTAGAGAGTTTTTTTGCTATAGGACGCATGCACTCGCTAGACAGACAGAGACAGAGAGACAGAAAGCGAGAAATCACCCCCAGGGGGGATGGCCATGCCACAATCCCTTCTCCTCCATTCTCCTCTTGGGATCTAGGACACGCATGTACACACACCCGGCATGAGTTTGAGTTTAAGCCACCGGGTCCGGGACTCGAACCACGGTCAACTACGTGGGAGTCCAGCTATATAGCCATTATGCTAAGTGCTGGTCCCTTGTGATTTTGTTTTTAATGGTTTTTTATGACAGTTTATTGAAATGCCAGATATATTTGGTCTTAGTTCTATCTTTATGTGCTTTTTGGGTGTGGGGTCCTTAATACCTCTTCATTTTACACTGTGTTCATTATTTGTATTACTCTGCTTCATGCATGTTTTCCTTATGGTAATTTGGACATTCAAGTTTTTGTTTTTTTTCCCCCTAGTAGTTGTCACCCTTATAACTACAACTTTACATTCTCTCTCTTCCCTTGATCACCTAATTTTTCATTTGTTACATTACTATTACTAGCTTTCCTGGTGGTATTTCAGATAAGATGATGTTTGTTTTTTATTGAATAAGAAACATCAGTGGCTTACCCGTGTAAGGGTGTAGTTTTCTCATACAATGAACAGTGCAGTTGCTATGCAGGGTCAGCAATGTCCCTAGTCCTTGGTGCCCTTCCGTTAGACCATCCTTAGCTTGTGACTTTTGTTCTCATGATTGTCCTGGCATTGGATGGTTGCCCTTCAACTGACCTCTCATCTGCATTCTACACAGGAAAAGAGAAAAAGAACAAGGGGTACCTTTATTGGGTAAACAAGATTTACCTAGAAAGCCTTAGCTTACATCTCATTGACAAGAGCCTTGTCACACTATTATCACTAGCTGTCACTCCTAACTGGGGAAGGGAATATTTTTAACTGCATATATTGTCCTCCTCCATTCTTCTTCTGGGATTTTGGGCATGCACGTACATGTACCTGGAGTGATTTTCAAGTCACTGGGTCTAAGGCTCTAGCTGTGGTTGGCCATGTGGCAGTCCAGTGCCATAACCACTATACCACCGTTAGGCCCCAACCATTATTATTATTTCATTAAGAATGTAGAATTAAGAAATGACATGACTAAAAGAGTTACCAGTAGGAATTAAAAGTGCAATGTCAGGAGATAGGAAAGTGGTTCTCATTCTTTTTGGGGATTATTGCTCCGTTAGGAATCTGATGAAAGTACAGTCATTCCTTGAAGGAAAGTACAGAAGCATACATAAATACTCATAAAGTCAAGATTGAAATAACCTGATACAGAGCAGAAACTCATCATAGCGGAGGGAGATGTTTGGTAAAGAGAGAGGAATGAGCTGAATGGGAAGAGAAAAACAGAAGCTGAGAGACAGCCCTTTAGTTTCATGTCCAGTGATTTCTGCCCCAGGATTTCTGTGAGATCCCTGCTTACCTCCTCACAGCAAACTTCCCTGAACATAACCAAGCTAGTGCAGTCTCCTATCTTGCAGCCAGAGGGAAAAAATGATTTACCTGACATTTACATGATGAATTATTGCTGTGTCATTTCAGATTGCTTTTAGCCAACATTATGAAGTTTTCCTGAGGTGTGATTATATCAACAGCAAATGCTTTCAGAATAAAGTGAATAACCAGCTGCAGTCAGTTTTCAACAACTGCTAACTTCCTTTCTTGTAGGTTGAACACTTTCCAGGCAAATAGTATTTTGTAAGATTCCAGTTAAAGGAAAAAACAAGAGAAAAATATCATTAACTTCTCTAGTAGCATTCTCTTTTAATTTTTTAAAGTTTTTTAACTGAAAATGAAGCATTGACTTCATAAAGTTTTCTAGCTGGAAAGGATTTTAAGGATCTCCTAGTCCCATCGCTTCTTTCAGAAATAAGGAGAGCTAGACCCTAGTATTGTGTTGCATCCTGGATCTTATTTAGTAATTATGGTAATCTTTTGGGGTATAATAATCTCACCTATAGGTGAGGAAACAGGCTTAGAGAAATTAACCTCCTACCCAAGATCAAAGATATAGTAAGGGATGGAACTATTGGAATATTGGAAAAGTCACGATGTATTTTTCTGTGTTTTTCTATGCAAAACTGAGTCATGACTTTTCTGAAGATCCTGTAGTATTTGAACCCAGATCTTCCTGACTGTAAAGCATATTGTTATAATGCTTCCTTGGTTTGTAAAGCTCAAACTAGAGAAGAGTAAGGCCTTTACTTTTTATTTCCCCCATTGGTCTTTCAACATGTGTTCTTCAAAAGAAGGATGGAAATTTATAGGCCCCACTTTTTTTTCCCCCTCTGAACTTCGATAGATCTTTAATTATCCATCTAGCATCTGCCTCCATAGCAGTGATCTATATACTGATCTATATCTCCCCTCCCCCCCCGGCCCCGCAGAGCTGGAACTACCATTGGCGATTTAGCTAACTTCCTTCTGTACAGAGACCTTCATGTGGAACCACAACTTAGTGGTGCTGCGGTTGGATGGTCAGATTGCTTGGGCAGTAGTGATCCACAGTTTGAACATAAGCATAACTAACATTTGTCTACAGTGTGTGCTGGTTATGGAGTGGTTAAGAGCACTGGCTTTAGAAGTAAACAGCTTAGGTGAATTCCTAAGCTCTTCCACTTAATTCTTGAGTGACCTCAGGAAGGTACCTATTATCTCTTAAAGTCTCAGTTTCTGTATTTGTAATATGAGACTTTTTTTAAAAGTACATACCACATTGGACTGCAAGAAAGATTAAATCTGATGATGCTTGTAAACAACACAGTGCCTAGCATAATATTCAGTACATGTTGGCTAATCTTTTTTTTTTTCCCAAAGAATTATTTTTACTGTAATTTTATTCACTTTTTATTTTTTGACATTGACCAGAGAGAAAAAGAAAGAGAGAAAGGAAAGTGAGAAAGCAAGCTGCCAGGTCTGTACTTGAACCGTGGTCAGCATATGGGAGTCCAGCCACCTTAACCACCACACTACCTGCCAGCCCCCATGTTGGCTAATCTTAATGCTACTCAAAATGGTTTAGAGAAGAAGCAAGGAAGAGATTATATCAGCCTTTCTACTAGAATTTTTTTATTTTGGTTAATTGTAAGTTTTTTAACCAAAACCAAGTCATAACTTTATAGGCTTTTATAGCTGAGAAGAATTACTTCCCCTGAAAACGGTAACTCCTGTGGTTAGCTGATAAAACCAAGTTTTAAACTATAGTCATTTTATGAGTGTATAATATCAATTTCAAAACACATAAAATATATGTCATTTTACAGCTGTAATGAAGAAAGGTAGAAATATGTTCTTACTCCAGCTTATTTTGTTGCTAAGCCGTTAAATAATATAGCTGTTGTTTTCCTGTTCCTCATCAGCTTGAAGAAGCTTCAGTCCCCATATCTTTTAGGACCGTATAGGGTTTATAGGTTTTTAAATGTACGCTTATAACATTACTGTAAAGTAGTTACCAGATAAATATTATTTTTATCTCACTTAGAACAGTACACGTAGTACTTCATTAAACAGGAAATTGAGGCATAAGTAGTTACTGGCCTAAGTTACATAGATGACTTGTGATACTTTTCCTAACCAAAAAGTTTTTATTTTCTCTTGCCTTTTGTATTCCTTCTTTTTGGTTAAAAATATTGATTTCTTTTTTTAGCCACCCCTGTGGCCTAGTGTTTAAGGGGACCAGATCCCATGTGGCCAACTGCAGAGTTTGAATCCTGGACCCTCCAACTTGAAAAACACATCAGGCATATGTGCCTTCTGTCCAAAAATTTATAAAAAAGAAAAGGCAAAAAATACTAATGTTTGAATTATTTTTAAAATTGAGAAAAAGAATTGTGTCTTATTTAAAGAAGAATGACTAAATCTTGTTCTTGTGAAACTCAT
>NW_006159909.1:1723474-1726622 GCF_000334495.1 Tupaia belangeri chinensis | reverse complement strand
GCTGACCTATATCTCCCCCCCCCCCCCCCCCCCCCGGCCCCGCAGAGCTGGAACTACCATTGGCGATTTAGCTAACTTCCTTCTGTACAGAGACCTTCATGTGGAACCACAACTTAGTGGTGCTGCGGTTGGATGGTCAGATTGCTTGGGCAGTAGTGATCCACAGTTTGAACATAAGCATAACTAACATTTGTCTACAGTGTGTGCTGGTTATGGAGTGGTTAAGAGCACTGGCTTTAGAAGTAAACAGCTTAGGTGAATTCCTAAGCTCTTCCACTTAATTCTTGAGTGACCTCAGGAAGGTACCTATTATCTCTTAAAGTCTCAGTTTCTGTATTTGTAATATGAGACTTTTTTTAAAAGTACATACCACATTGGACTGCAAGAAAGATTAAATCTGATGATGCTTGTAAACAACACAGTGCCTAGCATAGTATTCAGTACATGTTGGCTAATCTTTTTTTTTTTTCTCAAAGAATTATTTTTACTGTAATTTTATTCACTTTTTATTTTTTGACATTGACCAGAGAGAAAAAGAAAGAGAGAAAGGAAAGTGAGAAAGCAAGCTGCCAGGTCTGTACTTGAACCGTGGTCAGCATATGGGAGTCCAGCCACCTTAACCACCACACTACCTGCCAGCCCCCGGTCTCTATATCCCTTCTGTCCCCCCCCCCCCCGGCCCCGCAGAGCTGGAACTACCATTGGCGATTTAGCTAACTTCCTTCTGTACAGAGACCTTCATGTGGAACCACAACTTAGTGGTGCTGCGGTTGGATGGTCAGATTGCTTGGGCAGTAGTGATCCACAGTTTGAACATAAGCATAACTAACATTTGTCTACAGTGTGTGCTGGTTATGGAGTGGTTAAGAGCACTGGCTTTAGAAGTAAACAGCTTAGGTGAATTCCTAAGCTCTTCCACTTAATTCTTGAGTGACCTCAGGAAGGTACCTATTATCTCTTAAAGTCTCAGTTTCTGTATTTGTAATATGAGACTTTTTTTAAAAGTACATACCACATTGGACTGCAAGAAAGATTAAATCTGATGATGCTTGTAAACAACACAGTGCCTAGCATAATATTCAGTACATGTTGGCTAATCTTTTTTTTTTTCCCAAAGAATTATTTTTACTGTAATTTTATTCACTTTTTATTTTTTGACATTGACCAGAGAGAAAAAGAAAGAGAGAAAGGAAAGTGAGAAAGCAAGCTGCCAGGTCTGTACTTGAACCGTGGTCAGCATATGGGAGTCCAGCCACCTTAACCACCACACTACCTGCCAGCCCCCATGTTGGCTAATCTTAATGCTACTCAAAATGGTTTAGAGAAGAAGCAAGGAAGAGATTATATCAGCCTTTCTACTAGAATTTTTTTATTTTGGTTAATTGTAAGTTTTTTAACCAAAACCAAGTCATAACTTTATAGGCTTTTATAGCTGAGAAGAATTACTTCCCCTGAAAACGGTAACTCCTGTGGTTAGCTGATAAAACCAAGTTTTAAACTATAGTCATTTTATGAGTGTATAATATCAATTTCAAAACACATAAAATATATGTCATTTTACAGCTGTAATGAAGAAAGGTAGAAATATGTTCTTACTCCAGCTTATTTTGTTGCTAAGCCGTTAAATAATATAGCTGTTGTTTTCCTGTTCCTCATCAGCTTGAAGAAGCTTCAGTCCCCATATCTTTTAGGACCGTATAGGGTTTATAGGTTTTTAAATGTACGCTTATAACATTACTGTAAAGTAGTTACCAGATAAATATTATTTTTATCTCACTTAGAACAGTACACGTAGTACTTCATTAAACAGGAAATTGAGGCATAAGTAGTTACTGGCCTAAGTTACATAGATGACTTGTGATACTTTTCCTAACCAAAAAGTTTTTATTTTCTCTTGCCTTTTGTATTCCTTCTTTTTGGTTAAAAATATTGATTTCTTTTTTTAGCCACCCCTGTGGCCTAGTGTTTAAGGGGACCAGATCCCATGTGGCCAACTGCAGAGTTTGAATCCTGGACCCTCCAACTTGAAAAACACATCAGGCATATGTGCCTTCTGTCCAAAAATTTATAAAAAAGAAAAGGCAAAAAATACTAATGTTTGAATTATTTTTAAAATTGAGAAAAAGAATTGTGTCTTATTTAAAGAAGAATGACTAAATCTTGTTCTTGTGAAACTCATACTTAATTCTGTACTTGAGATTTTTTTTTTTTTTTTGGACAGATTTTCGCTATAGGGCACGTGCGCTTGCCACACAGACAGAGACAGACAGACAGAAAGCAAGAAATCATCCCCCAGGGGGGATAGCCACGCCGCAGTCCCTTCTCCTCCATTCTCCTCTCGAGATCTTGGGCACGCACGCACACGTGCCTGGCATGAGTTTTAAGCCACCGGTTCCAGGACGCGAACCATGGTCAACTACGTGGGAGTCCAGCGACATAGCCATTACGCTAACTGCTGGTTCCCAAGAATTTTTTATAATATCTGCAATTGAGTTAAGTCCATCAATTTTTAAGGTTTAGACCACTTAATATAAAAACAATGAAATAATTTATGATTAATTAATTACAAATACATATTATAAGTATTTTCAAAGAAAAAATTATATTGAAATGCTTCCCCCTACCTAATTTTTGAAGATATTGTTAAAGGACTGTGGCCTGTTGCAAACTTGATTGGTTAGGATCAAACTGAATTATTTCAAATTCAGTTTTATTTTTTTACATTTTCACGCATTTACTTTACATATCAAAAAAATTTTTGCTCATGCTCTATAGTTCTTGACAGTTAATAAACAACTTTCAAAATTTCAAAAAACTTAATTGTAAAGATAATGTTGGAAATATTTATTATAACTTTGTTTGTGACTCTATAACAACAGAGACAGTATGGTTTTAAATATTTTTGAGAAAATATTTACATGTCAACTACTCAAATTGTTGCAAAGCAAACACCCAGCCCACAATTCACACATAAACCTACTCAATTCAGCCCTGCCTACCTAGTATTCTGTGACATACCATCTGCTAGCAAAAATCAGTCTCTTTTTCTTCCTTCAAAATCTTCTTCAAGATAATCTTCTGGTTGTGGCAACCAGCAGTTAGCGCAATGGCTATGTCGCTGGCCTCCAACGTAGTCGACCGCCGCTCC
>NW_006159909.1:1711192-1715855 GCF_000334495.1 Tupaia belangeri chinensis | reverse complement strand
GAGGAGAATGGAGGAGAAGGGATTGCGGCGTGACCATCCCCGCTGGGGGGTGATTTCTCGCTTTCTGTCTCTATGTCTCTCTCTGTCTGTCTGGCGAGCGCACGCGCCCTATAGTGAAAACCTCTCCAAAAAAAAAGAAAAAAGATAATCTTCTGGTTGTGGCCTCTCTTTTGCAGTCTATACTGATTATAATTCTGGGCTTATATTATGGTACAAAGTTATTTTATGGTACAAATTCTTTCATATAGCTTCTCTAATCCTCTCTGCCTGGCAGAATTGTTCATGATGTCAAGCCATCTTTCTAAGAGCTTCTGTTGGCTTACTTGAGATCTACTTTAGTTCTATATAGTTTTCTGGTTTAATCTTCCGATACGACATTCCAGTCAAAGTCCTGTCCAATAACAAGTATTTCCAATTTCTGATTCAAGGCAACAGGTATTATTGAACTTATGCAAATAACCATTATGCCATGAATAAGAACACTCCCAAATATTTTCCAATTCCAGAGGGGTCAGGAAGGGAGAAAGCTTATATTTCCATTTAAAGAAACAAACAACAAGAAGAAAACACAAATTGCTGAACCTATCAACAGCTCAAAAGAAAGCAAAATCTTTAAATTAGGAAAACAAAGCATAGTAAAGAAAAATCAGTTAGGTTTTACTCAAAAGTCATAAAATTCTATTCTATTCTATTTCACCAGTTCAGTCTTACGTAATTAATCTCTCTTCTGCAGTGTTACTGTGTTCTGATCTTTCCGTTTAAATCCTGGAAGTTAACATTCAACGTTTTATTATTGATGTTTCTTGTCCTAACATTAAGTTGGTCATTTTCTTGGTTATTTTTTGTTCTCTTTTTTCTGTATGTGTATCTTTAGTTTTCCTGATAAAGTACTCCTTTCAGAACTTCTTGAAGAGCTGATCTGGTGTTGGTAAATTCTTTCAGGTTTTGTTTACCTGAGAATGTTTTTATCTTTTTGCCCCCATATGAAGGATAATCTAGCCAGGTATAGTATTCTTGGTTTAAACTGTTTTTCACTTAACACTTAGAAATATATTTTCCCATTCTTTCCTTGCTCGCATTGTTTCTGATGAGAAGTCTGATGTTAGCCTGATGGGATAACCTTTATAAGTAACATGACCTTTCTTTCTTGCCAATTTTAGTATCTTGTCTTTGGATTTTGCCAATCTGGCTATGATGTGCCTTGGAGAAGATCTTCTTGGGTTGATTCTATTAGGGGTCCTTTGTATTTCTTGGGTCTAGATATTTGAATGTCTCTCTAGGTTTGGAAAGTTTTCTTCCAGGATTTCATGGGATAGATTATCAATGCCCTTATTAGTCTCTTTACCTTCTAGGATACCAATGATCCAGATGTTTGTACACTTAATGGTATTTCTTGTTATAGTATTCTCTTTTATATGGGGTTATCTTCTCAGTTTTTTTGGTTATTTTTTCTAGGTCAGAGGTTTTGCCTTCAACGTCCGAGATTCGATCTTCTGCATGGCCTAATCTGCTTTTAATACTTTCGAGGGAGGTTTTGATTTCCTGTATTACAGCCTTCATCTTTTTTCCTTCGACAGGTTTTTCGCTATAGGGCGCATGCGCTTGCCAGACAGACAGAGAGAGACAGAGACAGAAAGCGAGAAATCACCCCCCAGGGGGGATGGTCACACCGCAGTCCCTTCTCCTCCATTCCCCTCTCGGGATCTTGGACACACACGCACCCAGCGTGAGTTTTAAGCCACCGGGTCCGGGACGGGAACCGCAGTCGACTACATGGGAGTCCAGAGACATAGCCATTACACTAACTGCTGGCTCCCCTACAGCCTTCATCTTCATTTTATTCCTTTTTAGGATGTGCATTTCCTCTTTCAGGTCATGGAAGAACTTCAACACTTCCTGGAACTCATCTCTTTTCTTTTGCATCTTCTGGAGTTCATTGTCTCTCAGCTCTTGCATCTCGTTTAGTTTTATCACTGTGAATATTCTGAATTCTCTATTGGACATTTCTGCAAGTTCCACTGTACTGTTTGTGGATGATGAAGGGTTGTTCTTTTCCCTTAGGGGAGAGATATTTTCTTGGTTTCTCATATTTCTTATGCCTCTGTGGTGGTTTCTGGTCATTCTGTGACAAAAATCTCTACTCTACTGTGTTTTGCAATGTGGTATCAACAGAGAGATTTTAAATTTAGATTTATTAAAAAGAGATTCTTCCTTAAGGCAGGAGGTTCAATAAATGTTGAGGATTTCAATGATTCTGTCTCCATGTTTCAGGGGTCTAGAAGTTGGGGTTTAGAGCATAGCTTCAGTCGCCTTGATCCCTGAATACTGTTACAGCGCTCAAGTGGGGGAGAAACCAAAATAATTACTAAAACAATTTCACAGTTTAAGATCAAAAGTAATAATTAATATTGGACTAAGTTTTCAATCTTTTCCTTAAAGGGAACATTCCTCCTAAACCTATGCTGTTCTCTTGGTCTGGAACATTCCTTTCAAAAAAAATACGTAACATTTTTAATTAGAGAGAAGCAAAAAGGGAGAGGGAAGCCCCCTTGGCAGGGTCTCATCCCTCTGCAGTCCCCTTTCCACAGTCCTCCAGCTCTTCAGGATCTTGGGCACTCTGGGGCCCTTGCGTGCTTTCAGCTGACTCAGGAATCCAAACTTGGAATCAGCCCTGTGGTCTCCAGCACTGTAATCCAGTATACTCTGAACTGTACCACCTAGACTGGGCCAGTCTGGAAATTCTTAACCTTCCCTCTCCACCTGTCTAACCCTAAAATATCTTCTGGGCTGCAGTGAAACCTTCCCTTAGAGCTAGTTAAATCTACATTATTAGTAAATTAGCACTCTGCCTTCCTCTTACCTCTGGTTTGTCTGGATTGCCATAATGTGGCTGTAACTTTTAAAAATAATGTCTCTCATTTCACTCTAAGTTCTGCCTTACAGATGCATATAGACAACCAAACGTGTCTTTTTCCCTACCAGTTCTTAGGGTCAAGCATCATGCTAGACATATAGACATCCTCGATAAATACTTATTCACAGCTGGATTAGTGGATTTCTCATTTACGATGCAGTAGGAGATGTTGAGAGGAGTCAGTCGGCTACTTCTCACAGTGTTTCAGATCTCATTACTTGCTACAAGGACTCCAAGGGTAGAGCATTGTTTAGGTTTGCAAGCCCAGAAATGTTATCATTTTGATGATCAGAGTTATTGGTATTGGTAACCCAACTGAAAAGAAACTGATTGGTATGTTAGGGTACAACTTTTAAATTTATATAGGAAATGCACCTAAGAAATGGGGTTAATGGTCTGTGCTGGTGTGGCTGAGATAGCAATCACTAAATAACCTTGTATTTCTCTACATTTCCTATCGTAGCCTGTGGTCAGACTGGGACCTTATGACTAGTACTGGCCAATGAACTCCATGCTGAAGTGATTAGTATCACTTTGGGCCTTAGGTAGTTAAGAGCCAATGTGCTTTCCTCATTTTTTTCTCCTTTGCCACCGCACGTGTGTGTGTGTTTTTTTTTAGGCCGCATCTTCTACTGGCAAATCTACAAGACAGAGAGGTGTTGCCTGACCAGGATTGGATTTACATGAGCAAGACATTAGCTTTGTTGTTTCAACTGCTGAGATTTCAAAAGCTTATTTGTTTCTATAACATGACCTGGTATAGAACTTCTCGATTTAGAATGGGGTGATAGCCCAATAAATCTATAGTAAGTTGAGATGCATTCAATACATCTACAGAACATCATAGCTTAGCTTTGCCTGCATTGAACATGCTCAGAGCACTTACATCAGCCTACATTTGGGCAAATCATCTAACACAAAACCGATTCCGTAATGAAGTGTTGAACGTCTCATGTAATTTATTGAAAACTGATCTGAAAGTGAAGAACAGAATGATTGTATGGATATTAGAGGTATGGTTTCTACTGAAAGCATATCACTTTCCCACCATTGTTAAGTCAGAAATCATTAACTTAGATCATCCTAAGTCAGGAACTGTCTATAATACCCTGATTAATGAAGTAAGGAACTTTCTCTTGATTTATAGATTTCCATTCCAATAAACACATTACAAACATGAAGGTTGTTTTGTAGATTTTTTTTTGTTGTTTCTCTAAGTTTGGACCACCTCAAACAATATGCTTTTTTTTTGGAGAGGTTTTCGCTATAGGGCGTGTGCGCTTGCCAGAAAGGCAGAGAGAGACAGAGAGATAGAAAGCGAGAAATCACCCCCCAGGAGGGATGGCCACGCTGCAATCCCTTCTCCTCCATTCTCCTCTCAGGATCTTGGGCACGCGGGCATGCACGCAACCGCGCCCGGCGTGAGTTTAAGCCGCCGGGTCCGGGACACGAACCGCAGTCGACTACATGGGAGTCGAGCGACATAGTCATTACGCTAACTGCTGGTCCCAGCAATATGCTTTTTATAGACGTTATGAGAATAAGAGCAAACATGAAAATTTAAAACATTTAAGTAATTAGTATTCACTAACTGGGATTTCTGCAATACGTTAGAAATAGTTTTTATGGTCCTTATTGAACACCAAGTCTGGAATGGTTTCGTCTATCATAATATTTTTGCAGTCTTTTGGGGACTAAAGAAAATCCAGGTTGAAATGAGCAACTTCTATAAATCAAGATCCTGGAAGT
>NW_006159909.1:1705298-1711178 GCF_000334495.1 Tupaia belangeri chinensis | reverse complement strand
CCCTACAATTTATATATTCCACAGTTAATCTATGCAATATAATAGACCGCTCAGGAGATCATTTCTCTTTATCTTTTCAACAGAACAATGTTTGAGTATTTGAATGCCTATTCTGTTCTATTCTATTTATTTATTTATTTTTATGGTGAAAAAATGTGTATTTAGAATTAGCCAGCTGGACTCAGTTTAGATGATCCCAATTTTGTTGGCAACATCCAAAGCATCATAATCAGGAGCCAGTTGCACATATGCCTTCTCTCCATTAGGCCTGATTAGAGTGTTGACCTTGGCCACATCAATATCATAGAGCTTCTTCACAGCCTGTTTGACCTGGTGTCCAGGTCAAGCCTGTTGGCCTTGATGTCCACAATGAACACAAGTGTGTTGTTGTCTTCTATTTTCTTCATGGCAGACCCAGTGGTCAGGGGAAACTTGATGATGGCATAGTGGTCAAGCTTTTTTCTCCTGGGGGCACTCTTCTGAGGATATTTGGGCTGCTTCTGCAGCCAAAGAGTCTTGGACCTCTGGAAGGTGGATGATGTATGGGTCTTCTTTATTTTTTTGTAGCTGTGGTAGCCTTTCAGCACTGCCCTCTTGACCTTCAAAGCCTTTGCTTTAGCTTCAGCTTTGGGAGGGGCAGGAACTTCTTTCTGAGTTTTCGGCGCCATCTTGGCAAAAAGCCCTATTCTTTTGAAGATGCTGTTAAATGCTGTAAAAATGAGTAGGTCATATATCTTGTCCTGAAATTTTTACCGTCTGTAACACAGACTGCTAGTTATTCACCAACACTTGTTTCCTTTCCTTTTTGGGCACACCCTCCCTTGCAGTTACATGTGTCATGTGACTGAGTACTCACTAGTGGAATTTTTGAGGGCTAGCCACTTCTAGGTCTAGCTCTTAAAAGCCTCCCACATGTGATTCTCCACCCTGCCCGCTTCCGCTGGTTACTTATTTATTTTTTAGAGGTTTTTTTTTTTTTCTTTTGCTATAGGTCATGTGTGCTCACCAGAGAGACAGAAAGAGACAAAGACACAGAAAGCCAGAAATCAACCCCCCCCCCAAGCTGGATGGCCCTTCTCCATTCTCCTCCTTGGATCTTGAGCGTGCACATACACACATCCAGTGTGAATTTTAAGCTTCTGGGTCTAGGTCTCAAATCATGGTTGATTACATAGAAGTCCAGTGACATAATATGCATTATGTCATCTGCTGGTCTCTTCTGCTGGTTATTGATGCCGAAGGTGACCCTTAAGTCATGTGCTGAAGATAGAAGAATTTCTGTCTGACAAGTTACTAAATGACTGCAAAGAGCAAGGGCCAATGCCCTCCTCCAAGAAATATTTGTATTGAACTAATGTGTGGGTAACAAACTTCTTGTGTTAAGCCACTGATCACTTGGGGGTTATTTGTTATTGCAATTATAATATTACCCTAAGGCAACTTTTAATAGATCCAATAGCAATTCCAGAGTAAATATTTGAATTTTCAAGAATGATTAATTTATGTTTTAATTTGTAATGTGTCCCACTTTAGAAGAAACATGGTTCTATTTAAAATCATCTGCTAATTCTTGGTCTTGCTCTCATTATTCCAAATTACTTGGCTCTTCTTTTAACAGCCAACTAATGACTACTCTGATTAAGTAGGCCCTTTGTTTATCCTCCTTCCTCCCACACCATTTTATAAGGTCACATTTCTGAGTTTACAAATCCACAAGGCATTTACTCTTTTTTATAAGTGCAGTAGGAAAAAAAGGATGAATGAATTTAAAATGTCATACAAAAGTATTTTTTATGTAGTTGACCTAGGCTCTTATAGGTCTATTTTCTGTGAAGTGCTACAGCCTTGACAGATTTACCAGGATGTGAAAGCTACTCCATTCAGCATGCCAGCAAATGCCTAAGCCAGAATCTACTTGTTCTTGATTCATGTCTCTCCTCACCATTTCTACCTTCATCTGGTCAGTTACCAATGATATCAATTCAGTCTTCTAAATTTCTCCTTCTTCCTCTTTCTTTCTTTTCTTTTTCTTTCTTTTTTTAATTTTTGATTGCCAGAGAGCTCATGTGCTCACCAGAGGTTGGGGAGAAGGGGAGTTGGGGGAGATAGCATCTCCCAGTGGAGCATGGTCACACCACAATCCTTTTTCCTCCATTTCTCCATCTTGTTAAGATTTGGGCACACATGTACATACACATATGTACCTGGTGTATTTTTCAAGCCACCAGGGCTGGGATTCTAGACTGCAGTCAACCATCTTGGATGTGGACACCTAAGCACAGGGCTTAACCACTGTGCTACAGGGCCAGCCTTCCTAAATATCTTTTGAGGCTGACTACCATAATCTCTATTAAGTGTCCCATGGATACAACGGTCTCTTAACTCACCTGCCATCCTCTGTCCTTAATACTTCTACACTGTAGCCAAAATTAGCTTTCGAAAATGGAAAACTTCACACCTCATGCCTCTGCTGTGACATCGCTTTGCTCTTGGGATATGGGACTCAGGTCCCTCTCATGCCTTTAGTGTTCTGACTTGTCTATTTAAGCTGGCTCCCCTCAACGCAAGATGGAATTCAGATAACATGTGCCAGTGACAGCATGCAAAATGTATTTTTCCTTATCTCCACAAAGGCCCAAGGTAACTTTCCTAATCTGACCACTGACAAGAAAATTGGAATGCTCAGTTTTAGCTTAGCCCAGCAAGATCCGTTGTTTCGGAGCCGGGGCAGGATTCCTTTCCCTGAGCACATGACTGAGTGAGGAGTAAACTCCTGACAGAATCAGTTCCACTGGGAAGAAGGAGAGTTGGGGCATGAATATGGGTCGACAGCATACAGTATCTGTGATATTGTTTGATGTATTTCATACTTGGAAGCACAAAAATCTAAAGAAGAACTGGAAGTCACACTGAAGTCAGGGAATGTGGATACAGCAGATACTGGAGAAAATCAAGTCAGGGCAAGGAGGTAGAGCTGGAGTGGACGGATACACTGGAGAGACAGCGTCATCTTCATGATTAATGTAGGAGCAGGGAAGAAGAGCCTTGTTTGCCTTCTAGTTTCTGTTTGTCCAGGTGGATAGCCCTTCATGGAGATGATAGGTTCAGTTGGTGGGGGCTTAACCAAATTTCTTTTTTCTTTTTTCCTTTTGGAGAGGTTTTTCGCTCTAGGGTACGTGCGCTCGCCAGAAAGAGAGAGACAGAGAGACAGAAAGCGAGAAATCACCCCCCAGAAGCATGACCATACCACAGTCCCTTCTCCTCCACTTTCCTCTCCGGATCTCAGGCACACATACACACGCACCCGGCAGGAGTTTAAGCCGCCAGGTCTGGGACTCTAACCGCAGTCGACTAAATGGGAGTCCAGAGACATAGCCATTACGCTAACTGCTGGTCCCATAAGCTGTTTTAAACAGATTGAATCTGAGGTGCCTGTGAAATATGAGACAGCCTCGTGGGACTAAGTATTCTGAAGGCAATTGGAAAAAAATGTCTGAACTGGAAACGCAGTCTTCAAAGTGCCGCTCGCTCCTCTCCCTCTTTGTTACTGCTGCTGCCCAGTCTCTTTTACCTTTTCTTCCTCTTGTAAAAAAATGTGCCAGGTGGTGCATGCACTTCCCAGAGAGAGACAGGGAGAAAGCACCCCCCCATAGGGCGTGGTCATGTGCAATCCCTCTCCTCTATTCCTCCATCCTGGCAAGATTTGGGACATGTGCACACACATGGCCAGCATGTTTTTTACAAGCCATCAGAACTGGGATTTGAATCATGTGATTGGCCATCTGGGATCTGACTGCCTTAACCATTAGGCCACAGGGCCAACCCTGACCTCCCTCTTCCTTTATTTCCTCTTTCTGGCCATAAATAGTTCTCTGCCTCTGTTCTTGAGGACTCCATCTACTTTTGGTGAAGCTACGGCTTCAGTCACTATCTGTCTGCCCAGGTTTCAGTGTAATGGTGTGAATCAAGTAATCATCACCATTAAAATTTATTCCGAATTTAAAAAGCCAAAATAATTTGGTCAGTCTTATTTTTTGGAGAGATTTTTGCTATAGGGCGCATGTGCTCGCCAAAAAGACAGAGAGAGAGACAGAGAGACAGAAAGCAAGAAATCACCCCCCAGGGGGGATGGCCATGCCGCAATCCCTTCTCCTCCATTCTCCTCTCGGGATCTTGGGCACACACGCACACACATGCCCAGCGGGAGTTTAAGCCACTGGGTCCAGGACTTGAACCACAGTCGACTACAAGGGAGTCCGACATAGCCATTATGCCAACTCTTGGTCCCAGTCAATCTAATTTTTAAAAGACCCACAAAATTATTAAATTACCAAAAAACAAAAACCACACCCAAACTGAAATATTAGGTGTTCAGGAAAGTCATGATATATTCTATGTTTTTCTATTCAAAAATGCGTCACGACTTTCCCAAAGACCCAATATTTTCTTCCCAAGCTCAGAAAAGTGTGATAAGTGAATAGAGTTATTTAAAGGCATATTAAAAGCTATAGACTTACCATATAGTTTCCCCGAATTATAAACATGAAAAATAGACATTGAGAATATTAATGTTAAATCCATTTGCTATTTTGATCTACATTACCTGGGAATAAAAGTCACCCAGCACATTCTGATGCAGGATGCCCAATCCTCTCTACCATTCCTGAGTCTCAGAACTCTGAACCTCAGCTTGCCCATAGAGCTCTCTGTGGCCACAGGAGGAGAGCCCTTTGTTCTGTCAGCCTCTCCTCATCGTGCCCTCCCTTGGCTTCCTGTGTGCTGCCTGGGCACCCTGCTCTGCAGTTTCCTAGCCCTTCTCAGGCTGTCTCTTGTCACACTGGGCCTGACTGGCGGCCACTTCACCCTCCACCACCTGTCCCACTGTTGGCCTAAGCCTTTCCACTACATGACTGTCCTGGCTGCTTCCTGTGCTTTGTCCTGCTGGTTTACCCTCACCCTTCCCGTTGTCTTTAGATATGGAGAAGGCCTTGAGTAGTTTGGGCCTGTCTTTGGAGCAGCTTGATCACTGTGAATTTTTATTGGAGATCCTATATAGATTATTAGCTCACCTTCAATTATAGTTGGGCCTCTCCTATTACAATACAGCAGAAGGCCTGTCTAGCTATTAGCAGTTGTCATGATTGCTGAGCACAGGACCTCTTCACTTAAAAAGAGTGCTCTAGAAAGGTGTGGGCAAGGAGGCACTTTCTTTGAAAGGCAGTTTAGAAATATCTCTCAAAATCCACCCTAAATATACACACATGCATGTATATATTGATATAGATGTATATACACATTCATATGTATATACATATGTGGGTTTATATACAGGTGTAAAATTTGTGTGTGTGTGTGCTTATATACATATAAAAGAGAGAGAGTGATCATAAATTGGGTAGATTATTAAACAGCACAAATTTATTTCTCAGTTTTGAATGTTGGAAAGTTCAAGATTATGGTTCCAAAATACGGTTCATATTCTGCTGCCACCTTTTCATCTCATCCTTACATGGTGGCCAGAGAGTGAGCTAGCTCGCTGCTTTCTTCTTACAAGAGCACTAGCCTTACTCATGACAGCTCCACCCTGATGATCTGGTCACCTCCTTAAAACCCCCACCTACAAATAACATCACATTGGGAGTTAGATTTCAATATATAATTTTTTTAAAGGCTTTTACCATAGGGTGTACATGCTTGCCCAAGAGACAGTGAGAGACAGTGAGAGCGAAAGTGAAAAATTACCCCCGAGAGGGGATGGCCAGGCTGCAGTCTCTCTTCTCCATTCTTCTAGAATTTTGTGCATGTACACACATGTGCTTGGCATGAGTTTCAAGCCACTAGGTCCAGGACTCAAACCACAATTGGCCATGTGAGAATCTA
>NW_006159909.1:1695154-1705278 GCF_000334495.1 Tupaia belangeri chinensis | reverse complement strand
CTGCTGACCCCTTAATATCTGAATTTTAGCAGACAAAAATATTCCATTCATAGCTCTCAGGATGTATTAGAAATAGACAGCATTGGTTATAGTCAAAGAAAAGCATTAGAAGTTTTGGGATAAGGTGCAAGATACTTTTTTTTATTGCATTCCTTTCCTTTGAATTTTATCAATTTATTACTTATTTTTAATTGTTTCTTTTTAAATTTATTATTTTATAATAAAAAGTAGACGCATCAAGTCTACTTTAAGGAATTTATCCCACAGAAATATTTGTGTATATGTTAGCAAAATTGCTGGTAAGTCAATGTTAATGATAACATTGTCTATAATAATAATTTTAATAGCAACAACAAAACTAGGAACAGCATAAAAATATATCAGAGGGGGAACCAGCAGTTAGTGTAATGGCTATGTCGCTGGACTCCCACGTAGTCGACCGCGGTTCGTGTCCCGGACCCGGTGGCTTAAAACTCATGCCGGGCACGTGTGCGTGAGTGCCCAAGATCCCGAGAGGAGAATGGAGGAGAAGGGATTGCGGCGTGACCATCCCCCCTGGGGGGTGATTTCTCGCTTTCTGTCTCTATGTCTCTCTCTGTCTGTCTGGCGAGCGCACGCGCCCTACAGTGAAAATCTCTCTCAAAAAAAAAATATATCAGAGGGATTGATAGCAATTATAACATATTTGTACTATTGTTTAGAAAACTGAGATAAGCAAATATGCTAATATGAAAGGATTGCTGAATTAGAAATGGGTAGGTTATGCTGTGATTACAAAGAACTCTCAACTCAATGACTGAACTCATTTCTCACTCACATAAAGTCTTCTGGGTCCAGGAGATTCTCCAGGCGGTCACTGAGCACTCAGGCTGCTTCGATCCTGTGGCTGTGCTGTCTCAAGCACAGAGCTTCCTTAATCACCAAGGCATGTGCACACCAACCCTTCTGTGCTTTGGCCTGAACATGTGTATCCTACAGCCTGTTGACTGGAATGAAATACATGGCCCTGCGAAACTGCAAGAAGGGGTGGGAATGTGGGAAAACAGATGAAATGTTTGTAGTTTAACCCGGTCTTTGCCATAGTATTTAAGGTATACTAACTGAAAAAAAAAAAAAGAAAAGATATAGTATATATGTTATTATACATATAATATATAGCATATCTGATCTATAGATTTTTTCAATGATATAGAGTATAGTATATATTATCACAAATGTTATATAGCATATCATATATTATAATATACACTATACTTTATATGTGACACAATACATATTCTATATTATAGAATAAAATATATTCTCTATAGATAAAAGATTTAAACTACCTTAATCACTATGATGTACTTTTTATTTTCTATTAATACATATTAAAACAATAGAATTACTATATATTAATGTCTATAGATTTTTTTCAATCTAGTTTACATTGACTGAATTTCTTCATGAAAATAAATTTAGTTTTGAGATGTCAGAATTGTACAACCGTATTTACCTTAAATGAAATTAATTTCATAGGCTTAGTAGGTATGAATATCATATACATAAAGCAGACAAAATTGCAAAGTCTACTTATACTTTTGCCTCTTTATGTTATTTAATGAAGTGTTATGTGTTGCCAGTTTTATAAAGTAGGAAATGCCATCCACCACTTACTCTGTACCACTCCTTTCCTGAATATGCCAGAACTCAAGGGCAGGCAAAGAAATAAGTAATTCATTCATAGTGAACCGGCAAGGAACCAGCATCGCCTTGGAAAGCCAAACACCCTTTGAACTATAAAAGTACAGTAACAGATGACATAATCCTTATTCCTAAGGGAAATACTTTGAAGGTATATTAATCTCTTCAGGCATTTAAAATATGAAGGCTCACTTTTACAACTTACTATACAAAGCCAGACATTCTCGTTTACAAATGAGATATGTATTAGGTAAATAATTTTTAAAAATACATTTGAATGCTAATAGGAAAAGATAGACAGTTTGGGGCCAGCAGGTGGCATAGCAGTTATGTCACTGGACTCCCACATGGCCAATTGCGGTTTGAGTTCCAGACGCAGTGGCTTGAAACTCATGTTGGGGGTGTGTGCATGCCCAAGATCCTGGGAGGAGAAGGGATTGTGGTGTGGCCATCCCCACCTGCGGGGGTGGGAGATGTTTTCTCACTATTGCTTTCACTGTCTGTCTCCCTCTCTCTCTCTATGATTGCACGTGCCCTAAGGCAGAAACCTCTTAAAAAATATAGACAGGTTAACACCGTAGGTATGGTGGGTTAAGGTATGAGTCCAGTGCTGATGTCTTTGGACTGGCCCAATCCCAAAATTAGCATCCCTGTGAGCTGCCTCCACCAGGGTCAGGCTACCCTGTAAATGTTAGCCTTTTTATAATATATTAGTACTTTTTTTTTCCCCCAAAAGATTTTTTTTTTGGTTTTGAGGTCTTTTTTTATGTTTTATATATACATACTGTCAAATGTTGTTGGTTTTATTGCTTCTTGAGTTAGTCATCTCTGCAAATAATACACTTCACCATCAGTTTTGGCTCGAAAACCAGGCTCAACATATGAGGAAATCATACCTCTGAGTAAAACCTACTGCAAACTCTTTGGTCTTCATTTTTCTGGACCTGGTCTCATCATTGTGATTTGGGTCACTAGGACTGTACATTCAGAAGGTAGGTGTCTTTTGGGGATAAAAGAATTCATTCACAAAGCTTATTTTGCAGAGTCGACTATGAAATTAAATTACAGTTAAAAATAATGTACATTTTATTTCTCTAATGTCTTCATTTATTCAGGCCACTTTAACAATATATCTTATAATGGGCCATTTATAAACAGAAATTAGTTGCTCATAGTTTTGGAGACTGAGAAGTCCAAGATCAAGGAGATTTGGTGTCTGGTGGGAGCACATTCCCCATAGTACCTTCTCACTGAATTTTCACATGGCAGAAGTGATGAACAAGCTCCTCATGCTTCTTTAATAAGGGCTCTAACTCCATTTATGAGAGTGGGGTCCTCACAACCTAATCACCACCCATAGCCCTCTCTTTTAATACATTATAGATTGCATTTTAACATAAAAGCTTTGGAGGGGACACCATCAGATCATAACATCTAGTTTAGCTAATAATACTAACCCATAAATTTAAAAACAGTATTTATTAAACATTAAAATGATTATAAGCAGAACAATTACTAAAAGTAAATAAATGCTTACATTTTCTCTGATGTTTATGTGCTTTGGAGTTAGAGTTGATATACTACCATTGTGTATTACACTTTGTAACATGGTCTTAATGTGTGTGACTGATGTCTAGCTGTACCCCACACCACCTCACTTGTGTGAGTTTGACACCGTCCAGACTGGCCTAGACTTGGTTGAACAAAATGAGTCCACTGATCTCTTCCTTGGCTGTCAGTCAGTGTAAGGTCAAATTACCACAAAAGTTTCTAAATGCTCTCTTACCGAGTACTTATGACAGTTCATGCAACAAGCTGCAGATTGAAACACCTGGAATAAGTAAATAAGTAAATGTAGATACCCTTACAGTATTAGACAGAGATAAAACAGTTCATAGTTTAAAAGGGTAGTAGAAGAGATGCCTCAGGACATTAGATTAATTGGCCAGTAAGTTGCAGAGACAGTA
Source organism: Tupaia belangeri chinensis (assembly GCF_000334495.1). Taxonomy (NCBI): domain Eukaryota; kingdom Metazoa; phylum Chordata; class Mammalia; order Scandentia; family Tupaiidae; genus Tupaia; species Tupaia belangeri. The sequence continues at coordinate 1,701,628 of NW_006159909.1, read as the reverse complement.
GTTGTCCTGAAAGTCCAGTGGTGAGGGAGAAACCACTTCAGGCTATAGATGCCAAAGAAACCCTCATGAAGACTGTGGGGTTTGAAATACTTCTTAGAGAATGATAACATGTTAAAAATATGAATCAGGTTAATTTTATTAGCCATTATAGTATCTTTCTATAAATCCCAAAGTAAACTTAAACATCAGTCATAATATGTAACTTAATAATATGTAAGCACTGATATTACTACATGCTTCCTAAGATTCACTCTTGGAAGACAAAGGGAACTTCCTTGCTTGTGTCCTTGTTTCTTTTGCATGACAAATTTCCTAGTAATGACTGTGTTTGAATCAAATTCTTGGTGAGTAGGAATACCCAATAAGTTTCCTTCAAAAGCTCTGTTTTGCAGATGTTGTTTTGTAATATGGGATCAATCCCTGCCAACAGAGAGCAGTTTATATTGCATCACTTCCTTTGTGAGAGAATTGGCTGCAGGATCCCTGGGGTTTGGCCCTGTTTTTTTTTTTTTTCCCCCTATTGTTTTGTACAATGCGTATTACCCATTTATGGTGTTAGAGCTCTGATTAGTCATGACCAGAAATTAGATGGGAATCATTATTACACCTGTCAGCTGGTAGTGTGGTGGGTTATATAAGCTATAGATGATTTTTATTTTTTCCCCCAAACCAGTTTTATCATTTTAAGATACCAGTTCCATTTAAAAATAGGATCATGTCCCTTAATAGTTCATATTTCCTTGAAAACGCAAGACGTTCTGGGATAACCTGGTTCCACAGAATGGGAACCATCTACTTAAGTAATAATAGCTGCTTACTTTATAGAAGGCACATGCTTGTCACAGTCCCCTCCATGCCCTATTTGACTTCATTTTTTTTTTCCTGTTTCACTTATCTGTCTTGTCCTGTTGGCTTCTGGAGACATGATAGTTACACCAGTGTGTGCTAGCATGATTTACCCACCAAATCTAAAACCAAGCCAAAGCAAAATCTTCAGCTTTTCCAACACCATCAGCTATTTTTCCTAACTTGAAATATGTATCATTTAGAGAACAAAATTATGTATAATTCTGTAGTTGAAATATTGGGTCATCGGAAGTCATGACACATTTTACATAGAAAAACATAGAAAAATACATCATGACTTTTCCAGCAATTACCCAATAAGTTTTGATTGATCTCAGAAATTGATTATTATAATCTGTATAAATAAATGGACGTGTGTGTATATATTATAAATATACACACTGTGTGTGCATATACATATACTTACATATGAAAACTAGACAGATATGAAAACATGACAACAATTGGGGAATCATCTGAAGGATGTTTGGGGATTTTTTTAATCCTATAACTTTAAGTTTGAAATTCTTTCAATATGAAAATTATTTTTAAAAGTCAAAGCTAACTCAACCACAGATTTTTTCATCAGTGAGAATTTTTTTTCCCCTAAATGATTAATCTTTAGTCAGAATTTGAGGAAAGGGAAAATTTAAGGCCAACTTAATTGATACCATATTTTACAAGTTACTTCTCAGAAAAAGAAATTATTTTCCTTTAGCTGATATTATAAATAAAACATAGGAAAATATTTTTTGTGATTAGCAAATGAAATGATGTCTCTGTATTTAATCGTTAGTACCCTGACATAATAAGTCACTCAAAGCATAAATAAATTTGCTTCTCTGTTTCCAAAGAAGGGCCTTAGTAGCCAAACATGTACATATGTGCTGACGTGTAGGCATCCATGCAGTTAGTACTTTAAATATAAACGATCACACTGTCAACAGAATGCAGATCTGGCCGTTTGTGGTGATAATATTGTGCCAACTCATTCCCATGTGGTCTGCTCGCCTTTGCAGTCAAGGATATGCATCTCCTAGAAAGCTGGTCAGGATAAAAGCTGTAGTTGACACAGCCACAGCAGAGAACAACGATGAATAGTCAACAGCGGAACTCATTCTCCTTATTTTCTCTACTACACTATTTGTCACATATTTGGACAGTGGAAATCCCTTTCAGCTGGCCACAGTATCCTTTGACATGTCCCTGTCATTCTTTGAGAACTTCCTTCCTTTCTGGCTCATTAAGATATTCCAGGCTCAGGCCAGCAATGTAGCCTACTGGATAAGAGATTGCCAGATCTTACATGATCAGCCACTTAGTCCGTATATGAGTCGCAGTGCCTTGAAAAACATGCCAGGGTGTGTGTGCCCAAAATGCCAACAGGATGGAGACGTGGAGGAGACAGGACTGCAGTATGACCATATCCCATAGGGAGTTGGGTTCTCTATCTCTTTCTCTCTGTTGCCCTCTAGCAACTAAAAAAAAAAAATTTGTTTTTTGAAAACATCCCAGGCTCATCCTGTGATTTCCCTCTTCCAGTGATGGAATCAGCCATTTCTTCAGAAGGTCTTACTTAGTTCCTTTTCTGGCTGGTAGGTATGGTCATTGCTACTGGTATGTCATTACTTTTATTTTTATTTTTGCCATTGCTTACAGGTCTGAGCAGATCTGAAATGCCCCTACACACGCGCGTGCACACACACACACACACACACACACACAAATGCATATATACAGTTGCTGAAGTTGATATCTTTGTTTATACTATAAATTTTTCTTTATGCCAGGGGGCGTTGCACTTACCTGAGAGAAACGGAGAGAAACCATCCTCAATGGGGGATGATCACACTGCAGTCCCTTTTTCTTTATTTCTCCATCCTGTCAAGATTTGGGGGACACAGGCATGTGTGTCTGGTGTGTTTTTCAAGCTGTTGGGGCAAATATTTGCACTGCATGGTTGGCTCTGTGGGATCTGGCTCCCTATTCACAGGGTTTAACAACTGCATTACAGGTCTGGCCTCAACTCTTTTTTTCCTTCAGTTTTGCTATAGGGTATGAATGCTCGTTGGAGAGAGAGAGCAACAGAGAGAGAAAGTGAGAAACCCTCCATGGGGAGTGACTATGCCGCAGCCCTTTAGTCTCCATTCTCCTCTCAACATTTCAGATGCACATGCTTGGACCTAGCAAGTTTTTTAAGCCATCAGGTCCAGGATTTGAATCTTGCTATCTGCCACGTGGGATCCAACTGCCTTCACCTCCACACCATCAGCTGGACCCAGCCCTGTTCATTGATGTTAAATATCATGAATTCACATTCATATCTCCCTTATCAGTTCAACAACATGGGGTTTACTTTAGCTTTCTCTCTCATATTTATAATTTCCTTCTGTAGTAGACAGAGACTGGCTCCTATTATCCTCAGCATATTTACTTATTTCCTCAGTCTTCCTGTCTGTAACTAATTTCTGCACCATTTGAGCTGCCCCCTAGATGCTGACCCTGCTGAACAAAACAACCCGCTCTGGTGGAATTTTTCTCCTGTCCTCACCACACACACAGTGAGCCCACTGAATCCTCAGCCCCAGCTCTGCCAAATATATGGCCATGCTGGCCATATTCTTGACTTTTTACATTTAGGCAAATTATAAGCTAAAACTCGTAGCTAACTATTTTCTGAAACTTAAAAAAAAGAATATTGGGACCAGCAGATGGTGTACTGATTACATCACTGGTCTCCCACATTGCCAATTGCAGTTTGAGTCCCAGACCCAGAGGCTTAAAACTCACACTGGGCACATGTGTGTGCATGCCCAAAATCCTGAGAGGAGAATGGAAGAGAAGGAATTGCAGCGTGGCCATCTCCTGGGGCAGGGGAATGATTTCTCACTTTCTGTCTCTTGGCAACCATATATGCCCTATAACAAAAATCTCTCTAAAAAAAAATAGAACAAGTAAAATAAGAATATTAATATTTTAATTATTCAGTCACATTATTTAGTTTCAATTTTTAAAATTTTGTTATTATTTTAATTTGACCAGAGAGATACAGAGAGAGGTGAGAAAGCAAGCTACCATGTCTGGGACTCAAATTGTCGCCAGCCATGTGAGAATCTTGTGCCGTAACCACCACGCCATCTGCCAGCCCCAGTTTCAGTTTTTATACAGAATATGATGGGACATGCTTAAGTAAAGATTTGAAAATAACGCTGATAAGTTAAGAAGGCTTAACTTTACATTGTTCAAATATAATTATTAGCAGAGAAATAGTTTACTACTTAAATGGACAAGGTTGAACTAAAGGACAGGAAGGACAGGTACTTTTTTTTTTCATGGAGAGGTTTTTGCTATAGGGCGCATGCACTCGCCACAAAGACAGAGAGAAACAGAGAAAGAGAAAGCAAGAAATCACCTCCCAGGAGGGATGACCAGGCTGCAATCCCTTCTCCTCCATTCTCCTCTCAGGATCTTGAGCATGCACACACACGCACCCAGTGTGAATTTAAGCCACCGGGTTCGGGACTCAAACCATGGTCGACTATATGGGAGTCCAGTGACATAGCCATTGCGCCAACTGCTGGTCCCCATGGATGGGTACTTTCAAAAATGTTTTTTATTTTATTTTAGCTGATAAATAGTAATTGTATATATGGGGTACATGTGATATATGTACATATTATGGAATGATCAAATGAGGCTACTTAGCATATCTGTCACCACAGAGATTTATCATTTCTTTGTGGGGAGAACATTTAAATTCTTTCTTTTAGCTATTTTGAAATATACAATATATTATTATTGGGTCATCAGAAAAGTTATGATGCAGTTTTGCATAGAAATGTATGACTTTTTTGATGACCCAATAACTATAGCCACTGTGTTGTGCAGGAGAACACGAGAACTTATTCCTTCTATCTAACTGACACTTTGTACCTGTTGACCAGCGTGACCCCTTTCTGCATCCACCGTACCCATCCAGCCTCTGCTAATCAGCATTCTACTCTCTACTTCTGTGAGTTCAGTTTTTAAGATTCCACATAAAAGTGAGATCTATGGTATTTGTCTCCCTGTGCCTGGTTTATTTCACTTACCACAATGTCCTCTAGGTTCATCTTTATTTTTCCAAGTGACAGAATTTTCTCAATTTGTTTTGTTTGGCTTAGTTTAGTGTTTAAGGCTGACTGGTATTCCATTGTGAATATATACACCATATTTTAAAAATCAACTCATCATTGGTGGACACTTGGGATGTTTCTGTATCATGATTATTGTGAATACTGCAGTGAGCATGAGAGTGCAGGTATCTCTTTGACATAGTGATTTCATTTCCTTTGGGTATGTACCAGTAATGAAACTGCTGGATCATATGGTAATTCTGTTTTTACTTTTTTTGAAGAACCTCCATATTGTTTTCCAAAATGGCTATACAAATTTACAACATACCAACAGTGTATAAAGATTCCCTTTTCTTTATATCCTTACCAACACTTGTAATTTTTCTTCTTTTTGATAAAAGAGCAGTCTAATAGGTGTGGGATGCATTTCATTATGATTTTAATTTGCATCTCTCTTCTGATTAGAAATGCCAAGGACGTTTCAAATATCTGTGGGTCATTCATCTTTGTTGGAGAGCCCTTTTCTTCTTATTGAATAGTTTGAGTTCCTTAGATATTTTGGGTATTAGCCTCTATATACAGTATATGATTTGTAAATACATTCTCCCAAACTGTAAGTTGTCTCTTCACTCTATTAATTGTTTCCTTTGCTGTGCAGAAGCTTTTTAGTTTGAGGTAATTTCATTTGGCTACTTGTACTTTCATTGCTTGTGTTTTGGGGATCATAATAAATTACTGCCTGACCAATAACATGGAGATTTATCCCTGTTTTCTTCAAGTAGTTTTATAGTTTCAAGTTTTGTGTTTATACCTTTAATCCATTCCAAGTTAATTATTGTGTAAGAGATGAGATAAGGGTTCATGTTCATTCTTCTATATGAGAATATCCAGTTTCACAGTACCATTTATTGAAGAGACTGAGGACAGGTACTTTCTGAGCTAAAGCAGTTCTTATTGGCCTGTGAAGCTCAGAATGTAGTCCTTGTTCAGGTGACACTTAAACAAAAATTAAATATTATAGTATTTGCCTAAATCAGTAGCCAATTCACCTTCATAAATTACTTTCTCAGTTTGAACTAGCAAAGAAAAGATTTAATTTCTACTAGAAGAACTAAGGAAAAATAGGGCAAATTATTTGTTTTTTCCATTTCCTGATGTATTTGATCTGTTTTTAGTTTTCGACTATTTTCTTTGCCATCACATTCTTATTCTCTTAGCTCACTTCCTAATGTCTGGTATTCCTGAATATAGGAATAACACTTGGTTATTTTCACAAGTAGAGGGCTGACTGGCTAAAGCAGAGTAGTAGATTATTGAAGTCATGTTTATTTTTGGAGTGTGTTGATTTTGTAGTCTGAATATGAACCCATTTAATAGTTTGAATTATTTTTTAAGAATTCATTTCATTTTATTTATTTATTATTATCATCATTTAATTTGCTACAGGGCATGTTTGCTCACCAGAGAGAGACAGAGAGACAGAGGGAGAGAGAGAGAGAGAGAGAGAGAGAGA
>NW_006159909.1:1684501-1695009 GCF_000334495.1 Tupaia belangeri chinensis | reverse complement strand
GAGAGAGAGAGAGAGAGAGAGAGAGAGAAGGAGGGTGAGAAAGCAAGCCGCCAGGTCCAGGACTCGAACCATGGCTGACAATGTGGGAGTCCAGCACCTTAACCACCACACCACCTGCTGGCCCCAATAGTTTTAGATTTTAATAAAATATCTCCTAATGGTTCCAGGTCCCTCCTTCCTTAGTAAAAACTCCCTTAAGTCCTATGGCAGTATATATGTAAAAATCAAAAAGAAATATGGCTCACAGTGTCTTAGGAAACTTGATGACAGTATAGGAATAAAATTATAAAATGCAACACCTCAGGAATCATTTAAAGATGAAAAGTGGTAATACTTGATGTCTTTTGCCTCCTATATGTATTTTTAAACAATTCCTCTCCTTTCTCTTTATAATAACAACTCTACCCCAAAATGAACAGCCATTATTGAAGAGCTTTCCATGAGCAGCTTTTGATGTTTCACTTAGGGATGACATTTAACATGCCTCACTTCCTTCTAGGGGCTATTGGCGTCAGAGGAGTTAAGTCTTACCAGAGTAGCATTGTAAAACTTTCTTGTGTCCCTGACACTCCCAACATCAGAATAGTGAGTGTGCCAGTTTAACTTCCTTTCTTCTCCCAAGGTTACTGTCTGCTGCCCAGAAGCAAGGCCACCTGAATGATCAAAGCCCTGCTCCTCTGACAGGGCGGATGAAGACTCCTCAAGCTTTCTTAGACACAAGGAAGTTTGTTTAAAAAAAAAAAAGAAAAAAAGATAAACTCAAGCTAAAAGAAAGAGAAAGAGAGAAAGCAAACAGGGGGACAGAAAGGGCAGAATGGGAACAAGAGGGAATGTGAAGTCAAAAAAATATCTCATTTGTAAACCCTCTATTATTGTGCTTATTACTACATGACGTTGTCTGTTTATGTGACCTTCGAGTGTAATAATACCATGTCTTATTCTCTGTTGGAATTCAAGCTCTTGACATAGTGGGCATTGACTAGTCACTCAGATGTTTAAAAATACATAGTCAAGGGAGCCAGCAGTTAGCGTAATGGCTATGTCGTTGGACCGCGGTTCGCATCCCAGACCCAGTAGCTTAAAACTCACGCCGGGCGTGGGTACGTGTGTGCGTGTGTGTCCAAGATCCCGAGAGGAGAATGGAGGAGATGGGATTGCGGCGTGACCATCCCCCCGGGGGGTGATTTCTCGTTTTCTGTTTCTGTGTCTCTGTCTGTCTGGCGAGCGCATGTGCTCTATAGCGAAAACCTCTCCAAATGACTGTAAACCTCATAACTGTCCCAACACATGGTGTTTGTCCACCTCAGGAGCATGTAGTATAACAAACTGGGGATAAAAGTAATTTACCTCATCACTCATAGACCATAGAGGGAGATTTTGCCCACAGAATCAGAAACACAGTACTCTTTCACTCTTAGGGTAAAATTCTCATCTAAGAACTAGGAAGGTAGACTGAACCTTATTGAAAATTGGCAGTAACCTACTGAATATTGCATAAGCTTGGTGCAGTAGTGGAGGAAGGGGTCAAAGTTTTATGTATTTTGAAATAAAACTGCTTTGTAGGCTGTCCTTTTGAAATGGACCAGTATTGTTAGCTAAAACACCCACACCCAGGAAACAGAAACACTCGTACATTACACGTAGGAAGTATAAATTGGTATACCCTCTCTGGAGAATAATTTGGAAACAACTTATACATTTAAATTGCACATATCCTGTGAACCAGCACTTCAGTTCTAGAAGTGTGTTCTACAGATTTACATATACATATGCACAAAGAAAGATATACCATTATACTTACATTGTTTATTTTTACAAAAGCTTAGTAACAGCCTAACTGTTCAATACGAACTGATGTATATTACTGTATATTCACACTTGAAATGGAATGTTATGCGGACATAAAGAAAAGGCCTGTAGCCCACCAGGATTCTGGGCATGTGTACACAGGCCCAGCATGTTTTCAGGCCAACCAGGCCAGGCACTCGAACTGTGGTCAGCCTGTGGTTTCCAGCTCCACAGTCCAGTAAACTACCACCTGTGCCCCAGAGGCTGGATCTATGTATTTTACATGAAAATGTCATTCAAGTAAAAAAAAAAAAAAAAAAAAAACCATTATGTATTATATGTGTGTGTATGCATGAACTATTTCTGGAAAAACTCAGACTCACAGAAAATCAGTAGTGGTGGTCATTTCTGAGAAGAGAAGTGAGGAAAAGAGAAACACTTTCTTCACTGTCTATCCATTTACATATTTTGAATCTTTTATTAAGAGTTTATATTGCCTATTCAAAATTAATAAATTAGTAAATATTTAAACTTCCACATATAGAGGCTTCAAAGTTGGAGTTTTTATTAACAACTCTTTTATTAAATTTCCCAGAGGGTACATATATTCTCTAGAGAAAGAGAGAGAGAAGGAAAGTGAGAAAGTATCCCCCATGGGAAATGGTCATGCCACAATCCCTTCTCCTTCATTTCTTCCTCTATTCTGGATTTGGGGCATACATGCACATGTGCCTGGCATGTTTTTCAAGCCACCAGGTCCAAGACTTGAACTGTGCAGTCAGCCATGTAGGATCCAGTGGCCTTTACCATCATGCCACCAGCTGGCCTAACAGCTTTTAATTTTTGTAAAATTTCTAGTCTACAGAAGAGTTGCTAGAATACTACAAGAAACCACCTTTTATTCTTTAGCATGTATTTACATTTTGCTGTTTCTCAGTTTCTCTTCGTGTGTGCATGTGTGTGTATTTTTAATTAGTTTTAAAAATTATTGCTCATAATAGAACATGCGTATATGCAAGACAGAGAGAGGAAAAAACAAGAGGGAAGGAGGGTGAGGGAGAAGCACCTTCCAGAGGGCTCAGTCATTCTGTGATTCCCATCCTCTAGCCCACCAGGATGTTGGGTATGTGCACACAGGCCCAACATGTTTACATGCCAATTAGGCTGGGGACTTGAACTGTGGTCCGCTTGTCACTTCCAGCTCCACAGATCAGTAAATCACCAGCTATGCCACAGAGGTTGGGCCTATATGTATTTCTTCCTTCTTTCTTTTCTTTTTTATTGGAGAGGTTTTTTTCTACAGGGCACGGGTGGAGGGATGGCCACACCGCAATCCCTTCTCCTCCATTCTCCTCTCGGGGTCCTGGGCACGCACACACATGCACCTGGGGTGAGTTTAAGTCACCAGGTCCAGGACTCGAACTGCGTTCGACTACATGGGAGTCCAGTGACATAGCCATTACACTAACTGCTGATCCCTATGTATTTTTATATACATAGAATTCTTTAACTATCCAAGAGTAATTGAAGACACCAGGCTCCTTTACAACACTAAATGATTCAAGGTGTGTTTCTTAAGAACAAGGGCATTCTCTTACATCACCACAGCATAATTATCAAAATCAGAAAATGTAGCATTAACACAGTTCTGCTATGTAATTTATAACTTATGTTCACATTTCAACAGTTTTCCCGATGATATCCTTACTAGCAATTTTCCCTCTAGTCTAGGATTCAGAGTAGGGGTATGCTTTGCATTTAATTGTCATGTCTCTTTAATTTCCTGTAATCTAGAATATTATTCAGCCTTTCTCTGTTTTCTTGGTCAAGCTGTCTTGTTATTTTCTAGGATATCATTCAGTTTAGATTGTCTTATGTTTCTCTGATTAGATTCAAGGTATGTGTTCTTGGCGGGGTACCACAGAAGGGATTGTTGTGTCTCTCTGGCGGCATCCTATCAGGAGACACTGTTGTAGTCTCAGTTCTCAGGGTTGTGGCTGCTGGAAATAAGGCTCTCCTTCAGGGAACACCTAGGAGCTTTCAGGTCCTTCGTGTAGCCCTTGAACTGGGATTTAGAATCTCGGTGCTTATACTTTTCTTTCATCACTTGGTCCAACAATGTTAGAAGCACCAGCCGACCTCCTTATATTCTTTAGATTTCCAGAAATGTTCAAAAGTCCCATATACACAGTCACCCAGCTCCTTGCTGATAAATAATTGATAAAGAACATGCAATGGAGACATTTTGCATCTCTCTGTTGCCAGATCAGACCCTAGACTGTCAGCGCTCTCTTCAATACTGAGTCATTCGCATCTTTAAATCTAATCATATTAGAGAGCCAATTCCAGAACCCCCAGAACCAATTCAGAAAGCTTATTTTAAAATTCTGATCCTCCCTGGCCGGCAGGTGGCGTGGTGGTTAGGGGCACTGGATTCCCACGTGGCTGGTCGTGCTTCAAGTCCTGAACCTGGCGGCTTGCTTTCTCGTTTTTTATCTCTCTCTCTGTGTCTCGCTCTGGTCAAATTGAAATGAACAATAATGATAAATAAGATAAAATAAAAACTTTCAATCCTCAAGAACAAAGACATGTATTAGTTTAGGTTCTTCAGAGAAATAGATATATTGATAGATCTATCAATAGATGTGTAGAGAGCTCCAGCGGTTGTAGTCTCAGTTCTCAGGGCTGTGGCTGCTGGAAATAAGGCTCTCCTTCAGGGAACACCTAGGAGCTTTCAGGTCCTTCGTGTAGCCCTTGAACTGGGATTTAGAATCTCGGTGCTTATACTTTTCTTTCATCACTTGGTCCAACAATGTTAGAAGCACCAGCCGACCTCCTTATATTCTTTAGATTTCCAGAAATGTTCAAAAGTCCCATATACACAGTCACCCAGCTCCTTGCTGATAAATAATTGATAAAGAACATGCAATGGAGACATTTTGCATCTCTCTGTTGCCAGATCAGACCCTAGACTGTCAGCGCTCTCTTCAATACTGAGTCATTCGCATCTTTAAATCTAATCATATTAGAGAGCCAATTCCAGAACCCCCAGAACCAATTCAGAAAGCTTATTTTAAAATTCTGATCCTCCCTGGCCGGCAGGTGGCGTGGTGGTTAGGGGCACTGGATTCCCACGTGGCTGGTCTTTCTTCAAGTCCTGAACCTGGCGGCTTGCTTTCTCGTTTTTTATCTCTCTCTCTGTGTCTCGCTCTGGTCAAATTGAAATGAACAATAATGATAAATAAGATAAAATAAAAACTTTCAATCCTCAAGAACAAAGACATGTATTAGTTTAGGTTCTTCAGAGAAATAGATATATTGATAGATCTATCAATAGATGTGTAGAGAGCTCCATCTCCAATTAGAGATTATATTTACTATAGGCTTTGGACTGTGTAACTGTAGAGGCAGAAAATTCAAGATCTGCATTGGGTAAGATAAGAGAGCCAACTAAAGTTCGAGTCTGAGTCCAAAGGCCTGAGAACCAGGAGAGCGGATGGTATAAGTTTTATTCTGAGTCCCAGTCTGAAAGTATGAGAAGACTAATGTCTCAGTTCAAAGACAGAGTCCAGGCCCATGGTACAGTGGTTAAGTGCTATGCTCTGGCAACTAGACCCTACATGGCCAAACATGGTTCAAATCTCAGACCCAGCTGTGTGAAAATGGACACTTGTGTGTGCTTGCTTCCAATCCTGACCAGATGGAGAAACAGAGGAAAAAAGATTGTGGTGTGATGAGCGTGCCCCATTGTGGGGGCGTGTTCTCTTTCTCAGTCTTTCCCCTCTCTCTTTGGAGAGTGCACACACTCTGGCAGTAGCAGTAATAATAAAGAGATGATGAATAAGAAAAGGCACAGAAAGAATTCTTTTTTTAAAATTAGGCACTGATAATTTTCTGAGTCATGTCATGCCTTCTGTATTTATTCAATAATATCCTACCTTAAGGAAGAGTTTTTCCTTCCCTCTCTCTCTCTCTTTTAAATATCAGTACGTATTCACAGGCTTTCATTTTGTTCAATGGATTATGATCTGCTGCTGACATTTATTTTAATGCTCATGTAATCCCAGATACACCCAGTAGGAGCTACTCAGGCTGGCTTCTATGTCCTCTTCTCACGTCTCTGTCATTCTCTAAGTGTCTCCCTACTTTCTTGCTCAACAAAATACTCCAGGCTCACCTTGTACTTTCTCTGACTCAATGATGGAATCAGCTTTTCTGCAAAGGGCCCTAAGTCCTTTTAGTTAAGAAGAATGGCATTTACACCCGGCATCTGAGTGTGATTGCTTCGCAGCTCTCTCAGTGGGCAGGTGTGCACATACATGTCTCTCCTGCCTTTCCCCCCTTCTCTGCCCCCTCAGCATATCGTGAGTTTGTACTGATACCTCCAATTCCAAATCAAACCCACGTATTTTGTAACCACCTCCAACAGTGAAAACATCTGTCTCAGAGGTCAAGATGAGAATAAAAATTGCTGTTTGCATCTAGATCATGTGAAGTTGCCCATGTGAAGATAAGAGAGGATATTTTCTGCTGCAATATGGGGATATGGTCCATCTTTTAAATGTTAGGTCTTATGGGGCCACCAGGTGGATGGAGCCACCTGGTGGTATATTGGTAAAGGCGCCCGACTCCCACATGGCCGACCGCAGTTGGAATCCCATACCTGTAGCTTGAAACTCAGGCTAGGTTTGTGTGCGTGCTCAAAATCCCGAGAGGAGACTAGAAGAGAAGAGTCTGTGGTGTGGCCATCCCCACTTTGGGAGGTGATTTCTCACTTTCTCTTTCTCTGTTTCTCTGGCAAGTGCATGTGCTCGATAGCAAAGATCTCTTTAAAACAAAAACAGAAAACAAAAACAAAGTTAGGTTATATTACGCTGTATTTTATCCTTCTGCTCATTTAGAGGGTCATAAGGGTCACACACGTAACACACAGAAGGTAAAACCAGATAGCCTGAATGTTCTTTATAAGTAGGATACAGAATAATTTTCTGAGAGTGGAGATAGGCTAAAGGAATTTGTTCATAAAAAAAATTATGAAATATTTCACTGATATCTTGTGAGTGCCTGACCTTGTGTTACATGTTGAAAATATAACAGTGAACAAGAAAGTTATGGTCTCTGTTTTCCCTGGAGACAGGCAAAATCAAATAAACAAAAATTGCCAATGATTACTGCTGGGAAATAAACAGGAGTGAGATGATAGGGGCTAGGGAGGGGAGAATGTAGACGGAGAAAGAACTTGTATTCCAAACCGTGGTACACAGCGATTGGGAGTAGGTGGCATGTATCTGGGTGCCAGAGTAGCTTGAGACTGGGGCTTCACGTTGAAATGATTTAAGGCTAGAAATGAGCATTAAAATGGATACTTTTAGATCACACTTGCTGCTGTGATCCATTCTCAAATGCATTGAGAGGGGTTTGAGAGTGGTATGAGCAGACCTATTAAGATGGTACCTGTGATGGGAGGATATCTGTGACTTCCTATCATTGTTAACACTACTATGAAATCACTTCCTTTGTACTTGGAAAAGTATATCTTAGTGTTCGTTTGATATGTACTTATTTTATTGTAACAGGGATTGAAACATTTTTATAGAATGTATTTCAGTGTAACTAGTTGTATTTGAAAGGTTGCTATAACAAATTATTACAAACTAAGGGAACTTGAAACAAATACATTTACTGTTTCTTGGTTCTGAAGGCTGGAAGTCCAAAACCAAGGTGTCAGCAGGGCATGCTCCCTTTGAAACCTATTGGGGAGAAACCCTTCCTTGCCTCCTCCTAGCTTTGGTGGGTGTCAGTCCTTTGTATTCCTTGACTTGTAGCCACATTACCCCAAGCTCTGTCTCTGACATCACATAGTACTCTTCCTGTCTGACTCATGTCTTCACATGGCGTTTTCCTTTTCTTACCAGGACACTGGTCATGTTGGATTAAAGTTCACCCTAATGACCTCATTGTAACTTGATTACATCAGCAAAATCCCATTTCCAAATAAGGTCAAATTCAGAGATATTGGGGATTAGGACTTCTACATATCGTTTTGGGGAACACAGTCCAACCTGCCACACAATGATCTCCATTCCTTGTTTTTCTGAGTGGCTAGCCCATTTTTAACATGATTTATTGGCATGCATTATTTATTGGTAAACTTCCCATGTTAAAAATGTTACCATTATCAGATATTAAAGTTTTCAGGGTCACTATTATCTTCCACATGTATAATTTTCTTTTATGTTTTTTTAACTTTGTTTTTACATTTCATTGTGCTTACTTTTCTCAACCTTTTTTCTTGTCCCTGTCTATTTTCAGCAGCATCCATTCTCCTTTTTATGATTTTTTAAATGTGATTTTATTGCTCTGTGGGTTTTTTGTTTGTTTATTTAGTTGTATTTTTTGAGGGGTCCATTTTTTTTTCTTGAATTCTAGCTTCTTGTCTCTTTAAAAAAAAAAAAATACTTAAGGCTTCAGAGTTAGTGCCACGTCCAGGCCCACACCTTCCTGGTGTGCAGGAGTACCTCCGCTACTGCTAAGCGACCTTGGATACCGGGCCGCGGGATGCTGGGTGGCAGCAGGTGAAAATGGTGGTCACTGAGCCTCAGGTGACAATGGATAAAGAGATTTGGAGTACGACTCTTCTTTATAGCTACAAAAAGGAGATATTTTACCAACAAAATGGCTATAAATCCATGCAGAAAAGACTTCAGAGTAATTGGAAGATTCAGAGTTTAAAAGATGAAATCACTTCTGAGAGCTAATTGGGGTGCAACTGTGGGTTACAGCTGGGCCAAGGGAAAAACTCACTGGGACTGAGTGTGAAATCCTGCAGAAGTGCCTTGACAGTGATGGAGATACCCTTGTGATGCTGGGAGAAGGTGGAGAATCCAGATTTGACACTAATAGTAACTTTCTACTAGAAGAATAAGGAATCGTGGTCGATAATGATGTTGTGGTTGGAAATGTGTATTACAAGTGTTTCCATTCTAAAGAAGCTCTGGTTTCCAAGGGAGTCTTAAACAGGAAAATCGGCCGAGCTGCAGGAAAGGCTGTGCGTGGAATCTGATGAGAGAGTGGAAACAGTGCCCACGCTCTCACCTGCCTTTATCCCTTCAGTACCACATTGAGTGTCATGAAACCAGCAGTGGCTGTCCTGTCTACAGTGTGGTTCCTTCTGTTCCCCATTTAACAGACCCATTCTGGCTTTCTACCACTCAGAGCCAAGGTGGGAAGCTGGTGGTGCTTGGCTCATGTCACAAGTTCAGTGAGCAATATCTGGATAAAGAAGAAAACAGCAAAATCATGGATGTTGCTTTCCACTGGCTCATGACCGAGGGCATCCACCTTAACCAGACTGATGCTAAGGACCCAGAGATTTCCGACTTTATGATGCTGCCCAATACCGCCACCCCGTCTGAGCGGCTTTGTGTGTGTCTCCAGGAGGGTGATGAGCACTCAGGAGACTTTACCACCCTCTCTGACCTGTCCATTTACCAGCTGGATTCCATCTCCCTCCCCAAGGTCATCAGGGCTCATGAGCAGCTCAACATGAAACACAAACCACTTCAGCTCATCCAGCCTCAGCTTGAGGTGCTACTGCCAGCCCTTCAGCCCATGGTATTCCCTCCTGGTTTCAAGGACCAAAGGACCAGCAAGATGCCAAACATATCCTTGAGCACACCTTCCAAGTGGTGGAGTTCAAGAAGTTACACCAGGAACATGACGCTGATACAAGTGAGCCAGCGTTCCAGAACAATTTCCGAGGACTCTACCTCTTGAAAACGTTTCTCCCTTATGATTCTCTCTCTGTGAGCTGTTTTTTGACTTGTTCCTCAACTTACCGTAATTGTCTATACACTCACTCCTTTACAAGATGTTAGTTCTCTGCTTCTTCTGTCGATTTCTGACTTACAGAACCTTACGTAAAATACATTCCATCTTTAAAAATTAAATGTACGATTGAATCTGTTAAAAAATGTTTAAATGATGATTTCTTATTTTAATGATGTCTTCAATACCTTATTTTAGAGGTCTATATTTTCTTTACAGAAATATTTTTTCATAATTTTTCTACTTCCTGACATCTCTTTTGGGGTGGGCAACTCCTGATCTGCCTTTTGTCTGTCAAGTTCTTTACCTACTTTTTTTTTTTTTTTTCCTTTTAATAACTTTTCATGGGTCTCTTTCTGGTTCACTTCTGATTATTGTCATCTTTAAATAGATGTGGTTCTTTCTAAGTTAGTTGTTGAAAGATAGTCAGGACCAGCAGTTAGCGTAATGGCTATGTCGCTGGACTCCCATGTAGTCGATTGTGGTTCGAATCCCAGACCCAGTGACTTAAACTCACACCAGGCACGTGTGCATGCGTGCCCAAGATCCCAAGAGGAGAATGGAAGAGAAGGGATTGTGGCATGGTCATCCCCCCTGGGGGGTGATTTCTCACTTTCTGTCTCTCTGTCTGTCTCTCTCTCTCTCTTTCTGGCAAGCGCATGTGCCCTATAACAGAAATTCTCCAAAAACAGAAAGAAAGAAAGATAGTACATGGCATGGCCAATAGACTACTGAGTTTGGGATCTGTTATTTCTGCACCCTTTGTCACCAAAACTGTCTTTAAAAGGCAAGAAGCGTGCCTGACTAGCAAGCAAGTCCCATATAGATGCCTGAGGCTTTTTTTTTTTTTTTTTTTTTTGGAGGATTTTTTACGTTGGGTGCGGCCACCCCCC
>NW_006159909.1:1668470-1684342 GCF_000334495.1 Tupaia belangeri chinensis | reverse complement strand
AGACATAGAGACAGAAAGCGAGAAATCACCCCCCAGGGGGGATGGTCACGCCGCAATCCCTTCTCCTCCATTCTCCTCTCGGGATCTTGGGCACGCACACACACGCGCCCAGCGTGAATTTTAAGCCACCGGGTCCGGGACACGAACCGCGGTCGACTACGTGGGAGTCCAGTGACATAGCCATTACGCTAACTGCTGGTTCCCGATGCCTGAGGCTTTTGAAAGTGGCTGATCATTACCTCTTTTCATTTTATCAAGATCATCGACTGCATAGCAATGGCACCAATGTCTTCTCATTTTCTTCACTTCTCTGGCAGCCCCTGCTTTTTGAGGAAAAAATATAATTTCTATTCATTTCTTCACTTCATCCCTCCTTGCAGCTACTCAGAAGTGTCACCACCTGGGACTCATTTTGTTCTGAAGCCACTTGCATGCTGAGATGCTGCCTTTCTTAAAATATCTTTGGCTTGGGTGCTTGGGAACTACAGCCTACTCACGGAGAGCTCCACTCCAGTGCCTGAGATTGCGGAGGCGAAATTCGCTCTTAGCAGCCTTCCTTAGCTGCGTCTAGTCATCACAGCATCCCACAACCATTCTTCATAGACTGATTCAGAGTGGTGGCTAGGTTTTTGTTTCATCATCAGTGATGTTTTCTTTTCCGATTCTATTTCATTTTGGTCTTCTTTATTTTCAGAGGGTAGAACAGGGCCAAGATATCATTACTTGATCCTCCTTAGATGGGATTTCCTTAGATGGCATTTGAAGTTGGTACTGGACTCAACCCTAGAGAACCTGAATATTTTAGAGATCAGTTGAAAAAGAGGTGCAAGCAAAGGAGGCTGAGGAACAAAACCGGAAAACAGGGAAACCTAGAGAATGAGGCTTCACGGAAGCCAAGAGGAGACTGTGTTGAGGGAATGAGAGTCAGTGTTAAATGCTGCTTAGAAACCAAGTTAGGTAAGGACAGAAAGTCAACCGACAAATGTAGCACATTTCATTTGGAACTTACTTAGGAAAGTTTGATCAAGATTTATTGAAATGCAAATGTGGAACCCAAATTGGAGTTGATTGAGGAGGTAATGGAAAGCAAAAAAAAGAAAAAAAAGAAAGAAAGACATGTATAGAAGATGGCTAACTCTCCCGGGAATTATGAATGTTCATGGCAACGTGAGATTTTATTTGCCTTGAAAGAGAAGGAAGACTGGCCAAATTAATGTGATTAAATCACACCTATTTGGAAAAGTGTATGTTCTTCCTGAAATAAATGAGTAATATTTACGAATAAAAATTTTATTAAAGATATGGCAAACTATTCACAGAGAATTTCCCTTCTGATTATAATTGATACCATATATTTGAAGAAGTCAACTAAGGATAACTCTGAATTCTTTTAGTGGATGAATCTAACTTAGAAGCCTCAAGAGTACATTTGAAATATAATCATCTGAAATAAATTCCTTTTTCTCTTTTGCCCAACTCAAAGTTGAATGTGTTTTCGTCCCTTGTGTTCATTAAGTTTTCAAATTCTGTCCAGTTTCCTTTTTTTCCAATTTCCTTTTGAAATAACTTGAATTTCTCTTATTCATTTCCACTGCCACTCCTCTTATTGAGCAGCTTATTGATCTTTTTAACTAGAAAATTCACTGATTTCATGTTTCCTGTCACGTTACATTTAAATTTCTGCAACCTGACTTTCAAAGCCTCTCACATCATGTCAAATCTGACTCCCTGGTACTTTTCTAACTATTCTCTGACATTTCCTAACATGAGCACTCTGCTCTGGCTACAACCAGTTTCCTGTTGTCTATACCCCACCTCCAGCCTGCAGCATCATATGCTTTTCTGGAAGGTTTTGCACTTAGTCTGCTGTGATTTATCTGAAGAACCACTTACATCCTAACTTCCTGTTCTATATAGTCTTATATACATGTGACATGTGCAAATTCACAAGAGTGCTTTTTTTAAAAAAATTCACAAAAGACCAAATTATTCTTTAAAGGCATTACCTTTATATTTCCTGTATTGCTACTTGTTGATTGAAAACTTTTCAAAACCTCTTGCAGTTAGAAGTCAAAGAAAATATCTGGCTCTTTCAATGCATATTCTTGAACTTCCTAAAGAAATTACATATTTAAAAATCCATTGCTGGGATCACCAGATGGCATAATGGTTACATTGCTTGGCTCCCATGGAGTTGACTGTGGTTTGAGTCTTGGACCCAGAGACTTAAAACTCATGCCAGATGCATTTGCCTGTGTGTGTCTAGCTTCCAGAGAGGAGAATGGAGGAGAAGAGATTGCAACGTGGCCATCCTCCCAGGGGATAATTTCTGGCTTTTTACACTTCTGTCTCTGTCTCTCCAGTAAGTATATGTGCCCTATAGCAAAAAAAAACTCTCAAAAAAAAAAAAAAAAAAAGAAAAGAAAAGAAAAAAAGAAAAGAAAAGAAAAAGAAAGAAAAAAAAAATCAATTGCTATTGGGGCCAGCAGGTAGTGTAGTAGTTAAGGTGCTGGACTCCTATATGGCCAACTGCAGTTCAAGTCCTGGACCTGGTGGCTTGAAAATCATGCCAGGTACATGTGCGTGCATGCCCAAGATCCTAAGAGGAGACTGGAGGAAAAGGGACTGCTGCTAGACTATCCACCCGGGTGGTAATTTCTCACTTTTCCTGTCTCTGTCTTTGTCTCCTGTGAGTGCACATGCCCTGTGGCAAAAATCTTTTAAAAAAATAAATTGCTATTAAGTTACTTTAACTATTTGGGGAGCTCTGGGGGGAAGGGTCAGCAGAGCAAAGACCATATACTGGCATGAAGGTAGGACATCAAGGGTGCTGGACTCCTACATAGCTGACCACGGTTCAAATCCCAGACCTGGCAGCTTGCCTTCTCACTTTCTCTCTCTCTCACTCTGCCTCTGTGGTCAAATTAAAATAAATAAATGAATGAATGAATAAATTTTTAAAAAGTTCAACAAAATAATTTAAAAAAAAAAAAGTGAATGCCATCACAGAGGAGATGATGCTTCAGCATTTGAAGACTGAGTAGGAATCTGCCAAGCATGTGCTGGAGGAAAAGGCCCGGGAAAAGCAGAATGAATCCCATGGGCAAAACCACAAAGGTGTGGTACCTTTGGGAACTGTAAATATGACAGCAGGGATGAGAAATGTATGTGGTAGATGGAGGTGCTAGTAGTTAGAAGTCAAGTGGGGAGAACCACAGAGGCCACATTTTATATACCCTACCCTGTAGGCTTTCTCACTGAAAGGGGTTTATTGTGATAATCTTTGCCACCAGAGGGCATGTTTTCCTGTATTACCTACCTTATTATATTGTTACTGTATTTCCAACACTTCTCTGTTCTTTTTTTTAATTCCCAGGGTTAGACTCCATGTCTACCACAAAGTATATATTGAAAAAATATTTGAAGAACGAATTTTAGGAGTTTGTCGTAAAAGGTTTGCACACAGAGGTCATTAAAAGGCCTTCCTTGTTCTCTTGTAAGGGATGGTGTCACCATTTTTTATATAGGATAATTACTGCAATTCCTCCCGGAGGCAAACGGTGCAGGTGACTGCTAACCTTAGTGACTGCATACCCTAAGGCTTTCTTTCCAAAACTTAAGTGAAAGCTTGAGTTGGTGTTGAGGTATGTCCTGGCACCATCTAGTGGTGGTTTTAAGACCTAACCAAATAGGAAGTTTCATATCTGATCTCCAAACTTTCAAGTAAGATGAGCCTCTAACGTTTGGTAAATTGCTAAAGCGTATTTAGTAGAGCATGCTGCTGGGTCTTTGCCACTATCTTCAAGTTAATAGTCAGGTAATTAATGATTTTATGCATATATCTCAGTTGTATTTTACAAACATGAGGTTTTGATAAAATATTTTTATTTGAAATGAAATAATGTTTAAGAGAATAATGATCTATTAATTGTTCTAAAAAGAAGCCAGTGAGAATGAGAGTATGTTGTTGGACAAACCTGGAATCTTAGAACAACGTTCCAATTTCACATGTTATTTGCTTTGTCGCTTAGTCACAGAGTTCCAGGCTCATGAGGTAATTTTTTTCTAACATCCTTGTATTCCTTTTCTTTAGTTTAATAAGTGGACAGTGTTTTTTTTTTTTTTTTTAATGAAAGACTCTTGTTCTTTTCTTTTCTTTTTTTTTTTTTCCTTTGGAGATACCTGTGAGCGTGTACTGCAAATTTATAGATTAAGCCAGAAAGAGTTGGGTGGTGAATCTTAGCTTTATCTTTGTGGATTTGTGAACATGAGTTAGGTAGACATTTTGCTTGTGACTTGTAGTTGACTGACAGCTGAGGCAGGTAATCAGATTATGATCATTGAATTGATTCCTCAGGTGTAAGGATTACTGTTACTTCAGTAGTCAGGTTAATAAAATCATAGCATTTATTAAAATATCTCCTTTATGCATAACATAATTAGAAGCACAAGATTAATTGTCTCTTTTTCTGAAAGTACTTACTCAATGCCAGAGGAATACAGGGGTATATTATCACTATTTTATAGATGAAGGAGTTGAAACACATGGAGGTTAAATAGCTTTCATGAGGTCTCACTGTTATTAAGTTTACTACATAAGCATTTAAACCCAGATGCAAATGGGGTCGAATCATCCTTTTTTTTCTTTTGTCCTGAAGGTATGTGTACTCATGGGGAATGGTCATCCCACAATCCCTTCTCCTCATTTCTCCTTTTTTTCAGGATTTGAAGCACATATACATTTGTGCCTGGTGTGTTTCTCAAGTTCCAGGTCTAGGACTCAAATTGCACGGTTTGGCCATGTGGGATTCTTACTACCTTAACCACTAGGCCACTGGCTGGCCCTGCAGTTATGCTTTTAGCTACCATGTAAACTTTCTAAAATAGAGTAGATAAGAAAACCACCATAGAAGAATACACAAAAAGCCTTAAAGGGGTTAATAAATAACTCTCATGTAAGTACACATTAACTACTTGATAAAAATCTTGGTTTTGATTTGTTGTAGACATTATCAGCATCCTCATGTTGCCACTCCTTAATTATAGCCCAGGCCTTCATTCCAGCTTGCAGGAAGTTTCACAATCTTGCCTTTTTGTCCACACGCTTCCTTATTCCTCCTGCCCCAGTGACCGCGCAGCAGTCGCTCTTAGAGACATGCTGCTTGGGGGCCAGCATGTGCCCATCTTGGCGTGCCCTTTGTTCAGCTCTTGGAAGTGAGTGCCTCCCAACAAGTGGAGCAGGCTGGTATAGAACTGTCCAAGCTCTGGTTCACATAGGTTTACAATGTGGATTACTGTGTAGGGAGTGGATATATATGGGTTTTTTGAATTTCATATTTAAATTTTTCTTTATAAATATAGACACATGAATTGGTAGAATCGCAGTGCTGGTCTTCACTTTGGGACTTTTTCTCCTTTTTCTTCCTTCTTGTGGCCTCTTCCCACCTGCCCACGTAACCTCCATCTCCTCCACTATGTATGAAGGGATGGATTAAAACATAACCTCTGTATTTTTCCGTGCTTCTGTATCCATATGTAAAATGTTATCATGTATACACACACACACACAAGTTCAAGTATTATATGGGGTAACTTTTGAGAGAGATTTTTGCTATAGGGTACATGTGCTCACCAGAGAGACAGAGACAGAAAGCTAGAAATCACCCTAGGGGTGATTTTGCAATCCCTTTTCCTCCATTCTTTTCTCAGGATCTTGGGCACGCATACATACATGCCTGGCGTGAGTTTTAAGTCACCGGGTCCGGAACTTGAACCGTAGTCAGCTATGTGGGAGTCCAGCAATGTAACCATTATGCCATCTGCTGGTCTCTATGGGGTACTTTTTAACCTTTGTTTTATGGGATAAAGTGGGATCATATTATTGGATTGTCAGGAAAGTCATGCCACATTTTTGCATAGAAAAGTATGTCATGACTTTCCTGACAACCTAATATATACACTTAATATATATATATATATATATACCTTTCAACCATCTATCCTATTTCTGAGAATGAACCAATTTGTAAGATCATGTGAAGAGTGTTTTCTGCAGTATTATCCACAGTAGGCAGAAGGAAAGAAAGTTTCTTTCTTCCTTTTTTCCTTCCTTCCTTCCTTTTTTATCGCCAGAGGGTGCATATTTTTGGAGACAGAAACCAGCCCAGGCCTGAGAGATAGCCAGAAGGGAAGAATGCAGAAGGGAGTTGAAGGCAACTCCATTCCCAGTTGGAATGCTGCAGGGACTGCATGGTCAACTGAATGGAGCTCCAGGGATGGACTGTGTCTCAAAATGTTGGACAACATTCCACAAGCCAAGAGGCTGTCCAGATACTAAGTTAATGATAGCTGTCGACCTTGTACAAGGAATATAACCTTCGATGAATGTCTTGTATCTTGTACATTATTCTTTATAGCTAAACTCAACCACTGCTTATCTAATTTAATTAGGACTAAATGGGCTTTGCTCTGGCGCAGTTTCGCCTCTGCTCCAAGAGATCTCTAGCCCCCTGCTTTAACCTTTTCATCGTCTCTTTTCTCAATCCTTCGTGGTACCCTACTTTCAAGCCCTGAATTTCTCACAGCATATATTCACCAGAGACAGAGAGAGAAAGACTCCACCACCCCCCACCCCCACCCCATGAGGTATGGTCATGCTGCAGTAATTTTTTTCTCCATTTCTCCTTCCTGGGCACACAGGCAAACTGGCATGTTTTTCAACCACTGGTGCCAGGATTCGAACTGCTGTTGACATTGTGAGATCCAGCTTATGCACGAGGTTTAGCTGTTGCACTACCAGACCAGTCCAGGAAGGGAAATTACCAAATAAATAATGATAAATGTACACCAAGGGATTTTAGGCAGTCATTAGAATAAATGTGATAAATACTGGAAGTGTCTACCACTCTCTCTGTTACGGGTATTACTGTTTTTACTCTTTCTTTTTTTTGAGAGAGAAAGATTTTTGCTATAGGGCAAATGCACTCGCTGGAGAGACAGAGAGACAGAAAGCAAGAAATCAATCCCCAGGGGAATGGCCACATCTCATTCCCTTCTCCTCCATTCTCCTCTTGGGACCTTGGCCACACGCACGTACACACACACACACACACACACACATGTGTCTGGTGTGGATTTAAAGCCATTGGGTCCGGGATTCGAACTGCAGTTGGCCATCTGGGAGTCCAGTGATGTAAGCGTTATGCCATCTGCCGGTCCCTGTTTTTATTCTTTCACTGGCATTTTAGTGAGGTTTCACGAGAGAGAATAAATGTATGTGGATGGTCCTGTTTATAATTGAAAATCTGGTTAAGTGAATTTCAAGACCGGCTTTAACTTCTGTTTCTTTTCCTCCTAGAGCTCTGAAGTTGTCATCAACTATTTTTAGTTTTTTCCTCTTCTTGCGCTTTTATAATTTGGAAACAGGAAATCATCAGCCTTCAACAAGTTGAATTCTTCCTTCTTGCCTAGCTTTTAACCCATACTGGTCTTTCTAATCAGCAGTCTCTGAAAGGGCACATTGTCTCAAACATTGTCTCTAAAAGTAAACTCATAAAACCAATAAAATACTAGTTCAGAAATTGTTCCTGGGATAATTTGAACTTACTTGGAAATAAAAGCCAAAGAACAAAGAAATAGCATTTCTATAAAACCATAGCTACTTTTTCCTTTTCTTTTGCTTCTGCACAGATTTGAAAAAGGGCGCATCTACACATTCATTGGAGAAGTCGTCGTTTCTGTGAATCCTTATAAGTCATTGAACATCTATGGGAGAGACACAATTGAACAGTATAAAGGACGTGAGCTATATGAGAGACCTCCTCATCTTTTTGCTATTGCTGATGCTGCTTACAAGGCTATGAAGAGGCGATCAAAAGACACTTGTATTGTGATATCAGGTATTTGGAGGGTCCCCTGTACTTCCAGGGTCAAAATGTATTTAACTTATTCGGTGCTCAAGGATCCTAGACCTGGTGGCCTGCATTCTCACTTTTCCTCTCTCTTGCTTGTCTGTCTCTGGTGAACACACATGCTGTATAGCAAATAATAATAAATAAAATAAATAATTCAAAAACGAATTTTAAGGTTAGAAACTAAGCAAGCTTATAGGAGAAAAATAAGTAATGAACTAATATTAAATATCAAATTATTTCTATTATTTCTAATCGTCCTCTCGTCTTTGGTTCTTTTATAAATACATATTACACTTGGATGAGTTCTGGTCCATTTGTAGACTGAACTGATTTGGAAAATAGTTTCTTATATCTCAAGCACATAAATGTACTAGATGAAATTTAACAAAGTATTTTAAATAACAGAACAAAATCCAAAACAGCGAAATACTGCGGTGCCAAAAATGAAAAATAAACTCAAAGTCAGATTAGCGTATGGGAGGTGATTTTGAGGGACATGGAGAAGCATGGGGACCAGAAACAGACATTAAGAGCTGAAGACGTGAGCCCTGAAGCCCAGGGTGGAGGAAAATGAGCTACAGTTTCTGTGTGCCTGAGAACTGGAGCTGATCTACATGAACAAGCTCTGCAAGTAACCTTATGTAGTAAAATGGAGACAAGAAAAATACCTTTCCGCTGGCCCAGGATGTCATCTCCCAAAGGGGACGTTTCTTTGGGTGCTAATAAATAATATCATACATTTGCATTAGTGGTTTTATGCTTTTTAAAAACACTTTTATGAGGACCACCAGATGGTGTCATGGTTACATCACTGGACTCCCATGTAGTTGACTATGGTTCAAGTCCTGGACCTGGCAGCTTAAAACTCATGCTGGGCATGTGTGTGTGCATGCCCAAAATCCCAAGAGGAAAATGGAGGAGAAAGGACTGCAGCATGGCCATCCTCCCTGTGGGGTGATTTCTCACATTCTGTCTCTGTTTCTCTGGCGAGTGCACACACCCTGTAGCAAAAATCTCTCTAAAAAAAAAAGCTTTTACAATTATTATTTCATTTTGATTTCCAAATACCCAGGTAGAATAGTTGCTTTTCTACTTGATAGATAAGAATATTAAGGGTTAGGGCCAGGCAGTATTGCAGTGGTAAGGCACCTAGACTCACCTGGGAAAAGTCCCGAGTTAGTGTTCTGAGGTCTCCCTGAGCACACAGGGCGCCCCAGCATGTGCCCATGATCCAGACAGCTTTGAATGGAGTGGATCGTGGTCTGAACACCCTGTGGAGAGTGTCTGTCTCTTTGTCTCTCTGTCATGGAACAGAATAATTAATTAATTAAAACATTTGAGCATTTTTTTAAAGAGATTTTTTTTTTTACTGTAGGGTGCCTGGGCTCACCAGAGAGACAGAGAGAGAGAAAGTGAAAAATAAGCCCCAGGGGGATGGCTATGCCATATTCCCTTTTCTTCCATTCTCCTCTTGGGATTTTGGGCATGTACACCTATGCACCTGGCTTGCGTTTCAGCTGCTGGTTCCAGGACTCAAACTGTGGTCTGCCTTGTGGGAATTCAGCGCCTTAACCACTATGCCACCTGCTGGTTCCCCATTGAAACATAGTAAAGGTCAAGATGTAACTTAGCGTTGGAGGTGGAGAATTCTATCCTAGGACTATATTTTATTGAAAGAAATTACAAAAACAGTACTGACTCATTGTAAAGACGGGGCAATATGTATTTCCAAGTTTATGTTTGTGAAGTAAAAGCAAAAAGTACCTTTCCCTTGAATACTTTATTTCTCCTCAGATAGTATCAGTAACAGCTGTTAGTCTTTTAGTATTCAATATTTATTCTTTTATATATTTTCTCTGCATGTGCAGATATATTTAGTCATGTATGCATATATAATTCTGTTATAAATATACATTTATAATAGTTATCATACGTAGCAATTTTATACGTTTTAGAATTCTATTATATCTGCTATTATATAACTTGCTTTTCCATTTAACAGTGTATACTGGACCTCTTTTTTTATTAGCATACCTATGAGACAGTGCATTCTTTTTAACAATTGTGTAGTGTTCTACTGAACAATTGAATCTTAACGTATTGATCCAGTTCTTTACTGATGGGATTTGAGGTATGACATTTACTATATTCCTACAGAAATATTTTTTAAACCTTTGGAGATTATTAATGTTATTATTTGATTATGTTAGCATTTTTTAGTATCTCCCTAGGAGAATTTCTAAAGGGGTCAGAAGATATATATACATTGGGACCAGCAGTAGGCGTAATGGCTGTGTCGCTGGACTTCCATGTAGTTGACCGCGGTTTGAGTCTCAGACCCGGCAGCTTAAACACACCAGGCGCATGTGTGTGCATGCACAAGGGAGAAGGGATTGTGGTGTGGCTACCCTCCGCCCAGGAGGTGATTTCGCACTTTCTTTCTCTGTCTTTCTGGCGAGCACACATGCCTTATAGCAAAAACCTCTCCAAAAATAAAAGACATATATACATTTAAAATTTGATAGATACTTCTATGTTGACTCTCCTACCACCACCAAGTATACCAAGTGTCCTGTTTTTTCCAAGGTACCTTCCGCCTAGAATTTCCCATTTTGTTTTTTCAAGAAAGTTACTCTAATTTTTAAAAGAATTATCTTATACCCTTTAAGAGTAAGAGAAATTTTGCTATAGAAAATAAGCTTATGGGGGCCAGCAGGTGGCATGGTGGTTAAGGCGCTGGACTCCCACATGGCCAACTGCAGTGCAAGTCCTAGACCTGGCAGTTTGCTTTCTCACTTTCTCTCTCTCTCTCATGAGTGCACATGTTCTATAGCAAATTAAGGGAAAAAAATGAGTAAAATTAAATAAATAATTCTTTAAAAATATTGAAAATAAACTTATGTGAATTTAGCCATGGCCATCACTTGCATCACTACCTCATTCTTTTCGGTTATACTTACTCACTGCCAAGTATTTGAACTTTAGTCTAAAAAATTAGTTTACCACAGTTTTTTCCTAGATTTTTTTTTTCATAAGTACATCTCGATTTGAGGTTTGTTATTTTATTTCTGTAATAGTTTTATGTTTTCCAACATGTTCAGAACTATTAGATCCAATGCCATTTCAAGACAGAACAAGATAACTCAAAGCAAAAACAAAGCAGCCAACCAAAAAATGCAACAGAAGAGATTGTAAATGAATAGCATTCAAATTTTAAATTATCTTGTTAAAAATTAGATTTTCTTGGTTTGTGTGATAACGTTAAGTCTTGCACAATTTTTCCTCCCAGGGGAAAGTGGAGCTGGTAAAACAGAAGCCAGTAAATACATTATGCAGTATATTGCGGCCATCACCAACCCCAGCCAGAGAGCGGAGGTTGAAAGGTAAGAGCAGTCACGTAGTGGGGCAGGTTCTGATGGAAGCTTCACCTTCTGTGTGGGCTTGGCTAGGCCTAAACTCTGCTAAGTGTCAGCTGCTTTGATGATTCAGCCCCTTTGATTGTCTGATTGTATATTGCCTCTATGCTTTTATTTATATCCTTGCATAAATCTCTAGCATGTTTTTAATAGAAAAATACTACCATGGTAAGCTTTACCTAATTATAAGACAAAAAATATTTCTTTGAAACAGATCAAAGTGTGCCCATTCTAGTTTGTAACTGCTGCCTTCAATGTGCTCAACAGAACTCTTATACCTTCACACTGGTAGGTTCTGTTGTTGAAGCTCCCACAGGTTCCCTGTTCTTTCTACTGCACAAGTGTTTTTTGTTTAATTCTGTTCTGAGCAAAGCAGGGCTCAGAAGGCAGGTGCATGTTATAACCAAACCTGCTGATATTAAAAATTCTAAATATGATTCATTTCTAAAAGTTGTTTCATGCCATACCATGCTGCTGCTCATGGTAAGATGACTGGTAAACCTGGTCTGTACGTCTGGGGCCCAGCATTTAGGACTCTATCTGGGGTGTTGTCTGTGCTTAATAAATATAGAGAATGAATTGGTGAATTTTTTTTTTTAAAAATGTGGCTTTAGGGGCCAGCAGGTGGCATGGTGGTTAAGGGCATTGGACTCCCACATGGCCAGCTGTGGTTCAAGTCTGGACCTAGCGGCTTGCCTTCTAACTTTCTCTCTCTCTGTCCCTCTCTGATCAAATTAAAGTAAGTAAATAAATAAAGTTTTAAAAAATACGTACTTCTTTGAAAAAAATATTGCTTTAAGGCAACAAGACTTAACTTTATTATGTTGTATGGCTTTTTTTTTTTTTTAAGAGGTTTTGCCTGTGTGCTGTGGGGGTTGTGTGGGGGGGATAAAAACAATGAGAGGGAAAGTAAGAAATCACCCCCTAGCAGGGATGGCCACACCACAATCCCTTCTCTTTCATTCTCCTGGGATCTTGGGCACCTATACACATATGCCTGGTATGAGTTTCAAGCCACCAGGTCCAGGACTTGAACTGTGGTCAGCCATGTGGGAGTCCAGTGACATAACCACTACACCATCTGCTGGTCCCTGTGTGGCCTTTTTGAAGAGGAAAAAACAAGCATTTCCCTAATTGATTACTTTGAAGTTCAATATTAATTCACTGAGACCCTCACCTCATCCACACATCACAATCTTTTGTTTTATGAATAGGAAGAAAAGATGTTGGTTCAATATGAAAGAAGAGAATTTAGACTCCACTACCCTATGTGGGTTTTCATCATAACTGGGCTGAATTATCAGATCAAAAGAGACATTTTTCTTAATTGTAACATATCCCCACTACTGATCCTGACTTTACAATCTAATTTGGCAAGGACAAGGATATGAATAAGTTTTCTTAATTTTCTTAGACACTGAGGAGTATAAACTACCTAAGAACTAAGTTAATTTTGTTTCTGTTATAATACAGTAAGGCATATGTAAATATATTAGTCTTTCACAAACATACAAGAAACTCCCAAAAGTTTTGGAGAAGTATAATCAAAGTGCGAGTTTATTTTGATGCAAAAAATAATTAGAAATCCATGCATAATTTTTTCATAATATTCATTTTCCACAAACTTTTTGAAGGCCCCTTTTAGCTTACTATAATTTTACAATTTATTTTGTAAACAAGCAGTTCCTTCATTTCCAATTCTCACATACTTTTTTTTTTTTCTAGTTTTTTGCCATGGAATACATTTTCTTGTCAGAGACAGAGATAGAGAGGGAAATGAAATGGCTACATCACAATCCCTTTGCCTCCATTCTCCTTTTGGGATTGGAGGATACGTGCTCACACGCCCAGCGTAATTTTCAAGTGCCAGGTCTAGGACTTGAACCATGGTCAACCACCTGAGAGTCTAGCACCTTAACACCATACCACCTGCTGGTCCCCCCACACACACACATTTTTAAAATATTTTTTATTTTATAAGGAGATAAAATTTTATTATAAAGTTGAGAAGAAGTCACTTGAAGTATGAGAGGTTCTTCAAAAAGTTAATGTACAAACACAACAGAAGAGAGACTTCAGCAGTGTTCAGTCCACAGCAAAAGGTAAACACACTTGCTCCTATTCGAGGAAACATTCTCTTAAAAGGTATTCCAAAGTGAACACATCTCCCAATAGCTAGAAATAGAAGAGGAGGCTCAAGACTGAATACAGCAGGCTCCATCAAAAGAACACAGTGACTCCCTTCCATTTCTTGAAAAAAACAGAGGATGTTTCCAAAATGTCCAAAAAAGAATTTAGAACATTCATGGTGACCAAATTCTATGAGTTGGAACAGAAAAGAGACAGTGAACTACAGGAGATTAGAAAATCTTTCCACAATATGAAAGAAGAAATGGACACGCTAAGAAAGAGTCAAATAGAATTATTAGAGGTGAAGTCTGTAATACAGGAAATCAAAAACTCTCTCTAAAGGATTAAAAGTTGATTTGACCATACTGAAGATTGAATCTCTGATGTTGAAGATAAAACCTCTGACCTAGAGAAAACCACCAAAAAGAGAAAATAACAAACAAACAAAATGATAACATACAAAAAATGCTAGATTCCATTAGACACCCTAACATCCGAATAATTGGTATTCCAGAAGATGAAGAAACTAATAAAGGCGGGAACCAGCAGTTAGCATAATGACTATGTTGCCGGACTCCCACGTAGTCGACCGCAGTTCGCGTCCCGGACCCGGTGGCTTAGAACTCATCTGATGAGCGCACGCACCCTATAGCGAAAACCTCTCCAAAAAAAAAAAAAAAAGAAAAAAGAAAAAAAAATTAATAAAGGCATGGAAAATCTATTCCATGAAATCTTGGAAGAAAATTTCCCAAACATAGAGAGGCACTCCAGCATCCAGACCGAAGAAATACAAAGGACCCCAAATAGAATCAACCCAAGAAGATCTTCCCCAAGGCATATCATAGCCAGACTGGCTAAGATCACAAATAAAGATAAGATACTAAAAGTGGCAAGAGAGAAATGACTAGTGACTTACAAAGGTCACCTGATCAGGCTAACACCAGACTTCTCAATGGAAACAATGCAAGCAAGGAAAGAATGGGAAGATGTATTGAAAGTGTTAAGAGAGAAACAATTTCAACCAAGATTATTATATCCTGCAAGATTATCCTTCATATGGGAAAAAAAAGATTAAAATCTTCTCAAACAAAACCTGAAAGAATTTGCCAACATCAGGCCAGCTCTTCAAGAAACCCTGAAGAAAGCACTATTCCAGGAAAACTAAAGAAGTAACAGCCAAAAACAAAGGAATAAAAGGCAACTAAGACAATGGCCAGCTTAAACGGGACAGGTTCAGTAACATCGATAATAACATTGAATGTTAATGGATTAAGTTCTCCAATCAAGAAACACAGACTGGCTGAATGAATTTAAAAAACAGAGACCCTCTATCTGTTGCCTACAGAAAACCCACTTCATGGATAGAGACATACATAGACTGAAAGTGAAAGATGGGAAAAGGTTTTCCATGCAAATAGGAACCAAAAAGATCTAGAGTCATGATACTAATTTCTGACAAAACAGGCTTTAAAACAAAAACTGTTCAAAGAGAGAAAGAAGGGCATTATATTGTAGTAGAACAGTCAATCAATCAAGAAGATATAATGCTTATTAATATCTATGCGCCTGGCACAGGAGCACCCAAATATGTGAAGGAAAGACTGTTAGATCTAAAAGAGGAGATAGACTAATTGTTGGAGACTTCAACACTGCACTATCCTCTCTGGACAGATCATCTAGACAAAAAATAGGTAAAGAGATAAAGGATCTAAATGATACTATAAATCAAATGAACTTAAACATCTGTAGAACTTTCCATCCGAAAACCAAAGGATACACTTTCTCACCCCCATATGGAACTTTCTCGAAGATTGACCGCATCATAGGGCACAAAGCAAGCTTCCATAGATTCAAAGGCATAGAAACTATATACAGCATCTTCTCCAACCATGATGGAATTAAACTTGAGTTTAATTGCAAGAGAAGTCCTCAAAAATACTCAAATACATGGAAACAAAATAACCTACTCCTGAATGACTCCATAACTACTAAAGAAATAAAGACTGAAATCAAAAGATTCATGGAAACCAATGACAATGAGGACACAAGTTTCCATAATCTTTGGGACACTGCTAAGGCAGTCATAAGAGGGAAGTTAATAGCAATTAGTGCACATAAGAGTAAGATGGAAAGAAGGCAAATGGATCACCTAACATCATGCCTCAGAGAACTGGAAAAGCAACAGCAAAAAGATCCAAAAAACTCCAGGAGAAAGGAAATAATAAAGATACGAGCAGAAATAAATGAAATAGAAAATAAGATACGAGCAGAAATAAATGAAATAGAAAATAAACGAGCTATACAGAAAATAAATGAAAGTAAAAGCTGGTTCTTTGAAAAGATAAACAAAATTGATACACCACTAGCAAGACTTATTAAGAAGAGAGAAAGGAACCAGGTGAATCAGATCTGC